>NC_090793.1:6980000-7335625 GCF_040054535.1 Antennarius striatus | reverse complement strand
CCCCAAAAACCTACTCATCTCTATCTGGCTCTCTTTTCTCTCTTTGAAATATACACACACATACGCACGGTGGCGCAGTGGTTAGCGCTGCCGCCTCACAACACGGCGGACCCGGGTTCGAGTCCCGCTCTGTGCGGAGTTTGCATGCTCTCCCCGTGTCTGTGTGGGTTCTCTCCGGGTTCTCCGGCTTCCTCCCACCTCCAAAAGCATGCGCTTCAGGTTGATTGGCCGTTCCAAATTGCCCGTAGGAATGAGTGTGTGTGTGCATGGTTGTCTGTCTTTGTGTGTGGCTCCGCAGTGCACTGGTGTCATGCCCGGAGTGTCCCCCGCCTCACGCCCTATGCCGCCGAGATAGGCTCCGGCTCCCCATGACCCACTGTGGCGGATATAGCGGTGGTGGTATAGAAGGTACAGTCAAACCGCTGATGTTGTGTTATCGCTTCCTGAGCAGCATGCCAGGTGACCACCCATGTGCATCCTCCTAAAGTGACACAGTTGCTCTTTGTCTATAAGCACATTTTTCCCCTTTTTTGTGTTAACGTAGATTGAATCAGACGGATCAGGAATCCAGGAGACTGTAATTTAGTCAGACTCTACTAGAATAACATGTCTAACAATATGCCTTACAAATAGTAAAGACATGCTGTCCTAGCTACACCTTATAACGTGCCATAACATGAGCTTGTCTGTGTTTTGACTCACAGGCTGATTTTCAGTGTGTTTGTGTCAAAGTATCGAAGATGGGGGTTGGAAAAAGTCAGCAAAAAGTTCATCTAAAGAAAGTTGATTTGTTGATCTGGCTCTGAACTACATCTAAGACATGCTGCATCATGGGTCTATCTCAGAATAAAGGGAGGCACTGCAGGCAGTGCAGATCTGACCCTTCTTTGTGTAGAGGAATGTGGGTGGCTAAGTTGATAAAGCAAATGACTTTAACAGCAAACGTCAACAGATGACACATCAGACTCATCCCATCACAAGATCCAGATGTAAGACAATGTCTCCCATGTGACTGAGCAGTCGGTGATGCTCTTGTTTCTGTTTTCTTTAGGTGTTCCCATTTTCCAAAGATTGGACGTCATTCCTCTTCCAGTGTGTTATGTGCTTTTAAGTTAAAGCATTGCACCAACAAAGAAGAGTTGTTGTATCTCTCAAGGTTCAAGTTAACTTTTCCAATCAAGACACAGCTGATGCACAATCTCTGGCATTGACCAACAATATTACTTTCTGGCACAAACTTGTATTTTTAGGCCAAATCTGTTTGGGGTTGCGGAATTGAGATGGAATTTAGAAATTAATTAATTTCTCCACTTTGCATTTTCCCAACATTGGCATCGAAACATCGAATTCTGAACACAAAATGCTTCATTTACTTTATTTAATTCCTTCTTGTCCCACAAATCAAATTTACATTTTTATAAAGGATAAATATGTGAGAAATACATCTTTTGGTGTAGCAACTTTACAGTTGACATGTTATAGTGTGTGCTGAAATCTAGGTTTGTGTGTGAGTGCAATCTCACAGTGTGACTCTTGCTAGCTTCCCTTTGTCGTTGGACTGTCTCCTGATGGAGAAAGAACAAACAAAGCAGGCAGTTCCCCTGCGCTCTACACCGCTCAGCGGTGAAGAGGCAGACAGATAAAAGCTGACCTGCTGTTGTCAGGGCCTGTCAAAGCAACAAAAGCTGGTACACATTCAGCCAGGACTGAGTCAGAGACCCGGACACAGACACTGTTGGGTGATGCAGCTGAGTGAGAGACATGATGGGGTCAAAGAGGAGGGTGAGCACATAAAGGAGATGGAGAGCTGTGCTAACGAAATTCTCGAGAGAAAATTTTAGCTGCAGTGGATTCGTAGCAAGTACCAAATGGTTGACCGGCATCTAGCTGATGTCAGTGGAGTACAAGGAGACAAAACAACAGGATTGAATTCAATGAATATTGGAAGTACGGCTCAAATGATTCTATGATTTGTTTTCATAGAATACAAATTCCAAATAATTGTTGGTAACTTTAAAACAGAGTGTTCCCAGCCAGTGTCTGCTGTGGCTAAAACATTATCTAGTGCAAGTTTAAAACAACAAAACTGTTGATTATATATACTGAAACATAATAGAAAAGCTTTCATTTTTATTTGAAATGCTTTAGTCCATTTAGAATTTCTTGTGGTTGAGCTGCAGAGTTTTGAAGCTGTTAGTTAAAGAAATGGTTCTCACTGAAATGTGATCGAAGTAGACGATGGTCAACAACAACAACAACAACAAAAAATACAGGGACCAGTAACAGCACAGGGAGTATACCTTCATGAAGCTGAATAACTGTTAGTTAGATATGTTAGATAAGTAGCAATTCATCCATTTGTTTTCTGTATTTGTTTATCTTATGTCATGGTACTGGAGGCATCCCAGCTGATTTTGGGCAACAGGCAAAATAAAAAGTGGACAATCGCTTGTTAATCACAGGTCCACACAGAAGGAGACACATTCACATCTAAAGTCGCCATTTCACAAATGCCTGGCCAAAAAAAAATAGTCGTCATCAAAGAAAGTCATATCCTCTCATATTTTGTTGGACTGCATTTAGCTTGATTGCAGCTTGTATGAAAATGATGTTTCATGCTCCCTGAACCAAGTTTTAGCCCAATGAATCCTGACATTGTCATCTTGGAATATGCCTGCACCTTCGGAGAGGAAATAATCCATTGATGGAATAACCTGGTCATTCAATATATTCAGGTAATCAGCTGACCCCATTCTTTGAACACACACTGTTGCTGAATGGGCATCCATGGATTGGCCTCACAGAGTCCAGACCTTAACCTCATTGAGATTCTTTGAAAGAAGGATCTCAATGAGTGCTGGAGATGGCTTTACATAGAGGTCAGATCCCATCATCATAAATGCAAGATCTTGATGAAAAATATGAAAAAATATTGCATCACTGGATGGAAATAACTCTTGTGATATTGCATTAACTCATCAAAATAATATCACTGTTGATGCATGCTGTAATCAAGCTAAATGCAGTCCAACAAAATAGGAGAGGGTGTGACATTCTTTGATGGCGACTTTTTTTTTTGGCCAGGCAGTGTATCACATTTCGTTTTGGATTATAGGAGGAAGTTAGAGAAACTAGAGAGAGGAAGTCAGAGAACCACGCTCAAACATGACTTTTTGGCATAAACTGTTCTTTCTAATCTTTGATTGTGGGACAATACATGAGTCATCGACTCGTCCTGTCAACAGCGTATTTGAAGGGGAGTTGCAGACGCAGCTGTTACGTGCCAAGATCTTTTACCCTCTGAAGCTCACCTCTTTGTTCTCACTCTCCTCTGTCTCTCACTCTGTGTTCTTGGAAGTTTCACCGTAAACATCAGAGAACACTGCTGTGCCAATAGTCAAGATGTGTGTCCAATAAAAAGTGTAAGAAAGATTTACTATTAGAGCAGCAATTACTTTTTCATGAACCCTTGTAATAATAATAATTATAATAATAACAATAGATAAAAATACTGATATGAAGAAAAATATGACCTATAGTTCAGATCGATGCCTCCAGCCATATTGAAAGTGTGTCTATTCTCTCAATATAATTATTTTGACAGTAAAATTGAGAAATTCATTCTTAATGGAGCAGCAATGGCTCACATGATGGGAAGTCTGAATGTATGTCTATTTAATGTGGCTCTTCTCTTACTGCTCTCACTGAAGAAAGACCAACAGAAAGGGTAAAAAAAAGACAAAAGGTCACCAGCCTTTGAGCAAAGAGCATCCCACCCACCCCTACGCTCCCTCCAAATCAGATATAAAGGTTGTCAAATAATTCCTTTAGTCCTCAGTCAAAACAGTTGGATGATCATTAAACATTGGTTGACGATACTGTAGATCACATCAACCCTCTGCCATCAAAACTCTGTCCTATACCTCTCCTCTTCACACTCCCTTCCTTTGCCTTTGGTTGGGAATCTACCTGTGGAATCTGGGATCTCAAAGAACAAATCCACACTTGCCCAGATCATCGAATGCCAGCCTGTTTATTTTAGAGCAGGAGCTAAACAATCAACTTTTCACTGTATTATTTAATGTCCTTAATTTGATGAAAACCTCTGTGATGTCATATTTATGGGCCCGTGTGTTATGACAACAAAATACAGAGGATTCGTATTGGATAAAATTTGACTCAATACTGCCACCACATTGTTTGGAATGCTTATAGCCGTCTTCGAAAACGCACTGCTGCGTTTACGTGTGGACGGAGATTTTTTTGAAAACGCTGTCGTGTGGCCGCAAATCGTTTTCGATGCGTTTTTAAAAAGTTGTGTTTTTTAACAAAACCGTCATCGTGTGGACGGGGCCTTGGACCCAGGAACAGGTTTGGAAGCCAGTGCTCAAACAGGCGTGAAAATCAGCAATGGAACAGGCTCGGGGACTGGCACTGGAACAGGCTTGGAAGTCGCCATGGTAGGATTCCACCGCCGCAACCAGTTGAACGTCCAATCTGGATCTTGCATTACGCAAGATCTGAACAACCAACGCCTGAAGAAAACAGGGCCTGCTGGGTCCAGTTTTGGCCAGATTGTACTGTCAAGGACCTGATTAGGACCCAAACGAATAACAGTGGTGGAGAAGTTTTTGTTCATTGTTTTATCAGGCAAATTAAAAAATCAAGGAAACACAACAAAACTCAAGAATACCAATAAACTAGACACAAGGATGTGAGTACAATACAATCTGGTACAGAACCAAAAGAAAACCAGGATTAAAGAGCCTCAGGCTAATCAACCCTATCAAGTCCAGGTGTTCAGAGGAACCACAGGTGTGGCTCCAACCACGAGCTCGGCCTCACCCACTGCCACACCCCAGCATAGCAGAGCAACAGAGCACCAACACCGAACTGTGACCAGAGTATCATCTACTTTTTTCGTCCGTCCTTTGTGGTTTGGAATGAAACATCAGAACTCGTCGGTTGTGCAGCAGGGGGTTGCTGCACAATCACTGCCCCGGAGCATTTTAAAGAAATTACAAAATCCAGCTGAGGTCTGACTGATCAACAAAGCCCCAACAGCAGCACTTTAATCAGTGAATCAAAAGACGGCGCTCTGTATTCCACCGTGTGTGTTCCAGTTAACTGACAATCAGATGCATTATGATGAAGGCCTAAGTGTCATTAGGAGTGAGTCATATTAAAACCCTGATCTGAATAAGGGCCTGACATGGGAGACATAAAGCTGTACAAGGAAAGCCCTGTTTTGGCTAAGTTGTGTGTGCATGGTGAGCATGCCAAGCTGTCTATTTTGAAGTCAGGTCAGGACAGGCTAACACCTCAGGCATCTCTTCGTGACGGTTAGTCAGAAAAGCGTCTTGACAACGGATAGACAGCTGAGCTGAGAGAATGAGAGACAAACAAACAGAACATGGAAGTCACAAAGCTAAATGGGCAGTGAGGCGGAGGAGAAGATGTTTACCAGACAGACTTGCAGGTAGCAAGAAGACAAATAAAACATCAACCAAAAAGTGCAACGGCGACATCAAAAGAATAAAGCTAAGGAGCTCCCAAAAACCCTTGGGTCTTGGGTCTTTATTTTTCTCTTTGCCTTGTACGGACTTCTCCTCTTCTCAGACAGAAAGAGCAATCAGAGCTGCATTCGCAGTAGTTCGCTTCAGACCCCAGGCCAAGAAGTTAATGGGGTCGTTTCAAAAATGCAGGATTAACAAACCCTGAGATAAACCTGTGGTTCTGAGTTGACTTACCCTGAACTTGGAAAACCAGGGATTTCGGTTTCACAAAATGCTTTTCAGGGTTAGTTTTGTCAACCCAGAGTAAGTTGACCTGCAGTTTAACAGGCTAAAAAAAACCATCAAAAAATAGAGCCTCAATTTGACGATTCACCATGACGACAGACGAGACCCGCACCTCAATGCTTCGCTGCAGTTGGAGTACAGATTTTAATTCATGCATATGAAGACTTTGAGGACATTTTCTGAAGAAAGAGCAACAACGTTGCAGCTGCAAACCAGAGGGAGATGGCGTGGGAGGAATGTGCTGCTAAATCTACATGTACCTGAAATGGAATGTGGGTACCATCTATGCCCCGATTAGATTGTGAAATCCTAAAAGAAATTAAAGTTACTAATCAAATTCTGAGGTTGTAGTGTAAGAGGACATGAAGGTAGTTGGTGTGAGAGAGGAGGATGCAGAAGACAGGGTTAGATGGAGGCAATTGATTCGCTGTGGCGACCCCTGAAGGGAAAAGCCGAAAGGAAAAGAATAAGAATAAGAATCAAATTCTGAGGTTGCAGCATAATGCCATTAGGAATATATAATTTCAAATTGATTTATCAGATTTCTACATCATTCACCTGCAACCCTGTGGAACTCCTCCTTGATGAGTCTGACGGGTTTATCTCCAGGGAAATATATAAACTGGGGTAAAACTTTCATTGTGAGGTGCACTGAGCATCTGTATAGAAAACTACCGTTTGCATATAAAAGACAACATCCCGCAACACCCCTGAATTCAAAATTTTACCCTGACCTGCATTGACCTAGTTTAAGGTCATCATCACATTTTTGCGCCTCTAGCTTCCTGAAAATGTTGCTTTTTGTTTTGTGATTGTACCTCATGAGGTTTCAGAGATGTGTACCTAAAAAGGTAGAAAAGTGAGAATTTGACCTTAACCTAGTTTTTCATCTCCTGGCCTCCCTGAAATTAACACCTTTTACTTTGTCTTTCTATCTTATCCGGTTCCTGAGATATGTGCAAAAAATTTACAAAAGTTGACATTTGACCTTGACCTAGTTTTCTCAAGGTCATCATCTCATTTTCATCTCCTTTGCCGCCCAAGTAACGTGCTTTTTGTTCCACCTTTCTATCTGAAATGGTTGTGAAGATAGTTGGTGGATGAACGGACGGATGGGCCGACGGACAAACACACAAACACTGACAATTACAATACATCACCGCTTTGTGAGATGTAATACAAACTGAACGGAGTGCGACATGCAGTGCTGCTGTAGATGTGAGGATGGATCAAGGTCGTGGATTGTTTGTGTGTGTGTGTGTGTGTGTGTGTGTGTGTGTGTGTGTGTGTGTGATGGATCGGGACATTAAGTGGTATCAATCATAAAGATAACTGAACATCTGAACACGGTACAAAAATATTTCATTCTCTGTGAACTATTGCTGAAACCCCATCAATGGGATCCTCGTCAAACGGACATACCTCGTTTTGTATAAAATACCTCTAAATTTCACTTACAAAACCTTACGTCGGCAAAACTCTCCGTCAGACAAAACCAGGAAATGAAACGGTACGAGTAGCTGTGAAAGCGGGTCAGAGGAAACCCTGGGTTTGTGGAATTAAAACCTTTAGTGGTATCATCAGGTTGGTGGTAAAAGGTCAAGTACAACGCAGCACACCAGATGGATTTACTTTGCTTGAAACAAAAAATTAGATTACACATGACCAAAATAGCCTTTCTATGCTAAAATGTAGCACTGTTTCCTTTAGCAAAGATACAGAGTGACTTTTAATCTTCATAGACAGCCCTTTCCTTCTTTAGAACTCAAAACGTTGGCATGAAGCCCATGTGGGAACTGTTTTACTGCATTGCTCTGACAGGTAAATGCATAAGACGTGTAATGGAATGTTTGTCTTTCACTCACTATACCGCTGTCTAATCCCACGTTCAGTTCAGGAATGAAAAAGGGCTTTGCATAGATTTTACTTCAGAAAATAATACCTAAAGGCTTGTCTAATCCCGCTCCTGGACTTGGAAAAGCATTCAGTCATTCTCTCCTGCCTTCACTCACTCTTTCTGCGATACACTATTAATGTATTCTTTTCAGTGTTTGTGTACCTCGACTTCAGAGATGTCATGTTTCTCGGTTTTCTTGGCATAGCTCTATTCTAATCGTGGAATGTGAAACTCCTGGCTTGCTCTGCTCATTAATTGTATCCCAACATTCTGTTAGACATCAATTGTTTTTTTCTTTTTCTTTGTTTCCAAAGTTCAAACACAGTTCTTGCTGTCAAATATCAAAACCTGCATTATGCAATTTGGGACACTGTATTTAGACTATTTATGGCAGATCTGTCCCAATGTGAAACACGATGGTGCATTATTTATTTAATCTCAAAGGCAAGCTATGTGATGCATAAAGTGAAGCACCAATGGACTGTTGTGATTGTTAAATTGTCATGTACATACTTACCCTTTAATGTAGATTCAAACTGCTTGCAAATTAGCATGCATGAATGAGGAACCTGCTGGTGTCATATCAAGGCCCATTTATGCTCCATCTTTAAGAGGCATACAATTTTTCTCTTTCTGAAAGCGGACAAGCTGGTTGAGATGGGCCAAATTGAGCAATCCATATGGAAATGGTTGTCAGTGCAGCTACAATTTGTCCAAGACATGACAAACGTGTACAGACACACCAAAAAATAAAATTACTATCCAATCTTTGGCACTTTGACACTGCCTTCCAGCAGTTGTAAGGATCTCAACTTATCAAACACATAGACATGTGCAGACATTGATGAACATGTCCATTCATGTACATACAGACAGCATAAATAGACCTTTAGTTGACCGGAGAAATGAGACAGAAAATGTATCCTAAGCTAGTGAAATGTACCACTGAGAGACAGTGGAACAGCTTATGCACTTTCCTCTGTCATTGGAAAAAAAAAGTCATTACAAAGGTCTGGCCAATGCTGATGGGGTCGATGGTTATCCTTACAGAGTGAGATAAAAAGGGGAAGTAGGGAGAGAGCTGGGATGTTGGCCGGAAAGAGACAGATAGGAAAGTGCCGTTTTTTCTATAAGACTCTTAACCCATTAACTGAGAGAGAGGGAGAGAGAGACAGAGAGATTTTTTTTGAAATTATGTTTATTCATGAAAGTCAAATTAAAAGATGATCAAGTTGACACAGTATTTTTGTGGACATCTAACAGTTCTCCACAATCATCTTTTATCATCTTTTATAGAGCGTGATCTGTGAATCCGACTGGCAAGATGGAACAGTTCTTAAAGATATTAGAATGGTGGGTAAAATAATAGAATCTGTCCAATCGTGACATGAACAGGCTTTTCTCCCTACAATCTTGAGCTGTTTAAAATCCTCCATGCATCAGTCAGATCATTTGTTCTTATAAAATCCCTTAGTGTCTTAGCCGGTTCAGCATGAGGTTCTAGGTCAGTGGTACTGGGTTTGATTGAACCCTTGGGGTTCGGTGAGTCGGCTGAATTTCGAGCTAGGTCGGGCTTGGACTCGGGCTTAAGATCTTACCTCTATTGTCATGATGGTCTGTCATCTGATTGCCTTCTTAATATTTTAATTCATAGTAACTATGTTGAGCAAAAACAGAAAGTGGTCGGACGAATATGTGCAACGTGAATTTACATGTACTGTATAACGGAACGTGATGGGAGTCAGCTTTCTGCATGATTTGCAGTGTCAAGTTGAGCAACTCTAGTCTCGCACTGGCAAAAATAAAGGAACACTTTCTTAAGCTACATGGACAACAACAGAAACAGACTTTGCTGTGAAAATGACATAAGAGTAGCACTTGTCAAGGTGAAACCACACATATCTGAACTGGTCTCTCAATAACAACAGCAGAAGTCACACTGATTTGCAGGCAGGTCATTTCATGTGAGTTCATGCACTGTCTTGGTTTTGTTCTTTGAAAAATGTGATATTAATGCACAATTAATTAAATACAACAGTAAAACATATACTTATGTCTTAAATTTGAATTTTTATTTATGTATTTTTACTAAAGAAGGGTTCAGTGAATGAGCATATGAAACCGGCAGGGTTCGGTACCTCCAACAAGGTACCGAACCCTGTTAGTACCTGTTGGTATCACTGTTCTAGGTGATTCCTGTCTAAAGCAGTGTCTTCTGTGCAGTTAAAACCCCCTCCTAAAAACAGGTGCTCATCTCTGCTGCATTTCGGAACTTCTTCATTTAAAATATTCAAACAATCCACTCTATCTGTGCCCACAGTTGGGGCACAAACACAGATGAAAATCAATGTCTGCTCTTCAACCTTTGCTCTTATTTTTAAAATGTGGCCCAGGAAATGTGTTCTAGCAAAACAGAGTGGGTTTTAAAAGCACATGAAAATATAATTTCCACTCCGCCCCTGGTGTTGGTTTTGTAGCTGAAATACATTTCATCTTTTTGCCAGTCAACTTCACTTTTAACAGTACTGTGTGTTTCTTGGACAAATAAAACATTTGACTTTTTAACATCTATTAAACTAAAAAACCGAAGCTCTTTCCACCATGTCTGTTGCTCCATTTTTTCCGGCAATCATGATTTTTACTTTTGTTTTGAGTTTCTTCAATCTATACTTCTTTGGTCGTGAAAAATGGTTGGTCACTTCTTTCTGAATCTTTTATGAAACAACAAATACTATCTAGAAACATGCGGAGATTGAGACAGAAAGCTTCTACTTTGGCCCTCGAATTTTTTGTATCCTGTAGGAATTTTTTTAATCTCCTGCAGATCATATTTTCCTTGTATAACTTCTTTCAGACTGTCTACATTTTCATTCTCGGAGCTACGTGTATCAATACATGTTTCCGGTGTTTCCGGAGTTCTTTTCAACTAATTTTAATAATCCTTCATCCACTAACATATCATCCTCCTCTTGTCCCCGTAGCAGCGACTCAACCACTTCTGCAGCAGTCTCCCTGGCCCCTTCAGCCTTCACTAAATCACTCTATGAAACATTATGAACATTATCCGTGCTTTGTGTGTCTGTCACCTGTATCTGTTTAGCTCTATTCTCAGAAAACATGGCAGTTCATTTTATTGTTATGCAGATGACAGTCAGATCTATGTCCCTCTTAAGAAGTCAGACATATGTAGTCTTAAGCCTCTCTTAGAGTGTTTACCTGACATTAAACCTGGATACCACTGACTTTTCTTAATTTTAATGAAAAACAAAACAAAACACCAGAGTCATGGTCTTTGGTAGTACTTCTGGAACCCCCATAGTTGACCTGGATTGGTTGACACAATACAACAAGACAGTTGTCAACAATCTTGGAGTAAAAGTGGACACAGAGTTATGCTTGACAGGCAGATTAAAGAAGTGGTGAAGTCAAGATTTTTCCAGTTGGGGCAGTTGGAAAAAATTGTACCACTTTAACGGAAAACAACATTTTGAGACAGTAATCCACACTTTAGTTAGCGGATAGTGGGTCCTCCATGCTGCTTTCAACTTGTTCAGAATGCTATTGCCTGTCTTTTAACAGCTACAAGAAATCATGCGCACATTTCATCGATTTTAGCATCACTGCACTGGCTGTCCTCTCCAAGGACCCATCACCTTAACGTGGTGGAGAGGTTTGTGTGCCCTAAGGATCCTGGGAGCTATGTTGTCGGGAGTCTTGTACTCCTGGTAGGGTCACCCAAGGCAAACAGGTCTCAGGTGAAGGGCCAGACAAAGAATGGTTCAAATATCCCATGAAAAACGGAAAAGGGAAAACTGTGACCCTGCCCGGAGGAAGCCCGGGGCCCACGTCTGGAGCCAGGCCTGGACGGAGGGCCCGTCAGCGAGCGCCTGGTGGCCGGGTCTGCCACGGGGCCCGGCCGGGCTTAGCCCGAAAAGGCAACGTGGATTCTTCCCACCCCTGTGGACCCACCACCCGCAGGGCAGACCGATGGGGTCGGGTGCGCTGCCATATGGGTGGCAGTGACGACAGGGGGTCACGACGGACCAGACCCGGGCGGCAGAAGTTGGCTTTGGGGACGTGGAATGTCACCTCACTGGCGGGGAAGGAGCCGGAACTTGTGTTGGAGGTGGAGCGCTACCAGTTGGATCTGGTGGGGCTTACCTCCACGCATAGCCTCGGTTCTGGATCCAAACTCCTGGATAGGGGTTGGACCTTGTTTTACTCCGGAGTTGCGTCAGGCGTGAGGCGCAGGGCGGGTGTGGGGATACTCACAAGCACCCGGCTGAGCGCCGCTGTGTTGGAGTTTACCCCGGTGGATGAGAGGGTCGCTTCCCTACGCCTTAAGGCTGTGGGGTGGAAAACTCTGACTGTTGTTTGTGCATATGCACCAAATATCAGTTCAGAGTATTCGGCCTTCTTGGGGTCCCTAAATGGGGTCCTTCAAGGGATCCCTGCAGGGGACTCCATTGTTCTCCTGGGGGACTTCAACGCACACGTCGGCAATGATGGAGACACTTGGAGGGGCGTGATTGGGAGGAATGGCCTCCCTGATCTGAACCCGAGCGGTGTTATGTTGTTGGACTTCTGTGCTAGTCACGGATTGTTCGAACACAAGGATGCTCATAAGTGTACCTGGTACCAGAGCACCCTGGGTCGGAGGTCAATGATTGATCTTGTGATCGTATCATCTGATCTTCGACCGTGTGTTTTGGACACTCGGGTGAGGAGAGGGGCAGAGCTGTCAACTGATCACCACCTGGTGGTGAGTTGGGTCCGTTGGCGGAGGAAACCTTTGGATAGACCTGGTAAGCCCAAACGAGTAGTGCGGGTGAACTGGGAACGTCTGGAGGAGGACTCTGTCCGTGAGGCCTTCAATTCACACCTCCGAAGGAGCTTCTCGTGCATCCCTGTGGAGGCTGGGGGCATTGAACCTGAATGGTCGATGTTCAAAGCTTCCATTGCTGAAGCTGCAGCTGAGAGCTGTGGTCTCAAGGTCTTGGGTGCCTCAAGGGGCGGTAACCCTCGAACACCGTGGTGGACCCCGGTGGTCAGGGAAGCCGTCCGACTAAAGAAGGAGGCCTTCAGGGGCATGTTGTCCCTGGGGACTCCTGAAGCAGTTGCAGGGTACCGACAGGCCAAAAGGACTGCAGCCTCGGCTGTGATGGAGGCAAAACAGAGGGTGTGGGAGGAGTTCGGAGAGGCCATGGAGAAGGACTATCGGACGGCACCAAAGTTGTTCTGGAGGACTGTCCAACACCTAAGGAGGGGGAAACGGGGAACCATCCAAGCTGTATACAGCAAAGATGGGACACTGTTGACCTCGACTGAGGAGGTTGTCGGTCGGTGGAAGGAACACTTTGAGGAACTCCTGAATCCAACTACCCCAACTGACCCGTCCTCTGTTGCAGAGGCAGAGCTGGAGGATGATGGGGGATCAGAGTCAATCTCTCGGGGCGAAGTCACCGAGGTAGTTAAACAACTGGACGGTGGCAAAGCCCCGGGTATTGATGAGATTCGCCTGGAAATGCTGAACGCTCTGGGTGTTGAGGGGCTGTCGTGGATGACACGCCTCTTTAACATTGCGTGGAAATCTGGGACAGTGCCGAAAGAGTGGCAGACTGGGGTGGTGGTTCCTCTTTTTAAAAAGGGGGACCAGAGGGTGTGTGCCAATTACAGGGGCATCACACTCCTCAGCCTCCCTGGGAAAGTTTACTCCAAGGTGCTGGAAAGGAGGGTCCGGCCGATTGTCGAGCCTCAGATTGAGGAGGAACAATGTGGGTTCCGTCCTGGTCGTGGAACAACGGACCAGCTTTTTACTCTCACAGGGATCCTAGAGGGGGCTTGGGAGTATGCCCATCCAGTCTACATGTGTTTTGTGGACTTGGAGAAGGCATATGATCGTGTCCCCAGGGATATACTGTGGGAAATACTGCGGGAGTATGGAGTGAGGGGGCCTCTTCTCAGGGCCATCCAATCCCTGTACGCCCAAAGTGAGAGCTGCGTTCGGGTTCTCGGCAGTAAGTCGGACTTGTTCCGAGTAGCTGTTGGCCTTCGCCAGGGCTGCGCTTTATCACCAATTCTGTTTGTGATTTTCATGGACAGGATATCGAGGCGTAGTCGTGGTGAGGAGGCTTTACAGTTTGGTGGCTTGAGGATTGCATCACTGCTTTTTGCAGATGATGTGGTCCTGTTTGCGTCATCAGCCTGTGACCTGCAGCGCTCACTGGTCCGGTTTGCAGCCGAGTGTGAAGCGGCGGGGATGAGGATTAGCACCTCCAAATCTGAGGCCATGGTCCTCAGCAGGAAACCGGTGGAATGCCTTCTCCAAGTGGGGAATGAGGTCCTTCCACAAGTGAAGGAGTTTAAGTATCTTGGGGTCCTGTTCACGAGTGAGGGAACAATGGAGCGTGAGATTGGACGGAGAATTGGGGCAGCAGGAGCGGTATTGCAGTCGCTTTACCGCACTGTTGTCACAAAGAGGGAGCTAAGCCGAGAGGCAAAGCTCTCCATCTACCGTTCAATCTTCGTTCCTACCCTCACCTATGGTCATGAGCGATGGGTCATGACCGAAAGAGCGAGATCGCGGATACAAGCGGCTGAAATGGGCTTTCTCAGGCGGATAGCTGGTGTCTCCCTTAGAGATAAGGTGAGAAACACTGCTGTTCGCGAGGGGCTCAGAGTAGAGCCGCTGCTCCTTCGCGTGGAAAGGAGTCAGTTGAGGTGGTTTGGGCATCTGGTGCGGATGCCTCTGGGACGCCTCCCTAGGGAGGTGTTTCTGGCACGTCCAGCTGGGAGGAGACCTCGGGGCAGACCCAGGACCAGGTGGAGGGATTATATCTCAACACTGGCCTGGGAACGCCTTGGGATCCCCCAGTCAGAGCTGGTGGATGTGGCCCGGGAAAGGGAAGTTTGGGGCTCCCTGTTGAAGTTGCTGCCCCCGCGACCCGATTCCGGATAAGCGGTGGAAGATGGATGGATGGATGCACTGGCTGTCCATACATTTTACGATTAATTTTAAAATTCTTTCATTTGCTTTTAAAGCCTTAAATGGCCGCGCTCCGCCCTATCTCTCTGAGCTACTACACTTGTTCACTCCAAGCCACTCTCAGGTCAGTTGACCAGCTTCCTAACACAGCCTAAAGCCAGGCTGAAGCTCAAAGGGGAACAGGTATTTTCTGTAGCAGCGCCTAAACTACGGATTGCCGGTACACACCAGGCAGGCTTCTTCTCTGTCTCATTTTAAATCTCTTGTAAAAACCCACTTCTTTTCCCTGGCATTTGACACCATCATGAGTTTTGATTTTATAAATGATTTAACATATAATTTTAATTGTTTTACTTGATTTTATTGCCATTTTTAACTTATTTTATAAGATTTTAATTTGGTATTTTTATTGCATTGTGTTCACTGTTTTATTGTCCATCTGTTGTATTGTTAATTGTTGACTGTGCAGCACTTTAGAAACGTGTTTGTATAAATTGTGCTATAGAAATGAATTGGATTAGATTGGATTGGATGTTTAATCAAACAGCTACATTGTTCAACTAGCCAAAGGGTTAACAGGGATTCCAGGTTTATGCAGTGAAATTATCTATAAATTATTAAGTCTTTTGAAAAATCCTGAGAAAGAGCTATAAGGACAGGCTTACTATAGATGTCCAAAGTCCAAAATAAGCCTTCTACGCCATACACACAATGACTCTTGGCTAAAAATCTGCATGTGTGTGAGATAAAGTCTTTGAACCAACTCAAGTTTATTTGATCTTAACGCAGCTGCAAAGTGTGAATACCTTTCACATATTGCTTCACCAATTCTTTATTAAAGTACTTCTTATTTTCCACATTTTTCTGGACCAGCCCAAAAGAATGCAGTCTAAAAGATTCCCCCTTTTCTGGCAGGATGGATTCTATCACCACCTCTCTCTATTCTTTTCCCTCAACATCCAGCTGTGTGAAGGTGTCAGAATCGGTATGAGAAGTACCATTAGACTTGAATATATGGACTGATGTCATAACTTGTCTGTCATGATGTAACCTTTTCCTGATATTACAGTCACCTACAAAGCTGTTCATTGTGCAGTCAAGCCATGCCTTCCACCCACAACCATCTCACCAACCACATTTTGCTGCACCAGCAACACTCATGACTCAAAAGAGCATGTTTAATTAACTTTAAATCTATCAGCATCTACTGAGCTGTGCCAGTACACTGGTTAAATCATGCCCCATTTGATCTTCATCAGCATGTCCCCCCTAAAATTAAAAGAGAAAAACAAACATCACAAAATAGCTGTCAACTTTCATCTGTGAACACCTTTGTGCAGTTATACAACAGGTGGTGTGTGTGTGTGTGTGTGTGTGTGTGTGTGTGTGTGTGTGTGTGTGTGTGTGTGTGTGTGTGTGTGTGTGTGTGTGTGTGTTTCTACACATCTTTTCGTATTGTACATAGTAATTTTGTAAGCCGTATGCCCTGATTAAAGAAGAATGGTTCTCAGCCAGGATGTGATTTTCATTTGTAAGTATTCAAATTTTCTTATAAAATCATTTGAGCTTTTGTTAATGAAAAGCTTTTATGACACACTTTACAGATATGCAAAATAATTTTTTTTAAAAATCAAAAGAAATCTGTCAGCCAGCAGGCTTGAGAGGTTTGTTACTCTTTGAGTGGATTAGTGCTCATTGTGAATTCTGACATGGTATGAACCTCTGGATTTAGATGGTATGCACCTGCATCAGTGATGTCTCCATGTATGCAGTTGTGAATGAACACTACCATAAAATATACAATAAAAAAAAGAGAATATCTAAAGACTTCTGCAGCACGAGCCAAAACAAAAGCATTGTAAGGCTTTCTGTACAAAGTATCTCAAGAACATTTCTACTCAGACGTGTATAACAATTTGTGATCAAGTATTCTGCCACAGGCTGCTTCAAAAATGATTTGGAGTAAGGAATGAACCGATTAGAACAATTAGCAGGTAACCTGCTCTACTTCCTGAGCTGCAGACGCATCAATTTGACATCTCTCACTCGCAGCTACACACATAATCAATGATACTAAACCTTCAGGGTCCGTAATTTCAGAGAACCATCCCTTTAAAATATGAAGCCTGTTCTGTTGTATGTGTACTTTTGAAATTTGTATTTTGGCACAGTGCTATGGATTTCCATCTGCCTTTTTCTATTGCGGATTAGGTAAGAGTAACTACAATAGCATACTGTTCAACATGACAGGCATCTCTTCTGAATTTCTCATCAGCTGTTTAAGGCAGGAGCATCTGCACTTGCCCAATATACCATCTGCAATAAAATAAGCCACTACAGTGAGCTTTGCTATGAGTGAGGCAGCTATGGATTTCTGCTGTACAGGTTATTCTGTGTGCTGGGCATTAGCCAATCAGTGGTCTGTAACATCTCATGAGAACTTTTAGTACCTGTCAGGCTTACTTGGACCACAGTGAGGCAAGTATTTGTACTGGTTAGAAGGTGAAACACCAAAAAAAAATAGAGCCGGAACAACCCAGTACAATAGCTTAAAAAAATTAGCCGTTCTAGCTCAGAAACTAAGTGACACCAAAAAGACAGGCTTTGCTTCCTTTCTGATGTGACTGATAGGAAGTGGAAACAAGCTTGGACACGAGAAAAGCACAGTAATCCCTCGCACATACGGGCATCAACATGCGCGGTTTCGCCTCATCGCGGATTTATAGTAGGTAGTCACGTGATACTGTATGCGCATTGTATTGGCTGAAAGGCATACCAAAGTGAGCTGCGTTTCGTGAGTCTCAGAATGTAGCGCTCTTCGGTGAAACAGTCTATAAGAGTGTGGGAAAAGGTAATACAGTTAGAAAGTGGTTTAATATCAGCATGGGGACGGTTCATAAACATTTATATTACCGTAAATAATAAAATAAATTGTTCCTCGCTATTTCGTGGAATTTCGCTCTTGCCGGTGGTTCCTGGAACGCATTAACCGCAAGTAACGAGGGATCACTGTATACCAATCTACAATGTCTTATGTACTTTCAAATATCGCTTAAATTAACACTTGACCTTAAAGTCAGCATTAGTGTAATAAAAGTTGGGCCCATTCCAAATATTAACCTTAATGGGGGTTTTTTATTTAAATCTGCCATTGGATAATAAAATGTAAGAAAGTGATGCTGAGAATGACCTTTTCATCTGATTAGCTGCCTTCTTGACTTTTCTAGCAAAGCTGAGATGTAGATTTAGGAGGAAAAGAAAAGAGATGGAGGGGCAGCAAATTATTGCAACCTACCATTTTGGGACTAGCTGAAAGGCAAGAGGTTCAAACAGGGGGTAAGAAAGAAAACGTTCTTTTTCTTCAGCGTGAGGAATATGAACTTTGAAGTCTTATTAAGGTGGCTATCTCCAGACAGCACCATAGGTTGTCTATACAGACTAAAATAATGACTACGGGGTTAAATGCCATGTAACTGCCAGGTCTGATGTCTATAACAACAGATACTGCTGCCGTGCACAACTGAGTTCAACGACACACACACCTGCTCATAAAAGATTATCTCCTTCATGTTTTTCTATACGCACCAACACTAACTTTATAGAAACCACAGAAACACCTAGAGGTGCAATGAAACCATGACATAATCTGTTTACAAAACAAAGCAGGCAATTTCTTTGTGGCAAGAAAGGAGACACCTCTTCAAGGACAAAGCACAAAGTATGATGTATAATTTTACTTACCCATTACTTTTAATTTGAATTAAAAATATATTCATGCTCACTGCAGAATTAGGGAAAAGATTATTTATCTTGGATGGAAGGTAAAAAGTAATGGGACTGAGTCTGAGACTGTATGAATGTCTGTCACCGTCCGATCGATATCTATCTATCTATCTATCTATCTATCTATCTATCTATCTATCTATCTATCTATCTATCTATCTATCTATCTATCTATCTATCTATCTATCTACCTACCTACCTACCTACCTACCTACCTACCTACCTACCTACCTACCTACCTATCTATCTATCTATCTATCTATCTATCTATCTATCTATCTATCTATCTATCTATCTATCTATCTATCTATCTATCGCAACTGAATGACTTTGACTCTCCCTATCATTCCCCAAACAATGAACATTTGCTGTGCATTAAAGCCCCCTGATACAGGTAGAAATAAAATAATAATAGGGTAAAAATAGAAAAGGAACAGGGCATTTATTTTCATGTCACGGTACATTAGTCACTGTGTTCCCAAGACAGAAGGGGTCTAGGTGCATTTTGCAAAATGGGTAATGTGGGTGGTTTAGAGTTCATGTCATGTCATTGAGCTATGGGGAGAGCTGGTAGACCTCCACATACATTAGCTTTGCATGCCTGGTTGACATGGGAAACTTGAGACATTAAGACAGCCAAGTGCTTTTAGGAAAAGTAACTGAAAAATGGAATAAAGCCGACTGACAGTGAATGTACCTAATGACAATGGCTTTATTCACAATGGAGTGATATCCTTGTAAGGCTGTCCAAGATATATTCACTATTCACTCAAGCCCATGCATGGTGCTTTAGAAAACCCATATGAAATTTTATGTAGGTGTTACTCAAACTAAATATGGTTCAAAATGCAGGCAATCCTTCGCTGCAATCTTTGAGCTTTCTCATCCCATAGGTCACTGTGTACAATGTACTGCTAGAATCATCATTGTTATCATTATTACTGTTATCACCATAATAATATTTGTAGTATTATCAATGCTGTTATTGTAGTAATTCTTACAAATAACAAACATTGATCCGCTTTAGGGAAAATAGTTTTTACAATTTTAACAAATTATTACACACAAGTAGGCCAATATAAATACACTAGATTCACTCAAAGGAGAGAATTTGGAGTTATAATGTGACAGAAAGCCACTGGATGGTGATCTGGGAGCCTTGCTCAAGGGCACCCAGGAGTCTCTGACCACTTGGTAATCCAAAAGTGGTAATGAAACGACCACCCTGCAGATTAAGCTACCCCCTACAGCATCTTGCTCCCATACCAGAAGTTGAACCCAGGCCACCTGGTGAAATTTAGGAATCCAAACCACGGGATTATATGGGATGTCTAACTACATTAGACAAGATTTGTACCTGTTAAAGGTAGTGTTTCCTCAATGCTATTACCAAGTTCTTACTCATGGGGGATTGGTGGGTCTCTGTAGAATATACTTGGCATGGACCTTGGAGCAACAATCATATTAAGTAATGACACACGACATACAGTAGTATTTACAAAACTTCTTACACTCGAGTTATAATATTAGTATTTCTGGCATATCAGATTTAAACGTGATGCAGCTACTGCTTGACATATCTGGTAACCATTAGGTTGTTAAGGTGATATTGTGCACAACCACAAGCACAGTGACTCAAAATGCGTGTGTGGGTGTGCGCGTGCGTGCATGTTTGTATATGTACGTGCATGCTGTTTCTGCTCGAGAAGTTGCTTCACCTATTGGTTCTGCCCCTGCCCAGCTTGCAGTATATAAACACAAGGCGAGTGATTTGTTGCCACAACCCAGTCCGACATGTCTCTGCTGTAAAGAGTGACTCTGAAGAGCTGAGTAATGCTCCATTTTCAGTCACGTGGTTTGCTCTCCGCATCCTCTATGCAGACCCCAGTGTTAAGAAGAATTTTGGACTGACAGGGCCCCGGAGGAGTGAAGACAATAATCAAGTCCATTATAAGGATTTTAAAGGAGAGGATGTGTTTAGAGAAGCAATTTTGTGATTGATTTCATTTACACAAGCACACATCATTGGTGCATGTTTGCATAAACACACACACGCATTTATGAATCAGTCAAATGACCAAAATAAAAGCAGACAGTAGATTTAGTTAAGCATCCCAGGCATAAACAAAAGTCACTGACGTCACCCAAAATCAACAGGGCCAGGGCCTGAGAAAGACAGCAAGCCAATTTATATAACAATGTGAAGAAAGAGGGGCTTTGCGATGAACGCGACAGCTGTGCTTAATCATGGGAATTAAGCCAAGAGAGATGTGAAGGGACACAGAGGGACTGAAGAAAACTGCAGGGAGCGAGATAGTGCTTGAGAGCTAGAGGAAGATAACGTTGGAGGGAGGGAGTAAAGGATCAGCTTTAGAATGATATCTTAAACACTGGAAGCGTTGAAAAGGGACTGAAAATTGAAGGAGCGGACAACTGTTTCATGTGCAAAATATGGTAATGGGAAACATCAAAGATTCCTAAACATTACCAATACATGGAAAGTAGAGTGTTGTTTTTTAACTGCCAGTTATACTTTCAATAACTTTATTTTTCTCACTAAATGATTAACATGAATTTTAGAAATGTTACAGCCTGACAAATCTTGAGAACATTTCAGAATAACAGACAAGTCAAACCCTGTGAAGAGACCCACATCAGTTCCAATGTCCTGGAGGCCCTGACCATCCATCAGCAGACGTCACACGACAGACCCGAGCCACTCACTCTGAGCATCACAATTTTTAACAGGATTTGTGATTCAATTTGACTGAGTGATGCCCTCGGCTTCCGAGGCTAGAATTGAGGCCGATGGGGATTTGCCGAGAGAGCACGGTGAAGGGAGCAGAACACTGAGAGGGGAAATAGTGTGACAGGGATGCTAATATTCCTGTTCACAAACTGAGGAAGTGATTTAGCCACAGCGCTACACATTCTTAACCAGGTTACTGCAGGAATATGGAATGGAGTATGTCAGAAGCGCGCGCGCACGCAGACACACACACACACACACACACACACACACACACACACACACACACACACACACACACACACACACTCACACACACACACACTGTTGGATGAGATGAAAATGGATTTTGGAGTCTTGACAGTGCTGAAGAAATGAAGAGCTGGCGAAACACCTGATGTGCTGTATTGGAGAAGTGATAAATATATAAATAGATAATTGTTATCATTAATAGAATTTAAGATAAAACAAGATGCAGGACACTGAAGACTCATGAAACAAGTTGGGTGAAAATTTCTTTGAAAACTGTCCGCATCATCTCCGACTGCATTTCATCTCAGCAAGAAGATAAAGAGGACATGAAAGATTTAAAAAGAAGCTTAATGCAAAGTTGGCTTTCAGACAATATGGCAACCATCATGCAGTTCTGATTGTTGCTGCAGGCCTCATTTGTCCAGTAGGTTGCAGAGTCTAGAAATTATGAGCTTAAGTGCAGAATTTTAACACCTTTATATTTATTGCCAAGTGTCAGTCAAAATGAATAAGATACTTAGCATTGAGCTACTGAATGATATCAAGTAATTTAGTTTCCATATGTATTGTATGTGCTATTTCAGGCAACAATTTGTGGCTTTAAATATCGAGAGGAATCGCTGCTGTACACACACACACACACACACACACACACACACACACACGCACACACACACACACACACAAACAGAGAAAGAGATGGAGAGAGATCGGAGATAGAAACATATACTGTATATTTCAATGCACATACACACTATCAAATATAAATATACTACACAAAAACACACCCTACGCTCTCAGAACAGCCAACTTTGCATTAAGCTTGGGTTGACAGAGTTCATTTGGATGTTGCAAAATATTTATGAGAGAAGACTGCAGGAGAGGAAGACGAAATTAAAAAAATTGAGGAAGCAATGAGGGATATCAAATAACAAGACAAATGCAACTATGATGAGATGGCCCGACTGAAAATAAGTCTGTTACAGCTGAGCAGAAGAAAAAACAAGCTAAATAAATAAGTCATTGTCATTTCAGGTTCATTAACTCAGGGCCCACCACTTCCTGCTGAGAGGAAGAAGATGGGAAATGGGAGGGATGACGTGTAAAAAGCTACAGTACATTTGTACAGTAGCTGAAAAACTTCTCTCCTCTCCTACGATGGATTTCTTCTTCTTGATTATGCTAAATATGTAGGATATACATGCATAATTCCTAGACAACTCCCTCTGAAAAAGGACTAAGACTGAAATACTAACTAGAGTGGAGACAGAGAGAAATAAGGGAACAGACAGACTGGAGAGAGAGGCTTAGGGAAGTCAGAAAAGCAGGAAAGAAATATTTAGGCAGTAGAAAAGCTAATCCTGTACCAGAAAACAGGATGACAATTGACAGTAATTACATATCCCCCCCACTATAATTACTAGCTTTTTTTATACGCCCCCTCTTCACATAAGGCCTTACTAATCCTCTGGTCATTCCCGCTCCTCCATCTTCACTCTTTTATCTCCAGATGTAAATAGCCAAACATGGTCAAGTCAAATAAGTAAACCACTGCAACCCACGCAGGGTTTTCCTTAGATATAATTGATGCTTAAGAAATGATGCCACAAAAATCAATTTCACATCTAATTACAGAAAAAAGTCCTTAGAAAGCACAAAATCCAACAGGAGATGAACATTAGAGTGGGATCTGGAAAACAAAAGTTGCTTCACCACAAACAAGGAGAGTGATATATAAAAAGACTCATGCACGGTTAGAAGTCATTCGGGTATTATGGCTTGGAGCGTTTCAGGGGGATACCAAAAACGTATCGCATTTGGGGGAGGGCGGGTATGCATCTTGTTCCACCAGGAAACCAATGAGGAAACATTCTGATTTGACTATAATTGCATTCTAACAGAGACCAGAGGAAGTTGGGAGACTGCTAAAGTACGTGTAAGAAAAATGGATCACCATAACACAGGCAAGAGCTGGGTGTCCTCACATGCAGCCCCATAAACTATACAGAACATGACACGACCAAATTCAGACTATAAAAAATAGGTAATGTCAGAACACAGAAATATAGAGCAAGATAAATCACAACCTTTTTTCGACAGCATCTGTGAGCATGCAGTAAAATTCCCATGAAAAATAAATGATTTCACAACTTCCTGTCCAACGGCAGATGTGGAAGATGAGAGAGAATAGAGCCTCACAGGCGGAGAAGACTTTGGGAGGAAAAGAAGGCTAGATAATTACCATAATGGAAAAGAGTGCGAAACAGCTTATCTCAAGGAGATAAAACCTTCAGGAAATTACAAACGACAAATGACATTAAAGCAAAATAATTCTACTGTATGGATCCACTTTCTCAGGAGTAGGTAAAACAAAAACCTTCAATTAAAAAAAAAAAAAAAACGGAAGAGGGAGGGCCTGACAAAGTGGAAAACTTGGTGGAGATGAATCAGAGTGAATCTCAAGTATGGAAACATGCTTCCGCTTTTGAGAAGATCATGGATAAGAATGTTTACTCCTAAAGGGAGAGCGAGAGGGAAGCAGGAGACAAAGACGATATTCACAAGTCTGGAAGCACCTGGGATTTGGGCCACACACACACACACACACACACACACACACCAACAGATAACAAGCAGTCCAGTTTTTGTACAGCTCCTCCTCCATTGTCGTATCCTGTAGATGCAAGATGAAATGTTTACCGAATATCAACCAAAAGTATGAATGGAGGACAAGATGCTGTCGCACAGAGTAAATCAGAAGTGGCTTCCTTTTTGAGTGAAGTGTGTAGTTGGGGATATGCACTGTTGCTCCTGTGTGTCCTATCTTTATTAAATCTGTATTGTGTGTGTCGGAAGTCAGAGGAGAGAGACACCGGTCATATTTCAGGCGTTCAACAGCTGGATGACGCGGTCAAGATTTCATCATCTCGTCAAATCTTTAACAATCCAGGTGTCTGCCCTCCATCTATTCTGTGGTCCTGTGAGCTCCATCAGAAGCTGTGGTTTAAAAGATGGCAACAGTTTGTTCAGTTTCAATTCTTAATTATTAAATTTTGAATTAATAGTGTTCACTTTCAAAATTTTAAATTCCAATTTGTCAATTTCAAATATAGTAATCCCTCGCGAATTTGCACACCAACAGGCGTGACTTCACCTCATTGTGGATTTTTAGTAAGTAGTCACGTGATAGCGTACGGGCATTCTATTGGCTGACGGCATCCGGAAATGTGCTACGTTCCTTTGAGTCTCGGAAGGCAGCGTACTTCCGTGAGACAAAAGTGCTGTAACAGTCTAAGAGTGTAGGAAAAGATAATACGGATAGAAGATGGTTCAATATCAGTATGAGGAGAATTCATAAACGTTTAAATTACCGTATATAATAAGATAGTTTGTCGCTATACTACGGAATTTGTTATTTACGTGTGGTTTGTGGAATGCATTAACTGTGAGTAACGAGGGCACACTGTATTTCAGACAAGAAGATAAAAATGCTTATTCTTGAAATAGTGGGCCAAATATTTGCTGATACTACCATGCAAAATGGAAATAAAATACAGGTTCATTAAAGTATTGATTATTGGGTGAAAAACACAAAATATATAATTGAATTGTTGAAAAAAAATGTTGATATTTGAACTAATACATCAAACTGCCATTTTCTTCATTTTCTTATTTATAAAAATAGTCTTTGGAGTTGTGTTCCACAATACCTAGCCTGTTATCATAATTACCTGTTATATGGAAATAAAGTGATGGAGGAAAAAAGGAGTATTTGATATTGTTGTTTTATAAATGCCTACAAATATGAACATACTTGTCAACACAACTTCAGCACATAGATAAATCACATTCTCTACTAATTAGCTGCCACTAACGTTGACCTACTATCTATACATGAACAGATAATAAATATAATAATGAGCTGAAACGCTCGGCAAAACCATAATCCCTACTTTTTAAGATGATGGAAGCATTAGCATTGCTAAAAATTCCAAAATTGCATTCAATTAATAAGAGCAGGGGTGAAACAAATGTAAAAGCAAATTAAACACAAACCAAATTCTGTATTTGTGTCCATTCATCGATCCTGTTGGTCCCACTGATTTTTCTATCAGAGTCACAGAATTTCCCATGTATGGGAATAAAAAGAATGAACGTGTCCCAAAAAATATACCGGTAAGCAGCTGTTAATTGCGCGTATGGGCGTGTTGGTGTAGGGTGTGTCATTCTGAAGACTCCATTCTGCATACCCTGACTGTAAAATGGTAGTGGGCGTCCTGGTTTGAGCCTGTACCATCTGTCAGAGAGCAAGGGGAGCATAAGTGATCTCAAGCAGAGAGTTAAAACCTCTTCCTTGTTGCTTCAAATGCTGCACTGCTGGGGGGTTATGATGAGTCATAACAGCTCGGGGTGGCACACGTACGCATTTACATAAGCGATGAAAGGGCAAGCACAAAAAAACAGCAATTATATGCATGCGCACATGAATAGCAAGACACAAATACACACACAAACACACACACAGAAATGAGGTGTGGATGAAGTGTATGCTGGTCAGCAGAGGACTAGCAGACACTTGTCAAGGTAAACATTTCATTATATTTTAAAAAGAAACGTCTTTAAGGCTGTCTTTAACCTTAATTTCTTTCAATATCTCTTGCGCACCAAGGGAGCAATTTTCCTAAATAGGCCAGAGAAAATACAAAAGGAAGTAGTGACAGGTCTGACAGCTTGAGCCTGTCAGTTCAAAAACAAATCATTTCACCAGCATATGAATCTGACTATTTTCATGTCTGCTTCTTTTTTAGAGAGAACAGGAAGGAGTTCTAAATTTATTTTGGAGGTTAAAACATTCTCCCCTTTAAAAAGAACAAAAAAAGCAAAACAATATCATGTCCTGCGTGTCTCATGAAGAGGTTCCCACACCGTGCAAACTGCAGAGCCACTAATCATATCATGACAGACTTGTTTCAGCATGGATGATGTCAGAAAATGAAGACCTGATTTGTAAAATGAGCTGTTTTGCTTTTTCGATTCCTTCCTCTCTCTTTCCTCTTCCTTCCTTCAACATTTTTTCTACACACAGCCAGAAAATCCTAGTCAAAAACCAAGCCCAATTCACAGTCAGCAGTCTAACCCACCCGCCCCTCCTCTCTTGCTATGGTTAACATCAAACACACTGTGGTCTGTTTCATGCTCCCTGCAGCCCATTATGGCTTAATGCTTCAAGGGGGCTTCAAACTGACTTCAGCATATTTGGTTGGTGGGCGCGCGCTCACACACGGGGAAACGTGCACGCTTCCAAACACCACAAACAGAGACACACATGGATGGGAGCCCAAATGCCCAGAGCTTAAACTGCACCACTGTTGTAGAGACACAACTGTTGCTGCTGCTTTATCAGGAGGTCCAACAGATGTGCGCGGCTTCAGGGTAGAATTAACCTTCAAATAAGCCTTGGACCTCTTATCTCCTCGTCAGTTAATGAGTTCAATTCACGATTCACAAGGTGGCAATATGTAATTCAGTGTGATCAGTGAGGAAAATAAGAGCACTGCACCAGCAGAGACGTTAATGGGATGGAGATAAGACCATCCAAAGCGGCTGAGACACACACACGCACGTGCGCACAAACACACAACACACACACACACACTTACCATAAATGACAATAACAGGAAGTAATAATAAAAAAGTAATAATTCTGTTATAATTTTGTCCATGTTTCCTATAGTTTTCCTTTGTTTTTTCCCCTGCAGTGTGGAAAAAAATCTCAACAATTTAAGGTGCTCTTTGGAAGCTCAATTTTATTTATTCTGAGAATAAAAGAGGCTGATTTTATGACTCATTTATTACAAGATCCTGATCAAGACCAGCAATATTTGTTTTTCTCTGTGTCCCCATCTAGCCTGGTGATGGTGCAGCTTTTACATTAGCCCAATGCCATTCATTTCAGACTCGTGCCATATGGAAATGTTATGAAAATATTATGGTGTCTGACTACCTCAGACTGTCAACACCATGCACACACAGACACACACACACACGCATGCATGTACGCACACTGACACACACACACACACACACACACACACACACACACACACACACACACACACACACACAAACTCACACAAAAACACACACAAACTGGCCAATGATGTCCCAGTTCCTAAGGGTTCTAAATTGCTCACCATGTAATTACTATGTCCCAGGATGTTGAATATTATTTTTTACATGTTCTTCCCTCTCTTTGCCGCTTCTACTCCATCCCATATAATAATGTGTGTGAAGAGAGGGGGGGAAGGCAACCAAATGTACAGCAAAGAAGATGGCGAAAAATCGTCACAACTTATGGTGCTTGTACCCACTAGGGGCTCAGAGACATACAAAATGGAACAAGGTCTGCCTTAATTGTGGACAATCCTGTTATCTCATCGTTCCCCTCTGTCAAAGAGATGAGGGGAGGCACAGTGAGATTTTCTACCCAGTGTCACGGCTCGAACAAGACTGGTGGTGAGAACCCAAAAGCACTACAGTAAAGCAGGCGGGTCAAGTCCAAAAACAGGTCTAATAAGACAAGCAGGGTTCTGGTACCAAGGAATCAGTCCATACAGCAGACGAATCAGGCAGACGGCAAGCAAACAGGCAGAGTTCAGTAGACAGGCGGGTCATACACTAAGGCAGTCCAAAACCCAGACAGACAAATCCGAAGAGGGTTTGACCAAAGGCAGTGTGCGGGAAACAGGCAGAGTCTAACACACAATCAAAATGACAGGCAGGATACTAAGGCTGGAAGGTCAGGGCGAACACTAAACAATCTGGCAGGGAACAGAAGGCTGAGCTGAGTATATGAAGAGTGGTGGCTGACTAGGGGAGTGACTACAGGTGACCGAAGGGAAGGCAGGTACAGGGGATGAACTGATTACGAGTGGGACCGGATCTGGAATGGCATGCTATGTTAGTGACAGGAAAACAGGATAAAATAGTACCGAGACGTGATAACCCAGAGTGTTTGTGTGTGTGTGTTTTTTGTTTTGTTTTATAGTTACATAGCTAAAACCGTTAAACTCAAAAAAAGATGTACAAGTTAAAAAAAAAATTCCCCACACTTTTCAATGTCCTCCGCTATGATGATCATCCCTTTTTTTTTTTCCAGCCGCAAATCGGTTTTCCTAGCAAGGCTGGTGAGCAGCAATCCCACTGTATCATTAGCCAAACTGTGGTTAGCGATGACACTTCAGAGCCCCAAGGGACTCACAGTCTGCTGGTATCAACCGGCAATCAGCTACAGCATAAATACAGTATGGGAAAACTGTAGCAAAATGCTCCTCACCTCGCTGCAGATGTGTCATACAGCTTGTCTTCCATATAATCATTTAATACTTGTTGAGTACCAGCTGTTTTAAAAGGGCATGAGGTGGATTTCGCTTTAAGACTCAACCAGAGAGAGAGAGAGAGAGAGAGAGAGACATACAGAGAACGTCATTCCCAGAAAGACACAAAGATAAGTCATCAAGACTGTAATGATGGGGCGGGACAGGGAGGAGACAGATGAGCCTCATAAAAAATCAATCATCCATTTTTGGTAACACCAACAGAAAAAAAGCACTTTACAAAACTGATTACACAGTGCTAAATGAGCATCATCATTTTAAAGACATCAATCACTTGATTACTTGCAAACCATTGCTGTTCGTTTCTGTCCCGCTGATACTGTTGCCATGGTCTAGAAAACACGATATGTCAACACAGCAATAATAGAGAGAGCTCCTTCGTAGCCCACTAGGTTTCTTCCAGCTATTTTTTTTTTTATTGCTAAAGCACTTATAGGTATACTACCTTACTACAATTCTAAATTGCTTTCTTATCATGACAACATTTATAGGATTAAGTATTAAGAAAAAATACTATGAAACACATCAACAACAAGAACAGAACTTGGTAAAACAGTCTTTTCTTCATATGCAGGAAATGTCTGGAATGAACTTCAAGCCACCTTACATGTGGAATGACCTCCACCTCTTAATACTTTCTAAAACCTCTCAAAATCAATATTGCCTTGTTTTGGCCCTTGTGTATTGTGTAACTTTTTGCCAAGACTTCCTGGGAGAGGAGCTACTGTACCTCAATGGGACTTTTCCTGGTTAAATAAAGGTTAAATGCATGGCTTTTCTTTGGAACTTAGTTAAGATCTGGGTACAGTCCGAGCTGTTTCCAGATGATCATCATTGTGCGAGCAACATTTAAGTTCTATTCTTCCCTGGTCACTGAGCATGATCAAAACTGGGAATGTGATATGGTTTGTGGGCAAAAATGAAATTTAACCCCTAACCCGTGTTGAGAAATTTTTGCATAAGAATCAGTAGATAATAAATGTATTTCTTGGTTTTCCCAGAAGAGTCGAATAAAATGTTATAAGTTCAACAACTGGATTGTCATGGTCCCAGTGCCAGTGTTCACTCTATGTCCTGATTTCACTCCCACTCAGTCCACTCATTCCTGTCACCTGTATTGCTGCAGCCACCTGCTTCTCATCTCCAACCAGCCTCCACCTACTTAAGCTCGGCTCAGACCTCAGTTTGTTGCCAATGTCATTCTCTCATCCTACTCTTCAATTCTTTTAAAAAAAACTTTGTGATTTTGCTTGTATCCTGGATTTTGTCTGTTTGGTTGTTCTTTGCCTGATCTTCTGCTGACTTGTTGTAGGGTTTTGGATATTTAAAACTATGAATGTGGACTTCTCCTCATGTGTACTTGCATTTGGGTCCTACCCACACCTGTGACATAGTCATTTCAGGAGATGGATGCAGTCGTCTCTTGGAAAATGAGGTGACGTAGTCGTCATATAACCGTGACTTGAGGTCAGTAAAAACATTGGATCGATCAGGACCCAAGCATCTTCACACGAAATATTCTTCTGAAAAGTGTCAGCAATCACCAAGAACATTCTGAACTCTTGTAATTTAAAGGCAGAAGTTAAAGAGTTCCTATTTTAAGGATGTGTTTTAGGTGCCAGACTGGAGCAAATGAGCAGTTATTTATGATTGAGACAGGAGACACAGTGACATCGAGAGAAATATTGTCAAAGCCAAATCTTTCCTTTCCTCCCACTCTCCTTTCTCCCCCGCCTCACAGTTCTCTACCTCTTCCTGGCTGTTACTGCCTGTCTTTTATTTTCCCTCTTACTGAGAATGCATTGACCCCAGTCTTAAGTAAGCTCTATATCAGCGGTTTAAATGAAAGGAATAGTTGATGTCATGACAAGACAGATTTAGTCTTTAAAGCATTATGGATTGCAGGCATTTGGAATAAAAGGGAACCTTTAAGGTGCTGGGGCTGGCATTAATACTGTCAAATGATTTATTCAATATGGCCAATCAATTAAATTAGAAGCAAAGTATACTTCACCCTCACTACATTATGATATATGGTGTGATGATATGAGCTGACAGTTTCATCACATCACTACTCTACCTTCAAATCTTATAATCTCTCCTATCAGTGCAGGTACTGGGAAAGATCTACTGTGTTCCTTTGCTTGGTTATCTTGTTTCCTCATGGATGCACTGTTCCATTTGTGATTCTTAAAAGCAGGTCCAGAGAGTTAGAAATCTGACCTAAATAAATTTAAAAAATAAAGCAAAACCCGTAGCACATCGTACTCTTTGTCAAGACACAGAGTTCCTCGTGTAGTCGTGCTGTTTGTGAGCTCATACCAGAAAACAGAGCCGTTTCTACTTTAGGATCATCATGGGTGTCTGACCTTTAGGTGAATACTGCAGGAAGTCTTCCATATGTCTTAGTTCCCATGCAGCATGTCCCATTGCATAGATATATCAAGCATCTGTAAACACTTATAGAGCTTTGTGGGAAATTCACTAGACAGATTACAGAAGGCAGTTGATGAAGACTACAGCGGGAGTTAAACGATGTTCTGACTGCAGCAGTGTTGCAGACATTGTCACTCATATCTTAAGAATAAAAGAATGTAAAATATTTCAAATATTAGAGTTGCATTACTTGATTTTTTTTTCTGTTTAGAAAATACTTTGACATTCCCTACATTTACTTTTGGAAAAAGTTAAAAATACTTCACTTCCCTGAAATCGGTGACCAGAAAAGAAGTTGTGACAAATTACACATTCACCACCTCCTGTCTTGTCCATTGATGTAAAAGGCTGTAACTATAGAACCTGAAATCGCAGCAAATTGTCTGCGTGTTTGTGTGAGTCTCTGTGTTCCATATGTTTTGCACTAAATTCCAAGAGGAGCACACATGTAATCATCTGAACTGCTTAGGGGGCTTGTGACTGTCTGACTTCATAATGTCACAGTGAGCAACGTTGTGTTTGTATGATTACGGCACATGGTCAAGTGACTGGGGCCAGTCATTCATAGGGAAGAATTCCCAGCACACAGACAAGGCACTTTGAAGAGGATGAAGGATGGGGTGGGGTGGGGGTAGAGGGGGCGGGGGGGGAAGTAGCAACTAAGTTAAGAGCACATGAAAACTGGAAAATGATTCTACATCTCAAATTAAAAATATCAAATGTGACCACATTTTCATGGACTTTGTCATATTTGGATCAAGCAGCTGAGATGTCAGTGGCATGTCTTTACAAAGCAGCGTGTCATCTTGAAAGACAGCAGAGAGGTGACGGTGCTTACATGGAAATATGATGAAAATATGTCACATTAAGACTGTAGTTAACAAGAAAAAAATGTTGGAGTGTCGTCAAGATTCAGGCATATTCACTTAGATTACATACTGTTGAATAATTGGTGCTATTGGAGGTGCAGCTTTGTCCCCAAAATAGACTAACATTTCTCAGGGGTATTTGCAGATAGGTTTTGGTTCTCACTGCCATTGACTTCACAGCAACTCTGTGGTGCATGAAGAACATTATGACATAACTGAAACAATGCGGTGAAGCATTTGGACGCCTGGGTTTAGGATTCAGGGTAGGGATTAGAGAATATACCGCGCACAAAACAGACCATAACACACTTTTGTCACACTATTTTTGGAAGAGCTTCTACCTGATATCTCAGACTGGGGGACACCATCCAGAGAGAATCCTTTCCCGCTATAAAACTGCCTGATATCCGAACAACTCCGGGCTTTGCTGGCACCTTTGTCCCCGCCGGCTGGTGCCATCAGCAAACAGGCTGTCAGAACCGCTATGATGAAGAAATCCATCCCAGCCGACTGCTTGTATGTGGAGTTCTCAAATGCAAATCCGACTGCGTGTGAGTCCTAAACGGAACAGGAGACTCCTGGTTAAATGTCCGCCCGTTAAAGACAGCCTTTTAAGCGCTGCTGTGCGTAAAATATATTCCACCTTCCTTGATCTTCTGCCCGTCTCGGTGCGTCTGCTGAGTGTGTGCGGTTGGTCTCCGCGCACAACTGCACGGCAAGGACCGATTTCACAGGGCAGAGATCCTGTCTCTCCCCGATCCCAGAGACCGATGTGAGCTGGGTAGGAATGGAGCTGCTCTAATATGTCCCTAAAGAAGACCTTCTCTTCTGGCGCTCCGTCCAGGACAAGCGCTGAACTCTCCTATGAGCTATACACTCCCTTTTTTTTTTTGATTCACCTACAGTGGGGGGAGAAAAAAAGAAAAGAAAAGAAAAACAACAACATCAACGAGATGAAATAATAAGGTATGACATTTTCAGATGAAATGACTAAAGTGATGTCAGAAAATAGCCGCGTTTTGCGCCGACGCTTTGCGACCAGGTCGAGCAGCCGTGCGCCTTACCGGCTCCGTTGGCCCCCGGGGGGATCTGAGGAAAGGAGAGACGGCACAGGCAGCCACCGCAGCTTGTTTCCAACTCAGGCTTCCCGGGACGATGCCATACTACCGCTGCCACTGTGTGGAATTAGAGTGAGGAGGAGGAGGAGGAGGAGGAGGAGGAGGAGGAGGAGGGGAGGGGGGACTGGAGAGGGGAGAGAGAGAGAGAGAGAGAGAGAGAGCGAAAGGTTTCACTTTCCTCTTTGCCATTTCTGTTTCCCTTCTGTCTCATCTAGATGTTATTTTTAGAAGTATTTCAGAACTGCATTAGGCGACTGTCTAGAATGATTTCATTCGTTACTTTCATGAAACACTCAGTCGGGGTTTCATAAGGTGCTCTTGATCCCACAGAAAGAATGCGCCCTGAACACGTCCTGACAGTTTGGTCTCAAGCAGACAGGTGTCCCAGGTGAACCGTAGGCGTGGCTTCGGTCCCTCGATGACCCGCCCCTTCTGTGTCACTCCTCGACTTGTAATTACAGGACGGGTCCCTACCTGCCCGGTGACCTTGTTCAGCTGTCACCTGCCGAAAAGCCTCCGCCGCCGAACCTACGTGTTGATCCATAGCGGGTCGCAAATGTTCCCAACATGACGCCAAGATTGTAGTTGGAGAAACATCTTGTTTTTCCAGACTCGGTTTGCTTTCTTTATGAAATGTGTTCATGTGATCAGATTCAAAAGGGAATGTTTTTAATTGTTTAAAATTGTCACATGTGTCTCTTTGTGATCTTTTTGTTTTTGTTGTTTTTCAATGGATTTCTTGTGTTTTTGAAAGATCAAAAACACAAGAAATCCAGACGATTGGAGATTTGAAAGAAGAACAACTGGATTACACAATCATACTAATATTACATTAGTAGATATTCCTTCCAGAGCCTATACACACTGGTGGTGGTGAGGAGTAAAGCTTCATGTTAGGATGATGTCATGAAAGAAGCTCCTGATGATTGGATTTGTTTCGAGGTCCTGAACTGCCCCGGTTAAAGATGGGTGGTGGATGTTGTCATAATGAAATGACTGAATGAGAAATAGCATATATAATGTTTACAGATAGCAAATAACTGGCTAACTGTACAACCTGACAGGCTGTGATTTGGTAAAAGAAAATGCTGGTGCTGTAGACGCCAAGTACAAAGAGATAGTCTTCATAATGCTTGGATTAAAAAAAAATAAAAATCCAGACCCATCATTGTGGAAAAACACATTTTTATTGACAATTTATAAGACTGATGACTAACAAATGATCCCAAATGCTAGGATTTGATTTCCATCTGCATCACCTTAGGATGTGCTATGACTTGAATTCCCTGATTCAACAACAGATGTTCTCCTCATGGTGATGCACGAAAGAAATAAATGAAAGTTCCAGTTGAGTTTTAAGGTCAGGCAAATTAATTACACTACTTCATTGAGTAGTTTTATGGAGGTGCGGTCGTTTAAGTCAAGGTGGAAGAGAAATGTCTTTTTTTTTTTAATCCTGTGACATCAGAAACCTGCAAAAAAAATCTGCTGATGGATAAACAGCACAATACACACATGCAGACACACACATGCAGACACACACACACAGACACACACAAGTCATGCAATGTTCTCTCACTTAAAATAATGTGTCATTAGTCATCTCCATGTGTGAAACGGAATCAGGCGGTATTTGGGTCAGTCCTGTGGAAGATGCTTTTTAAGGTTTGCTCGTGGAAGAAGATACCATTTCACATATTGCGGTGACACATGGGGGGAAAAAAACAAAACTGTAGTGCAGACAGAAATAACCAGCTGTCCCATGACAGACAAAAATGTGAGAAGCTATGAAAAAAAGGTAAAAAAAAAAAAAAAAGGAGAGTGAGGGAGCAACTACTTCCTGCATCCTAATCATTCTATTTTAGAATACCAACATTGTTTATGACTATATTATAATATGTTACCGTAGTATTTAAAATGATAAGTAGTGTGTTATGAGTGATAAACAATGTGACTACATGACAAGATGAGAAAAGACAGCACTCTCTTCTCATTATTACAACTCTGAAGAATTAGTCACACCTTCATTCAATAGTACCTCACCCCTGCTGTTATCTTTCCGAAATTGACAATTGTGTAATGGCAGCAGTAAGCAGACGGTTTCACATTTTATTGCAATGGGGAAATACTTAGCAGAGTTAAGCACACGTGGCCAGAGGTTAATAAGTCTACAAGCCTCAAAGGGTGTGTGTGATAATATGTCTGTCTGTATTATATATGGGTTTGTATGTCCATGACCTTCATGCATATGTGTGTCAAAGGCAGTTGGTGTGTGTGTGTGTGTGTGTGTGTGTGTGTGTGTGTGTGTGTGTGTGTGTGTGTGTGTGTGTGTGTGTGTGTGTGTGTGCGTGTGCGCGCACACACGCACGTGATGTGAGTTTATGTGTCTGACTGTGGCCAACATGTGGCCAGGTCGGCAGCTCTGATGGATGGAACTGATTGGCTCTCCACTGTCTGGTATGGGGATCGTGCAATTAACGCTCAGCAAAGCCACAGAACAGCCATGTTTTCTTCAGCCTGTCTTCTATTGAAGTTTTATTGGTTCTGACCATGAAAGGCCTTCTAATGAGGAGCAGGATGTTGGGAGGGGTGGGAGGGTGAGATTGTTAAGGGGTGACTGGGAGATGGAGAGCATAAGAAGGGAGGCAGAGTGGTAGCAAGAAGAGAGGGGAGAGTGCAGGGGTGAGATTTCGTACAACTGAGCAATTGTCAGTTTCATGGACACATGTTGCAATTATGTGGCAAGAATGTTGAGGGTGTGACGAGGTTTTGCCGTGAAAATTACATTGTTTCTATACAGAAATACTATACATGTTTTACCACTACTTTAAGAAAAACACACACTTAAAGAGGACGGACGGAAACAAATTTTACAATAACAAAGGCCTTCCTCTGTGAATGTTCAGCAACTTTTACAACTTGCAACAGTGTTCTGTTTAAATAGAGGCCAGGTTTTTAATTCTATTCAGTTGTAGGAAAAAATGAAATTTCTTTGGTAAAAAAGTATTATTTTTGCTTATTCTAAAAATGTTTCAGAATACTTCCGGCTGCTGGGGGTCCATGAGCCATCCAGGGTTGCATGAAGTTGAGCCTCATGAGAATTAAATGAGGCTTTCCTAAGCCCCACCCTCTATGTAGACTCTCATGGTTGCAAAAGTGTAAACCGACAAGAGTTCGGTCTGGGCTGGTCAATGCTATGCTTTGATTGGCCAGTCTGAAGTAAGGGGAAGGAGATTCACAAGAGGTCATTTGGACTTTGTGTTACGTATGGCTTTTCCCAGGTATATTCAATATAAGGGTGTTTTTTTTGGTTGTTTGGTTTTTGTTTGTTTAAAGCAAATCAATGAAAATGCTTTTCTTACAGAGATCTAAGTTTACATTGTATGACATCAAGTGACAATCATGGGATCTGGAGGGTGTTACTGAAAGCCACAATGTCCTCATGCTATTAAACTATTACGAGGGGTTTTTTGGGGGGTTTTTTTGGGGGGGTTTTCTTTTAATTCTAAACTATTCACAATTGGCTCTATTTTGCATCAAAACTATGTAACTTAAGTACAATATAATATTTATTTTTATTAAACTTTTAAAGTTTAAATAGGTGTCCAACCAAAACTATCTTCATTGCGGGGTTATGAACAGAAAAACTAATGTCTGACACTTCTATGTGTTAAGCTATGTCCACCTTAATAGACAAAATGGGTGGAAATATTTTAAGCAATCATATACAGTATTACACATCTGAGTAAAGGTTAAGATCCATATGACATAATTGTCATAATTAGAACATATACGCCCAAACTCTGTGGAGACACTTAACGATGGTTTCTACACAGATACATGGAACTAACTGTAAAACCAAAATTCAAGCTTAGTTTGACCAGAATTTGGGTGAAGAGCATGATTGTTGTATCTTTATAGTTCTGTTACTATACCTGTAGATAATAATATATAATGTTAAAATGGCAATGAAGAGCCTAAGACATACAGTAAGACCTCCTGTTTGACATAGAGGCCTTGACAAGGAGAGGCCACACAGACTGAGTGAGAAGAAAGAGGAGAAGACTTTAATTTACTTTAGCAAAATCATCACTGTCCAAACATGAAGGAAGACATGAGTAATCTAAGGGAAAACACAAGTTCAAAAGCATGTGAATAATTAATTTGTCCTTCACCTTCAAATCCACTAACACATTGTATTCCACAATTTCCCTGCAGGGATTAATTTTGTCTCATTCTCATTCAAAATATAACTTGTTTGAGTAGTTCTGCACAGAGCAAACACACATATTGATCTCCTGATGCCTTCTGTGCTTAGGAGGCATCAGGCGACACACAGGAAATATTATTTCACTCATGTAGTCTGTTCAAAATTATACTCTTGAAAATAATCATAACACTAACTCATCAGTATCAATATACTTTAACAGCATCAGTAAATTAATGACTGATTGTACACATTCACTTCAGCATTTTCTTACATTTCCCTGCAATCACAACGGTTCTGAAACCTGAGGCTGCATTAGACTTCTATTAATAACAACATGGACTTTATTGTGTCACAAGTACAGAAAATTTAAATCCATACAAATTCTCAAATCACTTTTAAATATTATTTAGAAAGAATGTGATAGCCATACGTACTTTCGCGAGCAAGAGCTTTTTGCATGTAATTAATGTCAGATTCTATAGAAATCACTAGTGCAGCTCTCAGATATGGAAGTCAGACATTATCCTTGTTTTCATAGTGTATCTAATTTCCACGGGTATCAAAAGCAAACCATATATAGCAAAGCAAAGCATCTTTCATTTGAAGGTCATCTTATGCAGTTATTTGAAATAGTTTTCATTTTTCATACTTACATATTCCATTCCACATTCATGATATAAAGATCAGGGTATCGCTGTAAAACCAAACAGCACATCATAATAAAAGTATGCTGAAAGCATTTCATTCTCCAAAGAACTTTCAGACACTTATTTCCATTAATTAAATCGACTCTGAAGCTAGTCACTGATATAATGACTCATTTATTTTGATCACATTTCAATCTCTGGAATTGAATTCAATCCAGATTGTTCCATTCAGTCATTTTCTATAACTTCAGAGAATTTTTTTAAAATGCAGAAACAGCCTAATGTTGGTGTGGGTTCTCTCCAATTACCCCAGCTTCCTCCCACGGTCCAAATACTTTAAATTGCCTGTGGGTGTGAATGCTTTAACAAACTCATTTAACTTTATGGATTTGATACTTTTAATTCAACTGAATTACCTTTACTTTTACTTAAAACAAATACTGTTCTCACATTAAAATAATGTGAGCTAATAAGCCTTGACAGTTTATAGCGGGATAAGACAAACACCCGCTGCTAGGCCTCGGCTAGGTCTCCGTGCAATTATCAGTGTGCTGTTTCGACAGATGAAATCAGCATTTAGAGAGAGATCGCTGTTTCCTCTTGCTTTGCTGTGCAGATAACATTGATTCTGTCTTTTTTTATGTCAACCTGAGTTCAGCACATTCATGCTAAATGTGCTTGAATATGTGCACATTACTCACTAGAACTCTCACTCTCTTATTCTCATTCAGTCTCTTGTCTTCTGATGGCTTGTTGATATTTTGTTTCTTGTGAGCACACTATTACTATTCGCTGTTCTGCATGCCTCTTCCAGTTTGCGCCTTGTGAGAACACTTGAGCCTTGCCATATTTTGCTCGTGGATACAGTCATGTGTAAGTCTGTCTCGTATGTTTCTTTAAAATTTCATAGTGCCACTTCCTGGTCGTATTTACCTTGTACCTTCCTGCCTGTGTAAACTTAGCCTCTGCAGATCTGCATATCTTCATGCGCCCACAGGCCTCCCCAGCGATCAGAGAGAGAGGATGACAAGAGACATTTGGATGGAAAGTGCAAATGGTTGACATATTATTTTGTAGAGAAAAATGAGAAATAGCAGAGAAAAGTGGGAGGAGGGGGTGGACTTATGAGGCAAGATAAGAAAGGAGAAAATGTGATAATAGATGACATGAGGGGATTGACAGAATACTGAGTTTGTGTAGGAAATAATGGATAGATCTCATATTCAAAGTGGATTGTGCAGGAGATAAAGTAGCTTCTGGAGAAAGGGTGTAAAAGAACAACTAGTGATCAATAGGGTACTATCCTTGGACTCTTGTCATAAGTACATAGTTAAATTACTAAAAAAAAGCTTCCTGTGAGAAATCCAGTCTGCATATCTAATATTGCTTTGATTTTTTTGTTGTTTAACAAATAGAGAAGAGAAAAAAAAAGGAATACAGGTGTATTTGATTTTGTGCTCTTAATAATAAGAAAAAAAGTCAAATAAAATTCCACGAAAGCAAACTAACCAAGGCCATCCAACTACAAAGTAAGAGTGGCAAAATGCTAATATGTAATATTGTTGTTGCAGCACACTTGCTTTGGGGAAGGTAGAAATGTCTTTGGAAGCCAACTTTGATATGCTCATAGACATAATGAGAAGAAGTCTGTCATTTTCAGATCATTATGGCTGAGTTTCACGCCCCTGCTGGTCCTGTGTAGCACCTCATGCCCCAAAAGTCCACTTGAGTCAATGTGCCAACACTGTTCTATGCTCCATGACCACTGCCTTGTATCAACAGTTCAGGCTGGTGGTGGTGTAATGGTGTGGGGGATATTTTCTTGGGCCCTTTAGTACCAATTGACATAGTTGCAAAGCCACAGCCTATCTTATTGTTGCTGACCATGTCCATGCCTTTATGACCAGTGTACTCATCTTGTGATGGCTACTTCTAGCAAGATAATGCACCAAGTCAAAAACCTCCAATCATCTCAGACAGATTTCTTGAACATGACAATGAGTTTACAGGATTCAAATGACATTCACAGTCTTCAGATCTCAATCCAATAAAGCACCTTTGGGATGTGGTGTAACAGGAGATTTGCACCATGGATGTGCAGCCGAAAAATCTGTAACAACTGTGTGATGTTATCATGTCAATGTGGACCAAAGTCTTTGGGGAATGTTTTCAGTACCTTTTTGAATCTATGCCATGAAGGATTAAGGCAGTTCTAAAGGCAAAAGGGGGTCTAACCTGGTACTAGCAATGTGTACTTTGCTAGTACTGGGTTGGACCCCCTAGTAGTAGCCGGTGAGGGTATTTCTTAACCTATTCTAGTTTATCCATCCGTTGAGACAGAGAAAAAATATACATATCATTTGTGCAGACATATTGAATAGAACTTATCACAATGCAAGCACTGAACCTTTTCTCAGCTCTTCATCTCATATACAACAGCAGATTCTGTGCCCATCTGGCAGTGACATCCCCTCATTTCTGCACCAAATTCATCCAATTACCCTGTTCATTTGCCTGCATGCTGTTCTCATATAAATGCTTCATCTCCTCTAGTATTTATCATGTGTCTTAGAGGATAAATTAACTCTCCTCATCTTTCTCTTTCCGTGAAAACTCATTAACTCATGAGTGGTGAGGACAAAACTGCAAGACTCAGATGACCTCTCATGACTAACTCTCAGGCCAGTAATTATGTCCTTGGATTTTAATACATAAATCAATACAATCATTAAATTCATGGTGGTAAATTACATATCCATCGCTGACAACATTTTTCTGAAAGTTACCTTCGCTGTGACCTTGCTATCATAACAGAAATTAAGACATAGAAATTCGGATGTATGCAAATGTGTGAGAGTTGACAAACTCAAACTAACTCTACCTTCATTCAGACTGGTAGTCATTCTCTTCATGTGGACCCAGGAAACAGCAGGAGGCCCAATGTCTGTGTGGTTCTCAGCCCCCCACAATGACTCCTTCATTATTTTCCCACTGCTACTTCAAAATATCCAGACATTCCTTCAACATTCTTCTCAGGCCTCCCCTTTACAGAAGCACTTTATCATATTACTCCTCCTCACTTTTTCTCCAATTTCTTTTAATGAGAGATTGCACAACAAGTGAAATGCATCAGTGTTCACTCAGTTTGCTGGACAGTCAAGGACGACAAGCACTAATTTTTTATCCAGTTTTCACAGAAAATTGTTTTCAATTTGAAACAACCCACTTTGAAAAGTGCCATTTTGACACCAGTTTTTTCTGAAGCCTTTTCCCTCGCCAATCAGAGCGAAGCTGTTGATTTGGAAATTGCCATTCAGACAGCAGATTCTCTCAGCTTCCCATTCATATGAGATTGTGAATCAATTTGTGAAACAATTCTAGCCTGCAAATGTGTCTGGTGAGAAGCAGTCAATCTCCGCTTCTCACCATAGAGAGATGCAAAGATACATGCACACTTGTAGCTTGAAGCAGAAAAATTACTATATGTCTCATTACTGTTACAACAACACCTTCTTAAGTGGAATATAATTTAAATACAGCAGCACATGTACAAGTTTAACAGGTCAGTGTAAAACTATTCAGTATGTACAGTGAGTCCTGGACAGAGCCCCATAAATCCAGAATACAGTCTAGTTTATATCTAATGTAAATCTTAATTGTGTTCTATTTTTTCCATCTTCTTTTTGCAGACGTGTATAATATATATATATATATATATATATATATATATATATATATATATATATATATATATATATATATATATATATAAATTCACAGGTCATTACAATGTCATATCAATTTGACGTGCATGATATCATCTTGTGCTACTGCCGTTGTGTGAAAATCTACAGTGCCATATCCTTCTAACTATGAATTCACACATAACAGAGAGAACTCATAACAGAAGGCTACAACAAGTGCAATTTTTATCATTACATAATAATCGGTTGTTGCATTGCAATGGGGCTACAGTTACAAGACAAATTGTCTACTGTGAAGAAAGTTTAAATGAATGTCTGCCAAAACTGAGAACAAAACAGCTGAACGACTTGCTCTGTTGATATTGTTGGACAGAATTAAAGTCAATCTGTTAGCCATTTCCCTGTAGCCATCACTACTGCATAGCACAACCTGTCTTAATTATTTCCACTCTGACTTACTAAGAATGCATGCTGCCTTACCAGGATTTTGATGGATAGATGGCTTTAGTGGAGAGAGAGGCTAGCTATTCATTAACTTGATGAAGCAAGGAGCTAAGGTCTGCAATAAAAGAGGAGAAAATGTGCTCTTAATACTTAATGTGTCTTTTTGGAAAGTGTGATGACACTTGCCACTGGTAAAACTCTTGCTTTTGGCTGAAGTAGGAATAATATCACCAGCATGCCAAGGTAGTCAATACTGGTGAGTAAATACCAACAAAAAGGTAGGCTACCTTCCTGAGTCCTGAGAATGGGTGTACGCGGAAACCTCGATTTGACGTCTTGGACTCAAGACAGTGTCTGCAATTAAACATACTAATCAGGCCCATTAATTAGAATTTTCAGCAAAACAGTGATTGGATCTCAGCTCGTCAATTCCCACCCCATTCTCAGTACTTAAAGTAGAACCATTGGCTCCTGGAAAAATAGACTAGACTTATGTTGCCCTGACAGTAATCAAGACAGCCTGCAATATGTTTTTGTGTCAATAATATAATCCAAAAGCTATACAGTGTGAGTATGAGGGATCTTGCGTTATGGAAGTATGAGGATTTATGGGTGTGAAATGCAAGAGGCCTTGCGACATTGATTTTCCCTTTCTCATGAACTGCACACTTGGACAGCAGCAGGCATCCCTGAATTCCTAATCAGAGCAAATCAATGATGTTCCTTTCCGCATGCAAGATCATTCACCCTTGATAAGGAACATGTGGTGACCAGGCTGATAAGCCAACAAGTAATTTAGTGAATATTCACACTCCAAATGCAATGTTCATGGTAATGCATGTCAGGTATACAGATGAAAAATGTATGCGGGAGAATTCTGATGGGATAAAATGAAGTTTGTACTACTAAGAATAATACTGAAACAAAGAGCAACCATCATCCTACAGGGAGGATATATAAGTTCAAGTTCAACCTGATAGAATGGAAGAACAAGGAGGGAGAGAGAGGGCGAGTTGGAAAGGTGTAATGGCACCCAAGGGAGCTGTGGAACATTCACACCAGCGCTCGTCTATCTCTGGGACACAAGGAAGGAGACTGCCTGTAGCATGCCAAACAGAGCAAACCTGACAGAGAATTCAACACGAGATGCTGTCCAGCCCTACACTAATGAGAAACACACGCGCACACACACACACACACACACACACACACACACACACACACACACACACACACACACACACACACACATACAGACTCCTCCAGCATAACTGGAATGGGAGACCTGTATGAGCAGGGCCAGATTAATCCCCAGCTGGTCATCGTCATGTGGTTAACATAGTTAATCTGTTTTCCTAACAGCCAGACTTTCATGGTGACTAATGTTCAGCCTCTCTGCACGACCTTATTAAAATACAATATATTCTAATGACAGCTCATCCTTACCCCTTACCCAGCAATTCTGTTTTTTTGTTTTTTTTTTACGATGCAGGAAATAGCTTTTTGTGGTCATGCGTCACCATACATGTCCCTTGTGTGCTTCACATCCCGTCATTTGCATTTGTGTGTGTCAAATCTGTGGACCAATTAAAATACAGGCAGTCCTCAAGATACGAACATTCGACTTACGAACATTCAGCGATACGACCAACCATGTGCCACCATATCTGAATGCTGTAGTTCACCGTTCTGCCACAACAAGTGTTGGGCTGTGGGGAAGTTCAAGAGGCTTTGGAAAGGGAGTTAGTGAGTTGCTTATGAGCGGGAGCTGTTTCTCTGTTTGGACTTCTTGTGTGAAGAGATGAGAAAAGCCCAATAAAGCCTGTGTCTGCCAGTTCCATATCTACTGCAGTTTTAGTTAATATCCGGGGTATTATAATATTATGTGTTTTTAAGGCTTTTCTATGGATTAAACAAGTCCAATATTTGTGGCAGACAGACATTAAGTCCAGTGAAATGATGTAACCTTGCCTGTGTATTTTTCTTGAAAACAGAAACAACTTGTACCTGTCCTTTTTTTCATTATGTGTCTTTTTTATGTCCTGTATTTGTTTCTGGTAAGTCATAAGGAATAGTACTTTAATATTTAGAGTATTAATCACAAAGATCTTAAATAGCGATTATAGATTGAAATTTAATAAATAACCACCAACCTCTCAGAATATATTGTGTTTGTAGGTTGAGGACTACTTGTATTTCAATCAAAAATGGGACAGAATTCTACTTAGATAAATTAGTGTCCTTTCTTGAATGTTGTGAAAAGAAAATATGATGTAATATTAGAATTGTAGAAATTACCTTAATTACTTTTTTTTTTTTAGAAATGTGTTGCAGACATTCAATCCAGAATGAGCATATATTTACAAAAACTATATCAATTAAAATTAGTCCAGACATTAAATATATTGTCTTTGTGCTGTTTTCAATTACATTTAGGTCAAAAACGATTTTCAAGTTATTACATTCAGTGATTTTCATTCTTTACACAATACCTACAACATAATTTGTTGTATCTTTTATGTCTTAGCAGATACAACAAATAAAGCATATAAAACTAATGCATTAAAGGAAAAAAGATATGTGCTGTATCATGAAGTGAAAATATTTCTTTTATAAGGATCCATTTCAAAATGTAATTACTTCTTCCTTGCCACATGCTCAAACAGCCCACAAAGATGAATGAAAATCAATGAGGTGTAGTTGTGTGTGTGTGTGTGTGTGTGTGTGTGTGTGTGTGTGTGTGTGTGTGTGTGTGTGTGTGTGCGTGTGTGCGTGTGTGTTTGTGATCCTGCTAAATGACAAACAAACAAAACAACCAACCATATGCATGTGGAACCAATGATCAGATGATTGTTCATGTTTCCATCTGTCTGTCACTGCTACCAGAGACCCCAGTCTGCAGTATAGTTTAGACACCACACATAAACCACAGTAATTGTAGAGCAACATTAAGCTTCACGATCACATAAAGTTTTTATGTCCTATCAACACTGCTCCACCATTTTCTAATGCACTCCCTAGGTCATACGAGCTCTCTTTGTTTTTGCTGTGAGTCCACATCACAGGGCTTTCCAGGTTGATGGATTTATAATACATACTGGTAGTTTTTGGGATGTTGAAATCCCAATCGGGACCATTTCTTACAACATCCATGTCCAGAAATTAGCTATAAAGCCTTTGGGAAATGTTGCCAATCCTTTTGACAGCATTGGACTGAGGTTATGTTATCACCTGTTTGTCTGACTGTATGCAATATTAGGAAACTTCAAGTGTTGATTAGATTTGAGGATGATCAATAAATACGACTTGCATGTCAGTGAACATATTTAGGTTGACACAACAAACATGTTTTTCCTTTGTGTGTCCAAAAAAATCAGGATGAAACCACTTTGAAAACAATCATGAAAAACTCAGGTCAAAAACACTGACATGTGAATGCCAGGACAGCGGCTGGTAATTTAACCTTTCAAAATCAATGCCACAGAACATGACCATTATAGTGCGCCAACAGGAATCAACATAGAAGAATAATTAATAAGCCCAGTAGAGTCTGTGACACAAACAAAAGCAGAAAGAACAACTTACATTTTTTGTTGTCCTGTGCAAGTCAGGCTAGAAATCTTCTTGTTTACCAGGGTGACACATTACTTTCATTTTGCCAGTTGACTTGACAATGGTTTGGCAGAATTTCAAATAATTACACTCTGGAGCCTGTTTTAAAAGGTTTTCATTATAAACTTTCCCATCATGCCATTGTCATGTAACGGTAATAACAGTTTACCTCTTTTGAGGAAAACCCCTACTTGTTTACTTTTGTTAAGGAACTATGTGCCCCATGTTTGGAGTTTTAATGACGCAGGCGTTGGCAAAGGTGTGCACTTGGAATACTTTTTTTTTTTTTTTACTTCCTCTTACCGAGAAGCATCCTCTACTTTCCCTCATGGTCCAGAAGCATTACACAGTCAACTGTGGTCCGGAAAACATCTTCATAAATTGATATATGTGTGGGATCTGAAAGTCTTGCCCAGTTCAGTGACTGTTCTGCATTACTGCAAACATACAGTATTTGGCACTGTCATTACATGTCCAGGATGACTACCCAGACAGAGCTGTCTACTCAGTGCCAGATAACTTGTGCAATCTCAATCATTTGTGCGCATGAAAATATTTTACAACAACAGCAAACCTCAGTTATTATTTCTTTGGTTAGCAAAAAACTGCTGTACGTTGTTCCAGAGCCATTTTTCCCACGGTTAGACAGAAACTGAATGACTTCATTGTAGCTGCCTGGCTGATAACAGCTAACACTGTTTACCTGCCCTCTAACAGCAGCACAAGACATGATGGGAAATTGAATGAACAAGCCAAATCAGGGAGAAAATAAGATCTCAAGAAAATGCTCTAATGTTCCTTTTACGGACTTAGTCTCAGCTAATCTTGCTGACGTTTGCATTTTTTATATTCCAAAAATTTATTTAACAAGACTTGTTAATTTAGGTCGAGTGAGCAAAATTCTAATTTGTCATGCAAATTGATGGAGGAGCATTGACCAACAACAGCTTGTGTTAGCCTGTTGTGAAGATATAAGCAGCACCTGTGCTGGGTGGACTGGATGCAGCTGATGAATGAAACCCAAGATGCAAAAGGTGTGGAAAAGCAGGAGTTGCAGGTTTCCTTTTATTCTCCTCTCCGCTTTTGAAAAAGCTATTTCCCGTGCCCCCTTCTTTCCTTTGCTCGCTCCCCCAAGTTCAAGCTTGTCACACTGATCCTCAGGCCAAAAAGGTAAGACATTCCTGGGGGGGGGGGGTAGGTGGTCTGGCACACTGCTGGTATCCCATACTCCACAATAAGGTTAATTTCAGGGAACATCTGTTCAAAAATGCAGTTATATGTAATACCTTCTCTTTTTGTGTGAAGATCTCTGAGCATGCCTTGTTAGATCTAGTCTTACTAAGGCAAGAACAGACTTTGTGTGGCATGACACTGGCTAGCTCTGGACTTCACCAAGCCAGTGGGACAGAAGCACTGATGTGTGCGCTCGATTAAAATAGCCCATACAGACAGCTGTGACCTGAAGTCCCCCGAATTCTCAGTCACATTCACTGACCAAGCTGCTCCTTACAATGTGTGTGTTTACCATAAAAAATTATACACTCATTCATCCATGCTTGCTTGGAAGATGTAATTCTATGTTCAAAAAAAGTTCAGAAAGAGAAGAAAGTTGAAAGTCACTTTCAAACTGCCTTGTAGCATCTGGTTTTGGTGTCCTTATTGTCTATATTTTAAATTAATCCATGGCTATTTGCATCAGTCAGCAGAGGTTATTAAAGGACAACTGGCTTTAGTTTTGTCAGACTGGGACAATGAAGTACAATTACAGCTCAGGCAAAGCAGGAGGTATGATATAGTTGGACTGGGCACTGTCTCTGCTCTTGTCTGCAGCCAGCCAGTCACTCAGTTTCACAGCAACAAGCATGAAATAGACTCCAAGGATCAAATATAGACTGCACGCAATTGGAAGCGTACAACTGTGGGGACAGGGCTTGTGAATGAGATCATCGGTGTGTGTTCAAGATTATATTTGCGTTTCAAAAAGTGTGTGTGTGTGTGTGTGTGTGTGTGTGTGTGTGTGTGTGTGTGTGTGTGTGTGTGTGTGCGTGTGTGTGTGTGTGTGTGTGTGTGTGTGTGTGTCTGTGTGTGTGTGTGGGAGGGGGACACAGAGAAAGAAAGTGAGAAAGCGCTCTTAGTTATACCCTCTAAGGCTGATGGCTAAAACAGCCTCAGAGGAAACTTAGATGGCCATGCTTTTAGAATCATTGTGGAGGAAATAAAAGACCCTCAAGTCCAAGTATGAACATTACTAAATGTTTTGCTCACACCTTTTTTGACCTATTTGTAACTGTCTAGTAACTAATGGTAAAAAACAAAAAAAACGTGTAGACCTTTTAGGTGCAATGACAACCATGATTCATGCTTTGCTACGCTATTTAAGATAGATTAGCAATGCAGCTTTTTAGTTGTACGTGCAGACTATTTCAGAGCAGTTACAGCTCATGAATACTTTCCTTTGCACAAGCAGCAAACCGCACATCAGCTGAGCGAGCAAACTGTCACTGTCGACGCCGCTGTCATCAAGTTGACTGTTTGCCACACCAAAACCAGTCCGCGTCATCTGCACTCTCATAACTTCCCCTGCCTCTATTCCTGGTGTAGACACAGGCTGGTATGTTTAGCAAAGGGCTTCCTGGATTCAGAGAAAGTCAGACTAAGACGGCTTGGTCTGTCTATGTCCTCATAATTCTTCATTGCTTGCCATCAATGAAATAGTATCCAGACACAGGAAGCAGGAGCTATGAAGTTGTCTTGGTCTGAAAGACAGTTTAACAATTAGGGAAAATAGCTCACTCACTTCCTTGAGGTAGAGGGGTACGCATGCACCACTCAAGCCTGTGTTTCAACATGGAGCCCAAGCCAGGAGGAAATTAGAGCTAGATGTCCATAAATACTGAGGCTCAGGAAAAGCTATCCTTGATCTGTGGTCTATTAATAAATTCCTGCAAGTGCCTCTAAAGCTTGTTTACCTACTGATCATGTTTCCTTAATTCACACGTTTATCAAAGTGTAGAATTGACCAATTGTTAATAACTGGAAGTTATATGCAGTAAATACTTCTGAGTTATGTCTTCCTGCAGGAGATTTGTGTCAAACAGGATATATGTTAGTCTTTACAGGTGCACTGCCAAATAAGAAAATGAAACACATTTCTCGGCATGTAAAATTATTCCTCATTCTAATGTGCAGGTTTGATGGTAATGTAAGGACCAAAAGTGGTTCTTATTTCCTTTCATTAGATACCTTTATATACTTTATAAACCGTTACAAAAGACGTCTGTGTATCTGTATGAGACCATTTTACATGGTCTCAGCTTGACATTCTGACTTGAGTAAAGGATAAATCTGAATGATGTCAACATAAATCATACAAGTTCATAGATTTTTTTTATGGAAACCACTTGTCTTATTGAAGTTGGTTGGAGCTTTGCTGCAAATTACATAAGGTCAGTTAACAGTTAACGTGCTGTATGAATGGAAGAAACAGGTGCCACAGAAGAATAAAGAAGGTCTACACGAGCCCTCACATGCCTTACAACAGGTTTAAGTGGGAAACATTGGGAAGCAGTGAAGGCATCATGGGTGTGCCATCTCTTTTCACAATTCTGCTACTCATCAATGTTTTTTGTGACTTCAAAAAACATTGATGAGTACTTGTACATTGTGTCCCCCACATTGTGTCCCCCACCCACTCTGTTTTGTGTTTTGTATTTAGCATAGTAATTTATAGTATTTACAGTATTTAGCATAGTTAATTTAATGTTAGGAATGTACAGTTTGAGACACCACCTGCCGGAAACAAATTCATTGTCTGTTTTTTAAACATACGATGGCAAATTAAAGCGGATTCTGATTCTGACTCTGATCATACAGATACCAGGGAAATCACACACAAAACAACTGGCAAATTAATTATAATATGTACATTTATACACATAAAAGGGTAAAGGGCTGTAAGTAATCTGTGAGCGCATTGATCGCCAGTCAGAGACAAACATTACATGGAAATGTGAACAAGACAAATATGGTTACAGAATGCAAAATGTGGCATATTTTGCTTTCAAAACATGTGCAGCCTTATATCCTTTTTTCCCCACTCAAAGTCAAGAATGAAGTACTCTTCAGTGAGGAGAGGGAGAGAGAGACAGGTCATGATAATAGAGGCAATGGTAGGTGTGTGTCACAGTACAGAGACCCATGTAAGGGTATAGACCAGTTTATCTCAGATGCTGTTGTATAGCTCTAAGGCATTATCAGGTTTCATTCTGTAGCTCCACTTTTGGTCAGTACTTTTCCTGTTTCAGTACGACACGCAAACCATTCTTCTTCACAGAACGGTGATAACAAGAAACAAAGTGGAGGCCTTAGGAGGAGAATGGCTGAAGAGATATTAAAGAAAATGTATGATAAATCCATGTCCTGATTGGATGAGGCAAGGACCATTATTGGAGCAAGACTGTGCGAAGAGTTGTAATACCATCTGTGTGTAATCAGATTTGTAAAAATAATCATGGAACAATGTGTAAATATTTGAGAGAATCTGAAAAACGTGCATTCAGAGTCTTTTGAATAAAAATGTTTTTAAATGCAAGATTTACAGTTTGCAAATGTTTTCAGATCCAAAATTACGTACATACTATTGATGGCTGGAAATATAGACAGGTTTTCGATTACAACCCAGTCTTTTTAAAAGTGACCTATGCTAGAAATCCTCCATGGCAGTGCTCTACAAATGAATAAAAAGATTGGAATATACAGTATGCGGATTTTCTGTGTACCTCTGTAGCTATATGGTCATGTTGTCAGCAGCACACACTGGACTGAAATGTATTAATTAAAACATTTCCCATCAAGATTCTATGAATAATCTTCAACAGTCTTTGTTCAGTAGCTTAACTATCTGTTCATTCATTGTCTTTGTTCAACCCTTTCCCAGTGTTAACCGCTTCAATGTCCTAGAACATGGCAAGGCAACATCTATTCTTCCTGTTGTCGAAAGCTTTTCTATCGTTGTCACCCATCGTATCCATTTATTTTCATAAGTAGGTGGAGTAGCCTATAAATGAGCCTCAAGGATGTCTATGAGTTTATTGTGTTGTGCTGCTGTTACAAACCTAACCTGCACTGTGCATATCTATTTCTAATGTGCATGAAAACTTTAATACCATAGTAATAGTAGAAACACTTTTAGGGGACCCAGTGATACCCAGTACTGTCGTGTTTACCCTGGTGTCTGATGTTGGGGTGAAGGGAAAAGATGACACTTTTAATACTGTAATCAGAGAATCATTTTAGATGATAAATGGATGAAAACTGGTGCAGATGAAGACACAATCACATGGATATACAGTGCGCCCTTGTGCATTTGCGCATCAGCACTTATGACGTCACCTCATTGCGGATTTTTGGTAAGCAGTCACGTGATACCATACGCGCATTCTGTTGGCTGACAGCATCCATAAGTGCACTCTGTTCTGTGAGTTCCGGACTTACGTGAGACACAAAAGTGCTTTAAACAATCGATAACAGTGTGGGAAAAGGTAAAATACAGATAGACAGTGGTTTAATATCAGTATGGGCAGGGGTTCATAAACGTTCAAATTACTGTAAATAATAAGATAAATAGTTTGTCGCTTTATCGCAGAATTCCATAATTGCGTATGGTTCCTGGAAAGCATTAACCGCGAGGAACAAGGGCGCACTGTAAATCTTTATAAAAAATACATAAACAAGAAAATAAGTTGATGACTAATGGTTTGTAAGCTGTAGAGTTATTCCCCACAAGAAAAAATATCTATATCCATTGCATCTGTCTGAATTTCCAAATCTTGGAAAAAAAGACTCCCATTTTTCAATTAATTTACAAATTGACAAATTTACCTGGACATTTGCGAATCTCAACAGAGCGCAGAACATAATATGGAATATGAGATTGCTTATGTACATGACATTATGCATGCATGAATTCTAATTTCTGAAAATGTTCACAAATCTCAGAGGTTATTTTACACAATCCAATTACACACTAAAGGGATTCATTTCATTAACTCTCAACACAAATTGGCAATAATGTGGCTGCCATAACAGCTGTGCACCACTTTTTGTACCATATCAAGCAACGTGGACAAAACGTCATTCAAAACATATATTACATCTTTGTGCATGTTACATTGTATATGAATATGTGTGTTCTGATCTTTTATTCAGATTCCTATAGTTTCGATAGTAATTTTGGTAACCTGCAAGTTATACATGCATTAATGTGCAACGTAACAAGCAAACACACAAAAACTGTATGCACAGTAAACATTAGTAAAATCAGATATGAACAGACTTCAAACATTACAAATTTGTCTATTTGTGACATGCGCTTGAGTCTTATTATTTGTTGCAGAAAGTAAACCTTTGCGTTTGTTTCTATTTATGGAGCTGTCGATTCATGGCAGACAATCCACTTTCACTCAGGTAAGAGATTTTTGTTGAATAAGAAATTCATACTCCTTCAAATCTTTTCACCTATGTACAGTTAGATATCTACCTATACAAACCTAATTTATTTGCACAATGTGTTCAGTTGTGCGAGTGTACCTGCGCTCTGTCAGTGAACTCATCAGGTTCTAATCCATGCCAAGGCACACATCATTTAAGTACATCAGAATTTCTGTTCTGGGCCAGGCACCTGTGATTTATCTCTCAATCCATCATGCATTCCTTAATGCTCGAAGTGAAAATCAGTTGAGTTTTCAAATGACTGAATTCTTCTGCCTGGTCGGCAAACGGTGGCCAACATGTTTGGTTTTTTTTAATCCTGAAGTGACAAGTACAAACCAGCAGCATAAAAAGAAGACACCTGTGTGTGTATTGCATATGCGGGTCTGTATATACTGTATATAAGCGTTTTTAAGTAAAATCAGAGTGTTGCAGTCCCATCCTGAACCACAAAGGGTAGGGCTGTACTGGTCTCTATTTACACAAATGCCTAGAAGAAGCAGCAGGCCTAATGTTTATAAATGAGCGTGCATTTGATTAGCTTGTTCACACACCCACATCTGTGATGCTGCAGGACAAGGAAGTCCTGCTCGAACCCCCCCATACAGTCTCTTCCAATATCGTCCTCTTCTATTCTCTTCGGTTCTATTCCACGTCTTCTCAGCTCCTTTATGATTGTTAACATCCATTCATATGCATTGAGGACAAGGTTACTATGAGTGACATGTGTTATATGTTATACTGTATGTGTGTGCGTTTGTGTTTATATGTGTGTTGGGGGGGATGGGTGCGGGTGTGTGTATGCATGTATGTGGTTGGGTTGGATTCACAGAATCAGCTGGCATCAGAACGCAGTCCACAGCAGGAAAAGTGCAGCAGAGAGCAGTGCAACGTTCCAAGGTTGCGCCCGGCTGGTGGACGCTGAGCCCCCTATAACCTTCACCAAGGGGGGTTTGGAAGGACTCTCGTGTTGGCTGTCACCTCCAGGCTGTCTTGCAATGGGCTTCCCTCCACCGGGGGACTGTGTGTTTGCTATGAGAGATGGAAACAGAAACATAGAGATCAATGTTTTACCTCAATTAACTTATAACCCCAGTCTTCCATAACTCTCAGAGTCCAGTAAGCTTGTAAAATACTACATTAAATGCATCATGACCTCAACTTCCTTTCAAAGGTTTTCAAAAACAATCGTCCCCTCCGCTTTGAGTGGAACTGATCTATCTTAAATATAGCTGTGTAATTAAATACAGATTCAGCCTCACCCTTTTGTAATTTTACTGTTGGTCGGTTTAACCGGAAGGTGTGAGAGATGTTTTCTTATATAAGATAGGTACACATATAAAACAGGAAATGTCATGGGACTTGGAAAACACTAAGTTGTGAACATAAAATAACATATGTGTATACCTAAATCTTTATTTTCACATCTCTGCCAACTGTGGCGATCTGGAGATGCATTGTTATGTAGAACTGAGAATGCATTTTAGCCTATCCCCACTGTGCACTTGGGTTTGGGTTTGTTGTATGCATGAAAGGTCTGGGAAGGGCTCCATAGAGAGAGGTTCCCCTGCAAATGGGTCTTGTTGTTCTAGCAGACAATAGACAAAGACATCATTTATCCTAAATCAGATTGCCGTTATTGTTTCAATGAAAATGGAATCTCACGAAGGAGACGTCAGAAAACAGCATTTGAATGGGCCAACAACACTAATACTGCTCCACTGCAGGCTAACAAACTGGCTAATTTATGCAGTAGTTCATCGCCAAAACAACCAATTATGGGACAAACAGCAGGCTTGCCAGTAAGTGAAAGTGGTTTTAATGTAAAAGGTAGGCATTGGAATGTTGTTAACATTGAAATAAAATAAAAGTGGATGCAATAAAATTATGTTACAAGGCCAAGAGTCAATACTCATGTAAATGGACATCTGAACAGTGCCCAGTTTCACCAGGACGGAAGTGCAGAAAAAAAGAATGACAAACGTGTTTGGATAATTTCTATTATGTCTATTATGCCCTACAAGAGTATTTTGTGCTTCTTAGATCATGATAGAACAATGGAAAACACCAAAAACACATAAAAATGTCTTTGGAACCAGAGTGTTGACCAGTTTGAAATGTTGCTCTGTGATTCAGAGCAAAGGCCTAGAATGACGTAGGGCCAAGAATGGAATAGCGTATTGTCAGAAACTCATTCATTCATTCATTTTTTCTTAACTGCTCATGCTGTTTAGGGTATCAGGGGGCTATAGCCTACATTTAAGAATTGTGCTGTCATTTGTGTACAGTTGATTGAGTCAAGGAATGTGTTTTTTGTCTCTCTAGAATCAGGCGTGGTTTTGAGGACAAACGTAGCAGGCCTCAGCCTGTCCCCTTGTATATCTGACTCATTGTCAGTGACACGATTAACTGACTTTTACTTTCAATTAGTAGTATGTTTAAATACACAAGAAAGACAAAAACAAAAAAAGTATGAAAAAATATTGTTCTTATATTGTATTATGTGCAATATTGTCCAATATTGTTGCACAAGAGCACGATGGTTCAGGCCCAAGTCATCTGAAATGTTCTTGGGTTATATGAATTCATAAATGCATCAAGAAAACTGAGGTATTACCCAGATAGAATAAAAGATTCAAAAATCCATAAAAGTAATCCCTTTCAAATATCACTTGGTCAGAATTTAAACTTCCATACACTTGCTGCTTTTTAACAACACAATATCCTTAAACATTTCTCAACATAGAATTACAGCACCATTGAACAGCTGTCACTATATGATCACTGGAACAACAAGTCCTAGGTCACAGTAGGTCACAGTCAGAGTCGATAATATTTGTATCTAACTTGATGATGGATTGTTATCACAGATTTCTTATCAAACTTACTCTACTTATCAAGAGTAAGTTTGATTCAACTTTTGCAGTGAGACGGCAATTATAACATAATTCAACCTGGAGGAAAAGCAGGTATATTAAAATAGTGACTGAAAGCAAGCCAAAAACCAAAAGAATAAAAACTAGGGGAGAAGGAGCCAAGTGAAGCAAGATGTTGTCATAGTGAGACAATGTTAGCAGATAAGCTGTGTCTTTTGGCTCATGTGTAAATCCACCAAATATGCTTAACAATGAGCAAGACTAAGAAAAACAGAGGGTTAGAGTGAGTGAAAGAACTGGAAAGCAGTTTGTTTGACTCTGCTATAAGGATTAATCACTATTTGTACCAAGGAGGACTGAATCACCTTAGGTGACTCAAAGAATGTGCAGTAGCATGTCAAAACACCTTGCTTGTTTTGCAACAGTCAATAAAATATGTTTCCCACTAGTAAATAAGAATTGATTTGATTGGTAAACGTTTATGAGCAATAATGAGCAAAGGGGGAAAAAAACAAAGAGACTGAAACCAAAGAGATGCTAAGGGTGCTAAGAGGTTTGTAGGATTGCAAATAAATCATATTAAATAAATAGACATGCATCAGAATGCTTGGTTTATACTTTTTATTGTCATTAAAGGCTGCATTGGATACTGCAGAAGATTATGCCATCTTTGGCCTTCTGCCACCTTTCTGACCTCAGTATTGACCAAGTGTGTGAGAAATAGTTCCCAGTGTCATTTGCCACTAATGCCTCTCCAGATGGACAACTTGTGTATTTGGAGAAACTTCCATTTCTCACTGGCTGAGGGGAGTGAGAAACAGCTGCTTCTAACAAGCCTGGCCACGACACTGAAGAAGAGGTGGACCTCGGGCTCCTGCCAAGCGGAAGGAGGGCCGGGAGGGAAGGCGAGCCAGGAAGGGAGGAGTAGGGGTTGGAAGGTGAGTGGGAGGAATAACAAATGCCTCGGCCATCATTTTTTGTTTTTGTGTTAGTTTTCTACTTGCTACTCTGTTCTCTCCACTCTTACGTGCTTCTTTTGGTTTGCCAGCAGGCAGATTAGGTCCTCAATCCAATGCAAATGGAAAATGTGAATTGTTCTCAAACAATCTCATCTCTGTCTTTGACAGATATCATCTCCTTTTTCCTAAAAATATCAAACATACTGAAAACAACGCCTCACACATGGAGAGAGGCTGTGCTGCAGCACAAACAGCCACAAGACAGATTCAAAGAGTTAACCCAGAAAACTGAGATTCATGTTTGCTCTTCATTTCTGTTTGCTTGTCAGTGTCTGGCTGGTGTGTGAGCATGCATGAATGAACACAAGCTGTAGAACTATAATGAAAAACAGCCAGGGACGGTGTTTGACTGCATGCTGGATTTTAGTAAGTTGTCAAAAGAAAAGTTACCAAAATCACAAGATAGTTTTTTACAGACACATCACTGACTTGCAGCAATTAGAAACAGATACTCATTATGTCGAACTGAAGTGTGTATTTTTGGTAGAATTTAGTCTAACTATAATGTTGTCCAGTCATTAATTAAAAACAAACAAACACCTGAGACAGTTTTCTGTTGTGTACCGTTAAAAAGACAGTTTGAATTATGGAGGTGGGTAAAACTCAGTGACTTCCTCCTCACTCTCATTCTCACCATCTTTCTCTCATGGCCTTGGGCATCTTCACTGTGGCAAGGGATAAGGCAAGACAAGGTTTTCACAAGGCCTCTAGTCTTGCTACAACCTATTAATGACCTTTGACACATTTATTTTTAACTTTCACAATGTTATGTACATGCAAAGCATACATTTAGTTGAAAATATTATGCCATGCTCATGGCACATGAACATTCGCAGTATAGACAATAAAAGTCAGGTTTATGCAACAGCTCTTGTGTCAGCTCCGCACAAGAGCTGATTAATGATGATGTTTTTTTGATAGATTCATGCTGATTTGCTATAAAAATATGTTTTCTGTGATTTCTGATAGATCTTTCAGTGTAGATGCCAGGTACATTTTTAAAACGTGTGAAATCAGTAAAAAACAATTTGTTCCATTTCTCCACAGAGCATCAGATCTAACCCAGCGTGACCTTTGCCAGATCATTACAAGCTGTCGTCCAACACTTTGAGAGGAAGAGACAGATTTGGTGAAATGTTCCAGTGATGCATACAAGTCTCAAACCACACCATCTATTCTATGACCATTGCTTTTTGGTTGCAGCATTTTCATAAATTTCACTCACCACAAAACATGATTGCTTGTGTGGTTGTACGCACATAAAGTTGTATGTGAAAGTCTTTTTGGCTAAAGAAATTATTAATATGACACAAAGCCATTAGTATGCATCTGACCAGACCTTTGATAAACAAACAAAAAGACTAATGCTGCTCCTGGTAACTATGGATCATGGGTGTCCTGACAAGGTTTGATGTGGTTCGTGAATACTAAGTTATTCTGGCTTGCCATGCTTTTGTGCTTTTTCTTTCAAAGACAGACACTTAAGTACCCAAACACCCATATATTTCCTTATCTCTTTTCACACATGCTTTCTCGTAAATAAGGGTGTAAGGTCAGAGGATGGAGGGAAGGGGAGTATGCATTCACATAGTTCATGATTTGTAATCCATCTCTGTGTTGTTATAGCCAGCATTCACTCTTTATGTGCTGTTATGTCAGCCAGGGGCTCCTAACCCCATCAAACTAATATCCCTTTTGTGTTTTTTGGGTAACATGGTGAATTTGTGTATATAATCACAAACTCACCCCTCTGGGAACTGTCCCTTTGTTTCATGGGCAACCCACAGGAATCCAGCACTGGTACAAGGTCTCTGGTAGGCCACTAAAGAGGCTGAAGGGGCAGACATATGGGGGCACCAACGGGGTACAGATCTTAGTTGACAGCTTGCTTAGCAACAGGCATAGCAGCATGGTAACTGCAGAGAAGGGATCAGTGCGATGGAATCTGCTCACCACAGTTCACTGCAGGACTACACTATTTAGCACCTTGGCAAGATTAAGATTTAGTCTCACAAAAATGCAAACACATAGAAACAAATAGGTAACAAGGGGCCCTGGGAGGACAGTGACCTCCACCAGTCAATGTGACATGTTCTCAACACGGAGGGGGATCCTGAGGTGAAAGCAGCTTCACAGGGGAAGTTGTTGAAGAAGGCCCAGTACAACTTCCCATTCTCAAAGATAGATGCAAATACTCTATATTCCCCACCAGTACACTGACATTGGTGTTCAGCCAGAAACACACCCACACACACACGCACGCACGCACGCACGCACGCACGCACGCACGCACGCACGCACGCACGCACGCACACACACACACACACACACACACACCAAACACTCCACCTGTGAACACTATTTACTGAGAGTCAGGGTTCAATATTTTACTTGACCTTTTACTTGACCTATCTCTTTCCCCAATGCATTTCTATTTCCCAACCAACAGGTCAAGGAGGATGACCGCCCTCCAGAGCCTGGGTCCTGCCCAAAGTTTCTTCCTCAATGAGGGAGTTTTTCCCTGCCACCATCGCTTATGCTTGCTCTGTAGGGCATTGTTGGCTTTCTATGTGTAAAGCGCTTTGAAATGTCTTCAGACATGATTTAGCGCTATATAAATAAAAGTTGATTGATTAAGATTCCTTATTGCAGCAGCAGGTGTAAGGTTGCCCTTGTAGACAAAAACCATAGAGGAGGCATGGACAGATTATCATTCATACCCTTCCTCCCTCACACATATGCAGACACAGATGTCATTGCCATCCATTGCAGTCAAGAGAAAACGCACATCGGGTAGCACTTGAGAGAAAACTGTCACTGTGGCGTCTTCTGATTTCACATATGGATCCATCTTCCTGCTGACTGGAATCAACTGAACAGTGCAGAAGTCTCAAACTGCGTCACGTGTCTCGACTCTGCCTCCCTCACTGGGATTTGGTGCCTCGTCTTGCCTCGAGCATCGAGAATCAAATCGCACATAAAACCCTCCAGTGCTCTCTTTTGATGTTCAAGTGACACTGTGGGATGAAGTTCAGAAAGATAATCGAGTGTAAGCTGTTTTTTGGTACTACCTGCTCAGGGACAGCAGGTAGCAATGGCAGTATACAAAAAAGGGAAACAACAAGATGCAGTCTTGTGTCGCACCATGTGACCAGCCTCCAATGAATTGAACTGATTAAATTAAGCCAACACTTTACTTTAACACTTCAAAGTATTTTCAGAAATGTGTGTGAGTTTGGAAGAAAAATTGTTGTGCTGTGGTATCATAAATGTTTGATTTTGTGGGAGGGTGAATCAAACCTTTGATGTGAACTCTTGTTTGCATAACCGGTTGGAGTTTTAGAATCATATAACTTCCAAAGGTGCATTGAGTACCCTGTCAGTCCAACCTAATCTGTAATCACCCATAATAGTCAGAGGTCAGCCGACTCCCAGCCCTTAGGCTTCACAATCGGTTCCAGGATCAGAGCTAATTGCCAAACTATTTATGGATTGAGGAGTTTTGTCACGATCACTGCTGGTCAACAAAATACTCCTTTAAAGTTAATGTACTTATATGAATCCGCACACACACTCACACTGCAGGTAGTCAATGGCATAATTGCTACCAACATCCATAATCTGACCTCTCATGCAATGATAAAACACCTCGGCTGTTGAAAGTACCATTATTACCATTATTTCACTTTTGCAAAACTGTTCTTATCTTGAGACAGAGGTAGAAGAAGTAATTTGAAAATTCTCGCTAAGTCCTTCCATGCTTTCCACCCTCCTCTCCTCACCTAGACTGCATACCAGACTGAGCAGAGACATAGAGGATCAGACTCTTTCCTGCTTATCCTTCAACTGTATTTTTCAATATAAGTGGAATGTCCTCAGTTACTTATTCAGCACTGTGTCACAGCAAGAAAGCTAGCATTCTGTGTATGTACCAACTCAACAAGCACATGGTTCCCACCCTTCTGACAAATTCCTATCCCAGCCCCCAGCAGAGAGGCACTGATATTAGCATTAATATCTGAAATAATAAAGGTCATCACTAAATCACCTCAGCTGTAGGTCTATCTGTTATTTTGTGTAACCAGCAACAAAAATTCATTAAATAGTGATTAAATCCAGTCTCGGTGACAAGCTACAAGTTTAATCCAAGCCTGACTGAGGACATAAGTAGAAGAATTGTGTGCAAGGGTGTTTTTGCGCACAGTAAAATTCAAGTTGTATCCATTGCATTTTCAGCGCTCAATAAAGAAGACTTTATGAGTCTGGAAACATCTTTAAAATGAAATTTACTGCCTGGAAACCTGCACATGCAGTAAGGATTTCTTGTTATAGTAGTGAATAACAGTTCCTTCCTCCGTACTGTAGTTAAGAGTTTTATGTGCCTATGGCATCAGAGCACTAGAATTCCTTGTCAGTCTGCTGTAAACTTCATAGCAACCATACAAAATGCTAAATTGGATGTTTATTTTTCCCTAATTTCTGATGTGATTAATCCCAACTACTTCCTTTACTTTAAAACCTGTTACACTATTAGATATTTTGGTGTTTCCCAAACAGAATCCCAAAGGTGCACTAGAGAAGCTCAATCATAAAGGCTTCATTAATTGTGCTTAGAAAGGAAACGATGATGCCGGCTAATGTGAACCATTCTCCTCTGATGAGTGCACACCTAGGGAGCCCTTTAAGCTAAGTGTCATAAAAACCACAGGACAGAGTATGCACAGCTTGGAAAGAACAGAGGCTACTGAAAGGAAAGGTGGATGGAATTAAAAAGAAGCAAGGATAGAGGCAGCAGGAAACAGGAGACAGTTGATCACAAATACTTTTGTGAACAGTAGAGAGGGTAATTATAAGAAAGAAATAGTGTGTAGTGCTTGTAAATTGTTTGTGTACACAAATAAGACAAGGGGAAAATCCCTATAATTCTTCTTTTAGAAATACAGTATGTCTGGAAGTCTACTTCTACTTCATCCATAGATTTGCAGAAAAATATTTGACACTAAATCAGACAGAAGGATAGCATGACTGTGAAAAAACAATAGTCCAGATCCAGCCACACTAAGAAAACTATGTTCCTGCCTTACTAAAGCAATCTCTAATCCTCATGTTCCTTCTTCTTCAACCCCGCTTTGCCCCGCGGAGCTCTTTCCCATCCCCTTGATTCCCCTTGATGAAAGGCTAAAGGAAATGGCAGTCCTACTGTTGATATCCGTGCTGGGACGCAGCCACTACATCTGCTGGCCAGTCACCCTGTACGCACGCCAGTCCCAGGAATGGGTAGATGAGGGGGGTGTGAGTTGGTTTTACATTGCCTGATGGACAATACAGGCACCAAATCCCTCATCCATCTTTCTAATTCCACTCTCTCATGGTAGATTGCGTCATAGATTCGTATGTTTCAAAGCAACCTTAAGTTACAGCTCTGAACATTTTTTGCTCAAGTTATTGTTCATTCATGCATTTGGTGCCATTTGTTCTCCAACATCAAATCATTTAGCTTCATGGTATTACCTCGCCATGCATTGACTTTTAACCTCTGATCTCATATCTTCTTAATTGTGTCTTTTCTTCATCTGCAAGTTTCCTAACATGAAAGGCAGTGTGATCTAGGCCCAGAGCCGGGTCACCGGCTGGCCGTAGCGGGCTCTGGGTTGATCCGGCATAATCCTGTTAACGCTGTTGTAGGTTGGCCATGTCCTGCCAGAACAGCCATTCATTTCAGGAATGTGCTTTTCCTGCCAAAGTGAACAGCTGCCATACACCTTTATGGCCTTACAGGCTTTTCTCCTGGTGCCTTTGATATCCAGGTACCATCACACTGGCAACACAAGAATCTTTTAAGGCTGATACGACAAAGTTGGTTAATTTCACTAAAGCAAGGTTCAAGGTCATTAGCTGTACAATACAATACAGTCTTTGAACAGAGGTGATTTACATGACTAAACTTAGCAGACAAGAAACCACACAATATATCGGACATTGATAGATGGAGAGTTTAGATTTTGTGCCGGCACCTTTCATCTATAAATTCAAAATGTGTTGATTGGAGCTTTCTTGTGTGTGTGTGTGTGTGTGTGTGTGTGTGTGTGTGTGTGTGTGTGTGTGTGTGTGTGTGTGTGTGTGTGTGTGTGTGTGTGTGTGTGTGTGTGTGTGTGTGTGTGTGTGTGTGTGTGCTCCTGTAAGGGTGAGAAAGTGTTCAAATCTGATAAATACGCTATACTGGGACATTCATGTGAAATGTCAATGAAGCAGCAAATATAGATTTTAAATAGTGTCATCCTTTGGAGTGACGATTTCAGTCTGAGACACACACATACACACACACATACACACACACACACACACACACTGCGTTCTGAGACTCACAGACCGCAGTGCACTCCCGGATGTCGTCAGCCAATAGAATGCGCATATTGTATCCCGTGACTACCTACTAAAAATCAGTGATGTAGCAAAGCTGCATTTGTTGATGTGCAAATGCACAAGGGATTACTGTACTCTTAAATATTTCCATCCTGTAATGTTTAGATGATTTTGATCTTTGATACGGTGCTAATAGAGTGCTTTAGCCACTGATGTGCAGACCGTGAGTATCATGCTGGAGGTGTCTTCACTTTCTCAGTGAGCTCACCAGCATTCCATACAGATGTCAGTTGTTACCAAAAGAGAACTGTACTTCTGCAACTGTAGGATTCAACTGTGTGTTGAATCCTACACTTACTGAATCTTTGTAAGTGTTTGTGAAATTTACTTCTCCTCCAAGTCTGAGATGGTCATCTTACTTTCCCCTCATTTTTAAGACTTACCACCCCTTTGACAGGGCCTAAAGATGGCTTAAAGAGCAACACAAATACAACATTTGAGATAAGATTTTTAAAAAGTGTAGCAGTAGGAATGTTTTTTCATAGATTTCTCCTGTTTCTTCCTATAAGCCTTTCCTTAAGATTTCTGGAAACCAAAAGCAAACATCTACTGTGTAATTTCTTTCGCATTATCAATGTCTCTGTGATTTTGCTGGCTGCTGCACATCTGCACAAATAGCCAGAAGAGACCTTATCTGCCAGACACACAGACAAACTTGCTGTACTAAGACAAATAAATCGCTGTTCAATCTTTTGATGCACAGGTATTCTGAGTCTCCTCTCTCTTCCGAAAGCAAGGATAGTGAACTAAAGTGCCACCGTGGGTCTTACAGAGATTAATACTTTAATGAACTATCTGCAAATGAATATCTCCTTTGGATAGAGCACCGATAAGTGCTCCTGAGCTAATTCATTTAATAAGACATGGCCGTGCCACAAATGTACCACAGAGGAGGCTCTCGTTGCTGCAGGGCAAAAGGATGAAATTAAAGATTCTCTGATTTATTATCCTTTTCATGGCTGTTAATCATAGCTGCTCGTACATGACCAGTCCTTGTTTAGTCGCCACACAATGAACACTAGGATGTCTCCGGGCGGAGCGACAAATCTGAACATCAAACAGGAATGACATCATTCAATCAGACTGCACATTCTTGTAATGATGTATGACTAATTGAACTATTTGAAAAGAATGTGCCATTTGGAACTCGTCTTAAGTGTCTTAAGTGTTTTGTCATCTTTTTTTTAGCCAAACACTGTAAAATATTAAGAGAGTTACACATTCACAGCTAGCATTTCATGAGGTTGCCTACAATAATTTGACCATTGATCTTAGTTATGTATGATGCATCCGTATTTATTTTCATAAAGGTAGCTTCAATATGCAGGGGGCTATATTCAACTCATCAGCAAGACTTGTGTCAGTGATGATAAAATGTTTTTTGAAAAAAAAACGCATTTTCTCTTTAAATTAGTGCTGTTCATTATCTTGGACCTGAAGCCTCTTAATGGAACAGTGGGAGGTCAAACCCCATTTTAACATGGACCTTCAGAGTTGAGCAATAGCTATAGAGAGACAAACAACTGCAAAGACAGATTGAAAGTAAAGAATGTCTCCTGGCTCGATGATGCATTACATCCTCACCCAGCTAAGGAAGAGGATGTAATGCATAGATTTTTGAATTTCTGGACATATCTCAATGTGTACGTATGGATAGCAATCAATAATAATAATAGCAAGGTGGTATAATGAACACACAGAAAGAAGAATCTGGTTTCTGTCAACTAAGGATTTTGGACTTTTCTGCGTGGTTTTGTCATGTTCTCGCTGCATCTGTGTAAGTTCCTTCTGACAAATGTGTTTTTGAAACCAAAAGGACAGTTGCAGAGGCAATAGGGCTCAACAGGACATGGTGTTTTGCTTCGAGCACAGATTGATGGGTTTGTTCCATAAACCTCTGACAGTGGTTTTGATTGATGATCCTAGCTATTTGGATACTGCACCTGCTGTCACTGCTTTAGGAGAGGCTGTAAACCTCCCTACCTCTGCCCCACAATGACTGGGGCAGAGGGAACCTGTCCAAAATGTATGTATTTATAGATAGCCTTGTCCCTGTTTTTGTTGACTATTTTTAAGCTACTTTTGTTGTTTTTGATGATCAATTGTCAGATATACCAAATTTTAAATGATGTGTTTTTTTTCACTGTTTTGTAATTATCGGGAAGATTTGCTGTTTTTCTTTGTTGTGTCTTCATTACCTTGTAATAATCCGTCTAGTATCTACAGAGAGCTGTAACACATGTTTACAGTAGCCCAGAATGGATAAACATTGGTTTGAAAGAAGAAAATAATGAAACACTGCTCATTAAACTATAAAACTGTGTAATTAGTTGGTGCTTTGTGATGTCAGACAGTTTCTCAGGAACACATAAAGGGATCGACTCTCACGCATCAACTTCCATTCCCACATGCACACTCATGAAAGCGCATGGCCGATCCGGCTGACCTGAGAATGTTCCAACACTATATCTTTGCTTAACAAATTTGTGCTCGCTATTATACAAAAGATGACAATATTCGGTAACCAAAATGTAATGTATGTGGTTATCTCTCTGAATGAATTGTGTCCATGCGCATTCGTACTGAGCTGAGTAAACAGGGTGCAGAAGCAGCTGAATAAGCAGATGGCATTTCTGCAGTCTTGCAAAACTTCCAAGAAAGCCAAACAGGTTGGGCTAACTCCAGACATTATCACTGGGCCCGTCTTTATTGTGTCTGCATGTCTACATAGTGTGGACATCTCTCTCCGTCATGGCCTCTTAGCCCCCCCAAAAAGCAAACATGATAAATACAGATGCTTCTGTACAGATAAAAATTATTCTCATTAAGGCCCTAACACCTGTGTCACTGTGCCAGTGTGTGTGTGTGTGTGTGTGTGTGTGTGTGTGTGTGTGTGTGTGTTTGTGTGTGTGTGTGTGTGTGTGTGTGTGTGTGTGTGTGTGTGTGTGTGCGTGCGTGTGCATGTGTGTGTGTGTGTGAAGAAATAAAGTCAAACTTGTCTGAGAATAAAAATATGACATCAATGAGGTGGTCTTCTTATATAGAACCTATAGAACCTATTCATGACAAAAAAGTTTGAACACAGGCCAGAGGGGGCACTGCAGCTACTTCTGATAAAGTATTAATTTAATTTCTGAAGGTCATCTCCCAACACCAAGTTCGGCGACTCTACCATATTGAGATCCCCAGTCTTGTATCCGAAAATGATAAGATCTTAATGTTCATAAAAGATCTGGCCATCATATCAGTAATCACTGGCTCTCCTTTGCTGCTGCCATTGTTTCCCGCTTTCCCTACTTCATTGTTTGCCATTCACAAAGTCTTTATTGAATTCCTCTTTCCTCAATCACAGTGGGACATGGGCACTCTCTTGTATCATTGTGATAGAACCACGTTGTGTTGTTTCTTTCCCAGCCAGTGTTTGCAAGCTTTGAAGTAACTTCACAGTGGCCTCATTCAACTGCAAGGCATGTTTCTGCAATGCTGGTCTGATACATGGCACAAAATGTTGTTCAAGTAGCAATATATCCTGTGATTGGCTGCCTGGGGTCTCCAATCGAGGTGGTTGCAGTCACGTTGGATGGGTGGGTGCCTTGTTCAGGTAACTTATGGAAATGTATGTTAATTGTGAGGCCGGTAAAATTGTCGTTAGTCCAAGTTTTACTTGTTCAGTTACACAGAGGGAAAATAAATATCAGAAAAGAAATGTGTGCCTATATGGTAGTGATCGTGAATGCGGAGGTGGATATGTATTACTTACAGGTCTGGCTTTGACCGTCTCCTGATGCTTGACATCCATCTTCATCATCACAGTCTGTGCTGCTGCCCTCAGCCATTTCCCCACTGCCAAGTTCATCCCAGACCTCCATTTGCCCAAGTTTTGGAAACCTCTGCTGGGTCTCCTGTACCACAAACATAGTCATGCGAGATCTGTTACACATTGGAATAATTTAATTTTACAATGACATCATCACTTATAGTTAACCAAAAACATATTGTTCTTGGTAAATGAAGTATTGATGTGAAACAGTAAATACTTTACATGACATGTCATAGATATTACAACTAGGAAGTGGTATATTTCTTACTTTCTATTGTTGCAATTGTACTACTTTCAAATTTATCCAATACTTGCTATTTTTTGGGTGAAAGCTTCATTTGTACTGTGATTAACAAAACAAACATGGAAAAACCTGTCAATGTGTTTATTCCCCTTCAAGCAGCATATGATTAAACAAACCACACAAACCACACACATTCATTAGGTCTTTCTGTAGATTGCTTCATTGATCAGTGGAGTAGATCATCTATACTTTCATTTCACTCTGGCATCCGTGATCAACGCCTGGACCTACAGAAACACATCACACCCAGCTATGATCTGACTATCAGCCTGAGGCATGTAGCACTGCTCTTCACTATGCTCCATGCTCTCAACATGGGGCCAACTAATTGGACCACCTGCTGGTTCCTCTTGCGGTCCACAATCATCAAGGTGGTCTTTGTTCCGTCACCCTAAGTTTGACAAGAAGCTCTCCTCCAGTCAACACAAATGATACTTTGCGGTGTGAGGTCAATGAAGTGTGTACTAGAGTTGTACAACATAGAGACATGCAGTTTAATTATTTTAATCATCCTTCAAGTGCTGTATACCTTGAGGTGAACACACATACATACAGACATGTGCACGCATGCGCACGCACACACATACACACACTCGAACATTCATGAAAAAACTGACAGGATTAGTCCTCACACAGCTGACCTTCGTACAGAAAGAAAAGCCACTAAACACATTTGAGGGATGATAGTAGGAATGGAGGCGTGTTGGAGGGTGTTGAGGGATAACTAATCTCCTTGCCATTGACATCAGACTCTGTCATTCAACATGCCTGACAGGAAAGGTAACCTTTAACCAACTGTCTTCAAAGTAGTCAGCAAAAGAAACATTTCACAAAAGCAGGTACACTTATAGCTAATGCTAATGCTATGCTGATGTTTAGCTGGCGTGAAGTTCAAATTGATAACAATTTTAATATGTAATTATTTATGTATTAATGTGTAATTAATATTACATAATCATATTGTTGCCCAGAGGGCATCACAAGGCTGGTCGAACCCTATTTCCAGGACCTTCAGTTTCGCATTACAGCACAGGCCACCACAACTGCCTGACAGCATCTCGAGATCGGCATAATGGCAGGCTGCACCATATCCCCTCTGGTGTTTACCATGGCAATGGAGCTCATTACTCGGGCATCCTGGTGGGGTGGGTGGTTGGAGGTGAATGGTTGAAAAGCGGACTGTGTCTTCCTCCAATCAGGGTGTATATGGATGACATAACGACAATAACTACAAAAAGTACCAAATGCCTGCTGGATAAACTCCAGGGAAACATCAAATGGGCACAAATAGAGATGAACCCTAGCAAATCCCGGAGCATCTCCATTGTCAAAAGCCAGCTCACTAATGTGAGGTTCCATGTTAACAAGGAGCCAATACCAACATTTCTGGAGAAGCCGGTCAACAGCCTTGGGCGCTGGTACAGCGTAGAGCTCAAGGACTCAAAGCAGTTGGAGCAACTAAAGCAGGATACCATCAGTGGCCTCAACCTGATCAAAAGCACAGCTTTGACTGGAAAACTGAAACTGTGATGCTTTCAGTTTGGGCTGCTGATCTAGAATGACCTTGTCCATGACCAATGTCCATCTACGACGTCATACTATCCCATGCCAATCGGCTGTAGAGACTGGTCAGTGTGCAAGTGAGGAAGTGGTCCCTGGATGAAGTGGGAGGTTGTGGAAAGGAGGAACATCACATGGAACAATCTGTGGAGCATGGAGTCCAACAGGATAACCTTCATCATCAGAGCCACATATGATGTCCTGCCCTCTCCAACCAATCTACGTGTCTGGTATGGAGAGGACTCAGCCAGTCCCCAGTGTGCAGCCCCAGTGACCTTAAAATGCATCTTGGTGGGTTGCAAGGCTAGCCTAACACAGCGAAGATATACCTGGTGCCACAACCAGTTGTTGAAGTGCTTGGCTGCTGAGCTAGAGAGCAGAAGGGAAACCATCGATACCATGCATCTAAACCTCCAGTCCACCATCTCACAAAAACCATCCTTTGTGTGGGAAGGGGAGGAAAGTCATTTCCTCCGGATCCAGGCCCACTGAGCGCAGCCTGAGACTGGGAAATGTGCGTGGACCTCAACCAGAGGCTTACCGGTACCTTCCCACCTGAAATTGCAGCGACCAACCTGCACCCAGATCTTGTCCTCTGGTCCAAATCCTGCCGACGTGTCTTAATCATTGAGCTAACTGTCCCATTGGAAGATACCATCGACAAAGCATTTGAATGGAAGTGACTGCGATATGCCAACTTAGTAGCTGAGGCAGAGGGGCAGGGCTGGAACCTGAAAGTGTGGCCAATGGAGGTTGGCTGTAGAGGCTTTGTAGCCAGGTCTATCACAAGGTTCCTGAAGGAGGTATGGATTAGAGAGCAGGCTCAACAGAGGACAATTAAAGAACTTGCGACTGCAGCAGAACGGAGCAGTCACTGGCTGTGGCTGAAACTTAAAGATGCAGTATGGGCTTCCAGATGACCACGTGGTGCCACCGTCTGTCACACACCCAGATCTGATCATCCTGTGGTGGGCCAACCTCAGCAGAGGGTGTCTTGTTGTAAGCTGCCGAAACACCCAATGACGTTGGAGCAAACAACTTAAGATGTGCCAGGCTGGTGGCACCACACAATCACCACCAAAATCACCGCCAAAGTGCACACCATCCAAGAAGGCATCTCCATCTCTCCAAAAATGGTCCAACTGATGTGCTGAATCTTAGGGATCTTTAAAAGCTATTCCTATTAAGAAGTCTGTTCAACCATTCGCATCACAGTGCACGTGCACAATGTCACATTAAAACCTGTTAACCTGAATGTTTCCTGTACTGGTCTATAAACTGATAAGGAGGGCACTGAAAAAAACTGTCGCCCATCAAGGACAACCCATAATACCCTCTCCACCATACACTGGACAGACAGTGGCACTCCGAAAAATCATTACACATTTCATGAGTTAACAAGGAAACATTCTGCTGAACGGTGGAGTGTTCTGTTCCAACACCATTCTAATAACCATTTGAATATTAAGCTAATATCTGTGCCATTCATGGGAGGTTTAACACAACGCTGCTTGGCCCAGCTAGCTTTAAGCATGTTAATTGAAAGAATCAATTAAGTCACTGTTGCTGTGGAAACCCTTGTTAGGCTAATTTTGGTTGGAAGCTGTCCAATGCAGTTTCATTGGTTTGTTTTCACTACTGTACATTATTTGTCTCTCAGAATTGTATTATCCTAATTTTATAGGTAATATGCAGAGAATTTAAATGTCATTTTCCAACAACAGAGCAGATTTCCTTTCAGAAAGAGAAATATACAGAATTCCAATGAGTGCTTAAGGATTTTTGAATACTCAATATACAGGGTAAAGTCTGTCTCCCTATCAGATTTCCAAATATGCAGAACAGTAGCTCAGGGTTTTAGTGTGTCTTAATAAGGGGTTTCTCTTACATAATTTTCTACTTACGTAATTTCTTTCGGAACCAACTAATTCCATTAGTAGAGGTACCACTGTACAGAGAGGAACACAAACTGGGAACTGCCTTGCTGTGCAGTGACAGCGCTACCCGTTGCGCCACCGTGCCGCACAATGAGTAAATTTCAAATACAAATTATACAAATAATTATTTCAATAATATCAAATGAGTCAAACCTCTCAAAGGAGCAATGCAGCAAGGTTCTAAAAACAAACCAAAGTTTGACCTGGTAATGGCATCCAGCCCAACAATTATCACACTGTGTAGTAAATGTCAGCACATGGAGAGAATAGAATCAAAGGCAGCAGTATTTGTGTGACATACATAGCGGATATTTAATCATACAGGGATATATTTTTGGTCTTAAATGACCTGACCATCTCCCTAAGACATCTTAAATATTTCTGAATATCACAGTGTACATAGTATATGACAGAATTATGTTGCTTCAGGAAGGTCTTGTTATTAGTATGAGATTTAAACTAATAATGGAAAGAGACACAGACGCCTCATTATATTTATAAATGGACGTTAGATGGAGGGAAAACAGACAAACCGCATATTTATATTACTTATTATTACTTCTGGTACAGTGCACATTGCCATCATATCCTTCCCTTTAATATCTTTTAAAGCGATTACTGTATGAAGCCTAATAACAAGCACGTGAAACTGGAAGTTTAGGTGATTTGCAGATTTAGTTAACAGTTACAACTGTGCAGTGGATTTAGAGGTAGGAAAGACATACAGATGCAAAAAGAGACAAAGGAGACACAGAAGGAGAACGAGTTTGACAGAATAAAATTACAAATGAATAATAATTTGAGCTGGGTGCTTAGATTGGAAGGCTACAATTCTAGTTATGCAAGCAGGAGGGCCTAGAAAACAGGCCAGCCTTTACATTTTAGGGTGATAAAAATACAATGGAATCTGAAGATATTAGCATTCCCATGAGGCTTGGAGCAAAAGCTCGGTCCATTAAAGTTTTTCTATAATTGCAGTTCTTTTTCCCTGCCCCTCCCCAAATCATTGTCCTCTGATTTTTTCTTTTCAAAAGCATTTTTCAGTCAGAAACATAATTTTATGGAAAAGCAGAACTGTGAAAAGCAGTTACTGGTGATGAGCTACTGTCACTGCAGTTGTATGAGTGTTTTTCTGCATGTCTGTGCATGTGTCTCATGTGGGACTCAGCTGTCAAACTGCATTCCCATATTAAGACGTCAACTCCTCTGCTTCCCTGCCAGCCTGAAACATTATCACCTCAATTAGGGTAGTCTTGGTAAATCTGAATATTTGGGCACAGAAAAGAAAAGGAAAATGTGGGCAAAACTAGAAGAACTAGTCATGGTGGTGATCTGTAAAATTCTACTAAAGGCCTTCCAACTTTTAAATTGAAAGTCTCTCCATTCTCCACTCTCTACTTAAGAGGAAATAGCAGCAATTTCCCCTACATTTCACATTGCTTGACCAAAAAATACAGCTGAATGACAAAAAAGAATATATCTCCCAAGTATTCAGGGAATAGAGTAAAAAAAAAAATAGGGGAAAGAGGTGAAATCTTCTCGCATGAGCAGCAGTCTGCAAACAAGCATAACTGCAGGAGCACTGCTCAGACATCCCTGGCTGCAGATTCTGGAGCAGTTATGATATATTATTTTTCTGGGGAATTAATGGCATCTGTTATAGCGACCAGACCAGATAGTCCTGAATTTCATAGATAATGACAGTGTGGGCCAGTTCTGGACTGGTAGCCGTCAGTGTTTGGACGTTAAGCCTGCATTACCAACCACAACATAAAACTGATTCAAAATGAATATAAAATGAAAGGCATAACAAGAGAATGAGCCAAATACTTTTCCAGTGCTGTCCTTTTCCATTCTTTGGGATGAGTCAAAAAAAAAAATTCCTTTGTACTAAACTGCCAATGACATCCCTTATAGCTTAGAGATTAATTAAATATTTATACACTAATGTTAGTTTATTATTAATTATGAATTATTAGATGCTGACATACATGTGTACTATTATCACAATTGTTTCCAAAGACGTCACACATATTCAAATTTAATTCAAAATTAGAGATTTAAAGGAGTATAGAAAGGGTGCATTGAAGACCATTTAATCTGACTGATTTATTTTGGCAGAAATGTTCCTGGAGACAAAACCAAAATATTAATCTTCAATCAAGGAATGTAAAAAAGATTGCTTCTATGTCTCAGGAGTGAAGAGCCAAAACAAATTGTTTTAAAGGATCACATTTCTGATACAAAATAGATCATCTGCACCAAAGTTCTGCTAAAATCTGAAACGGAATCTGCTTGCACTTTGGAAAATAAACAAATACATTTCCCAAGAGGTCTGAGTGATACTTTGAGCTTTTTTTAAACAACTGCACAAGCACACACCCTTGCATGGCAAGCTAGTGCATGACAGTTTTGAAACTCACCTTTAGTGACACATTATTTGCTGTTACCTTGTGTAACTCTCGCTATTCAATCACACACATTCTGTGTTGTTGGCTGTCACACCCTGCTCCTGTCAGATGCTGAGATGGATCAGGAGTAAAGTATTTGAGAGTGAGTAAAAGTCTTCATCTGTCAGGTAATTTATCTACCCACCTACATACCTACCTATCCATCCATCCATCCATCCATGGATTCAGTTGATTCAAAGTAGGAAATTAACATAACAACATAATTAAAATCAGTGAATTCATGCCAAGGTCCGGCTCTAAATGAGGACATTCATGTAGCTTGTCATTCCCCATTGAGCATGCTAACTTAAAAAGGTCACAAGAAACAAATCAGTCTTCATGGAACTGAATTCCAAGAGAAGAGAGACCCAAAATGAAAGAACAGTAACAGTTGGGTGGGTGTTTACAAGGTTTGCATCTAATTATGCTGGTAAAAAATGTCATGCTTAAGTTAGAGCCTGTTTTCATGACGTGTGGTTGCCAAACTAACAACAGCCCAGCAAGACTTGTTGCTGTGCTGTTGCCACAGCAGCAGCGAGGAGAAGCAGAGCTCCCGTGTAAGCCGGCTTCATCATCTTCTTCAAGTGGAAAGAATTTGTCCCCTCCCTGTGACACATTTCCAACATTTCCAGTCCAGACTCAACTCTTTCTTCATCCCTGGGCTCCACTTAACTTTGAGCCTCAGATATTTCTGACTACTACAGGGAATACTAAAATGTTAAATGTTTTTGGGAGTAAAAACATTTATTTAAAAAAATTAAAGGTTAGTATTAGAACATTATTAGAACATTCCTCTGCGCATGCATGCGCGAGCAGGCTGCAGTTTCCTCTGCTCTGAGCGAGTTTGTTGTGCTTAATTTTGCGTTTTGTCTATGTTTCTGTGTATATTATTTTAACATAAATTTAAATAATGTAAAGCACTATGTTAGTGTACTCCAGGGAGGAGCTGATGTCCATGAGGGTCAAAGGAGACCCAGCAACACGTGATCTCATCCCCGACGGAGATATCGCGGATGCCGAGCGGGTTGCGTTGAAAGGGCTAGAATAACGACTAGAGCCGCTAACCGGAGGCAAGTCAAGCCCTCCGTCCCCTTTGTCATCATGGGGAACGTGAACTCGCTACTGAACAAGTTGAACAAACTGACGGCGCTGTGCAGGACTGAACAGTGCTACCGGGAAACCAGCTTGTTTGTGTTCTCAGACACTAACGTTGAACTAACCGGCTTCTCCTCCGTACGAGCGGATCGGGACACGCACACCGCCGGTAAGAAGAAAGGAGGTGGATTAATTATCTAAACTAACGATAGATGGTGCCATCCGCGACATGTGATGGTGTGATCGACGCTGTGCAACCACGATCTGGAGCTAACAGCTGTTAGCATCGAACCTACTACCTGGCGTGTGAATTTTCACACGTTATTGTCCTCGCCGTCTACGTCCCTCCACATGCGGACCCTGAGACGGCACGAGAGACCATCTCTGCGACCACCTCTGCTCCTCGGACCCGGTACCTTGGACTCATCTCTCCCCACAGTGGTCCCAGTGTGTAGACTGTCCCACACAGATAAACAGAACCGTCGATCTGTTCTACACTAATGCTAAGGAGGCATACACCGTCACCCCCCTCCCTCCACTAGGTAAATCAGACCATAACCTAGTGTACCTACAGCCCCCCTATATTCCGCTGGTGAAACAGCTGCCAGCAACAACACGACAGGTCAGGAGGTGGACCCCGGAAGCAAAGGAGATGCTGAGGGACTGCTTCCAGACCACCAACTGGGTTGTTATTGTGGGCTCACATGGGGAAGACATTGAGGGGTCAGCTAAGTGTTTTACAGACTACATGAACTTCTGTGTGGACACCGTGGCCCCTGTCAGGACAGTCAGGTGTTACCCCAACAACAAACCATGGGTAACAAAGGAAGTCAAGGCTGTCCTGAACAGGAAGAAGCGGGCGTTCAGGAGCAAGAACGAGGAGGAGATGAGGAAGGCCCAGCAGGAAGTGAGACTGCCTGAGGGAGGCCAAGGAGGCATACAGGAGGAAGCTGGAGAAGCAGCCGAGTTGCAACCACGTGAGGGAGGTCTGAATCAGGATGAGAACCATCACTGGACACGGGAAAGGGCGCAACACTGTGGAGGGGAATAGTGAACGAGCGGATGAACTAAACAGCTTTTTCAATCGGTTCAGCTCCCGGCTCCTCATTCCAGGCCTCTCCCGGCCCTGTGGACCGCTCCACTGATGCTCCCTCCCTCCTCAACCACTGGACTTCCAACCTCGCCACGACCTCCTGCTCCCACCACGACCGAGACTGTCATCACTGCAGAACTCGTCACGACAACGTGACATGTTCTATCAGTCCGTAGTCTCCAGTGTGCTGTGTCCTGCTGGGTGGGGCAGGAAAAGAGATATGGACTGTCTGAACAGACTCATCCGCAGAGCGGGCTCAGTGGTCGGTCTGAGCCTGGACTCTGTGGAGACAGTTGTGGAGAGCAGGACCATGTCTAAAGTCAGGGCTATCATGAACACCAGCCACCCCCTGCACACCACCAGCAGAGAAGCACCTTCAGCGGCAGACTGCTGTCACACAGCACCTCCACAAAGAGGCTGAGGTCCTCCTTCGTGCCCCATACCATCAGGGGGCAGGGGGTACAATGACTCTCTCAGGAGGAGCGGGTGGGGGGTGGCGAGGTCAGCACGCAGTTGAATGGATTTTATTTAATTTTATACTGTTTATATTTTAATTTTATACTGTTTAGTGTAATGTAGTATGTCTTGTGGTATGTCCTGTGATGTCAGTGTTTGTTTTTCTCCTGGTGTTTATCCAGTATTCATTCGTTATGTAATGCCTGAGCAGTGGATATGTGCAATTTCCTCTGGGATTAATAAAGTATCTATCTATCTATCTATCTATCTATCTATCTATCTATCTATCTATCTATCTATCTATCTATCTATCTATCTATCTATCTATCTATCTATCTATCTATCTATCTATCTATCTATCTATCTATCTATCTATCTATCTATCTATCTATCTATCTATCTATTTATTACCCTCATCAATTACAAACATAACTGGCCTCAGTTTGCCAGAGACCAGCTCTCAGTCCAGCAGGATCTGGGCTGTTTGTAAAGATATTGTCTGTCCTTATGAGACTGTAAGTCCGATGGAAAAATAAAGTCCAAAAACAAAATGAGAGAATGAACATCTGGCTGTTTTTCCGCAACTGTGTGTGTTGCCACTGACTTTTACCGCAGTGCAAATTGACAAACTGACAAATTACCAAGCCTTAATACTCATATGGAAACAGACAGACCATTGTAAAATGGGATCCCCACCCAAAAACAGCTGGACCAATGGACGAGACTCAAAAATCTATCAAACATTTATTGTCTCCATTAGTAGCATTCACAGGCAATAAGAAAGGGGGCAAGAAAAATGATAGTGCACGGAAGTACAAGGGGGAGCGCCGTAACTTAACCTACTCACTTAACTGACTTTTTTATGGGGATCGGGAGATTTGGCTTTTTCCTGTGTGTGCTTGACTTATTTACAGTTTTATTATATTGAGATATTTGATGGGAATTTTCTACACTATCCTTCCTCTATCCTTTGCTACCATTCAAATTTATCTATTACACATTCTGGTTGTGAATTGCGTTCTGTGTGCACCTTGTGCGCATTGACACATTCTTTTTGAGGTGGCTCTAGGGGCACCTCAGAAAAAGACATGTTCAAATGAGAGGTCATAGCTCTCCCAATCCTCTTAGAAAAAGTGTGCTCTGGACGAAACCGCTTCCTGATAGTGAAAATATATACATACTATTATACTGTTATAGTATTATACATACTACTATTCTCAGAAATGGAGGTCATTCAAATCTGGAGAAGCTCAGATTCACTAAAATACCTCCAATGTGTCTTCAACTGGAAAAGAGAAAATATCTGAAATTTAGAATAAATTTGTTGATATCCCAGAAGATATCAACAAAGTTTTCTTTGATAACTCTGAATTTTTCAAGTGTTTCTACGTAATAGAAATGTAAGAGAACACAAGGAAAAAGAACTAAAATGAGTAACATTAGAAACAATGGTTTTATTATATCTAGTCCAGGAGGAACATCTTGGAAAAAAAGCATCTCTTAACAATGTTTCTTTCTGAATTTTTCCTCCCTGTCAGATTTTTCATTCATCATTTACAGCAGGGATGCCAGATTCTAAGGATCCAATCATGATATCCTACTTAACCATCTCTCTCCACCAACTAATGATAAAATATCAGCAAGGGCTCTAAAGGGTTGCTGATCAATAAGCGCTATGCTTTTACCTCAGTGGGTGCTTTTAATCCTTTAAAATAGACTGAACGAAACTGGCTTGGTGTATTTTCTCAGACTGTTTCATGCTCGTAGCTCCTCTTTACCACCAACTGTGTACAGTCCACTGTGGTTTCATTTCTCAGTCTGAGAGTACAGCAATAGAGCATAACAAGGAAGGATTTCAGGGATTTAAATTCCTCAAAACTTACTTGGCTCTTTCTGTTATATACTCCAACTTAAAGTATGGGAAATGTACTGTATTTCTATCCTCGACCTTTTAATACTTATCCAAACAGCTAATCACTGTTGCTCAATCCTCCAGCTCCGACCTCAAGCTCTTGGTTGAAAAACTAATCTGCACTAAGCAACAAGACTCAAACAACTCCTAACAAATGTAAGTTTTGATAATCAAATCGTAATAAAACTGACCAAAAGTGGAGCGCATGTCCATAGTCATTGAACTGAATGCAACATGTCTTAACAGTATGAAACTGCTTTACATCAGTTAACTACCTCTTGCAATTGCATTGAAAGCCTAAAGTGTACCAACGTTGTCTGGTGAAGTTGCCAGTTTAGACAGGAATTGGAAAAGGAACAAATTCACCTCAAGAGTTTGTTCTCAACATTCTTATATAAACTTTCTTTTTTCCAAACATCTGTTGAGGGCTTTGCGGCAAGGATAAAGACAGCCATGGAGAAAAGTTTGCTCAAAAAAGAAGACATCATTTTATATCATTATACTGATGTTCCTAACAGTGATTTTTTTTTTTATAATACATGTATTTAAATTAAATCTACCACAATATATGACAACAAGGAGAAAAATTAAAGTGTGCCTGTGAAGGTTGTCAAAAGCATTAAAACGAGCGTTAAGATGCTATTAGTTTTCTAAGGACTAATTCTAAACAAATCCACTTTGATCAATATGAATCCGTTTCAACGGTAACTATGGCTAGTGGCTGACACAGCCGGGTGTCAAATGAACCAGAGTTTATGCAAATATTTTTCATCTGACGTTTGCTCAACACTGAATGCACATTGTAAATCTGTAAAGCTGCCAGTATGTTGGTGAGAGCAAACACACACACACACACACACACACACACACACACACACACACACACACACACACACACACGCACACGCACACACACGCAGAGAAGAGACGTTTCTGCATTTCTGGATATTCGAATCGTAACACGTAATGCAGTTAAACAGCTGTGATCTTTTGCTCTTATCTAGTGCAAACATAAAAGCTCAGCCAAGCTCTGCCGCCTGGTCTAGACTCAAGGTAGGCTTTTCAGTCCTGTAAATGTCAACAGGACATCCGTACATTTCTGCATAGTTACCATGGCAACAGGACACTTTACAACCACCGTGTCCCGTGGGATGTTGTGATTTGACAAACATTATCTTGAGTTGACAGTGGCAGACAGATGGAGGCATTGGATTAGCGAGATTTAAAACACAAATGAGCAGGGAGGGATATAAATGAATGGGAGGGAGAGCAGAGATCAGAGGAAGAGGATGTGAGGGGAATGATGAAGAGCTATATAATTATACAGTGGAATAAAGGCAAAACAATTCACAGGGACAAATAAGGAAAGTTTTACGTATATGAGAGAGAGGTTGTATTAAAACAAATACAAATAGGAAAGAAAGAGGGATAAAGTAACGAGAAGTGACTACTCCGCTATTTGTGGGCTGAATTTTCATGGCAACAAAAGGGCAGGCAGGCAGAGCGAAACTGAATCCTAGTATGTTTGTCTCCTCAAATGGCCTCTAGGGACTCTGTGAAATAGCCCTTTTCTTCTCGGTCCTTTTCAACACTAAAACCCATATACATGACAAACAATATCGCTTTGAAGATGCTTATGTCATTGCTGCCCATCTGCCATTCAGTTCTGACCTTATGCTACCGTTTCTCATCTCTCTTGCTCTTTTCTCTCTACAGTAATAAACTTTTTTTGCCTCCCTTTCAGACTCTATCCTTTCCATTCATCTTTGACTTTATGCACAAAAAAAGTCTTTGAATCTGAAAAAAAAATATTTTGGCAGTGCTGCATAATTTGCTCTCTAAGAAGAGAGCAAAGAAGAGATGAAAAGAGAGTTACAGTGAACCTTGTCTCAGATTTTATTTGTGACATATACATAGATGAAAATGCAACTGATTGAGTGTAACCTCGAGATAATGGCAGTGTTTTCTACCTACTGGCTCAAAGACAGAAGTCTGTGTTGACATGTACAGCAGCACATCTTACCTGGTTAAAGTTTTCCAACCTCTCCTTGACGTCAGCCAATGTAGGATTTGGGATGCGAACTCTGACCTCTGGGTTTTGCCTTTGGGCGTGTAGACCATTTCCCACAACTCTCCCAGAATAGCTGTGAGAAAAAGAAATGGGAAATCAGATATTTAGATAAACTGGGTAAGATTAAGACATCGATGCCGGAAAACATAACGGTCACCTTCTGATGCTAATATACAATTTCCTCTGGGATTAATAAAGTATCTATCTATCTATCTATCTATCTATCTATCTATCTATCTATCTATCTATCTATCTATCTATCTATAAAGAAAAAATGAATTTGTTGTTATGGGGTTCTTTATAGTTTGTTTTGTTTTATTTGTATATTGTAAAAGCTAGTTAGTTGTGCTATTTCAAGGACTACCATGGGAACAAGTGGTTGATCCATATGCTCACGATCAGCCAAGCCAAAACAGATTCAACAGCTGAGTGTGGATTGATGGATGCCGCTCACCGTTTAGCAGTCATCGTGGATACATAGCAGGAAGGGCAAGGGCTCACATGACATTTTAAAAAAGCAAAAATTTTGAACATGGAAATCAATGGCTGGGACAATTTGAGAGGGCATCATTCTCTGTGGTCCTTATGGAATATTCATTCATTCAGTCATCGTCAATACCCACTTCTTATGCTGTCAGGGGTCGTGGGGTGCAGCCTATCCCAGCTGACTGGGGGCGTGAGGCAGGGTATGCTCCAGGCGTGACGCCAGGGCACCGCTGAGTCACACATAGTCACAGACAAAAACTCACGCACCTACGGGCAATTTGGAATGATCAATTTACCTAAGCTGCACAGTTTTGGAGGTGGGGGGGAAGTCGGAGAACCCAGAGAGAGCATGCAAACTCAAACCGGGACCGCCTTGCTGTGCGGCAACAACGCTACCAACTGTGCCACCCTGCCACCCCTCATGGAATATCATTATATGTAATTGTAAGTTTTAACTGTATGTAAATTTACATGCTAGATATACCAATTTATAGTTTTGATGTGGCTGTGAGTGAAAAACATTTGGTCCAAGTGCAGTAATGTGCTTTGTCAACAATGTGTAACTTTGAGGACGCCAGTTCACTCAAATTCTGCAACCAGTTAATCTGAAATCATGTATTCAGTTGAGTGGGCAGAGTTTCTGTCAAACAAGATTTCCTTTGGTTAACTACAGCCCTGAAAAAGAAAACAACACTGAAACGCTTTCATTATGCAATCCAATAATGTTTGTCCAAAAATCTCTGAAGTGAACCAATGTGCTAGAAAAAAAAAACTTTCAATAACCAAGAAAAATCAACAATTTTCCTGGATAAGATTGGAAATATTATTATTCAATTATTTCTGCGTCAGTATTGAATCAAATGCGTAAAAAAAAAAAAAATCACTTAACACTACCTTTACGTTTGTCTGTGGTAGCACAAACATTCTAAATATTCTAAGCACATTCTTGTAAAAATGAAATTGAGAAACTTGTTGAGCTGGACTCTTTAATTCCTTGCAAACTCTACAGGCCTGAATCCTGGTAGGGATTACAGCTGATCATTTTGTTGAGGCTGCTGTCCAGGTGGTGTCAGGGAGGCTAATATTTTCAGTTACTGCTTGACATTTGAGGGGTGGGGTTATGAAATATTTATCACAAAAAACAAGGATATTCTGGCAGAAATAAAGTATCGTTATACTTGAAACTAGGTAAAACTGTAGAAGAAACCAATTTAACATTTTTAGTTTTAATGATTAAAATGTCAATCTAATGACATAAACATATTACTCTGCGCTTTACTGCCATTCATTGTATAAAGCATGACCAAAACAGTGAGTTCACTACTTTCATTTGCCTTAACAACATGCTCATATCAGGTCCCCAAATATCTTTTAATCAATGCCTTAAAGAAAATGTGAATATACTTTTGGAATACTATAGTTTTATGAAGAGGCTACTGAAATGTAAAATCATTCATTTTATCTTTTCCAACAGTGAAACTGACAAGAGATTTGACAACAGTACTACAAACACATAAACTCAGCTGTCTTACCGCTAGACTCATCCCGAATGTTCACACATTCGGCCACACCGACAGCCTAACAGGGAAAAACTATGACTTACTGTCAGTATTTTTTGTTACTACATGTTTACTACAGATGTGGAATTCGTTTAAATTCCTTTTCAGTTGCTAAGATCGTGAAATCAAATAATTTTCTAGATTTACTATTTTGTCTACTCAAAGTTTTGTAGATAATTATGTGTTGTAGTATGATTTCTTGTTTGATTTGAATTGCTAACCAGAAGCTATGTAAATTAAGTTTTACTTAGTATTGACAAACAGAGTAGAGTAACTTTTATTTTTTTAACACATGCACATGAACAGATACTGTATGTCATTAATAGATATGATTAAATGGACACACTTACATAATCATTATACTCTCAAGCAAATTAATTTGAGAAATACAATTGTCCATGGACAGGGGATTTAACAGTATTGGATTGGAAGGTCATGTTCAGGCATCAAGTCAATCAATACTTCCACTCACAGCACTAGGCTGAAAAAGTCATTATGGTCTGTGTGAATGAATGTATTTATGAGGATGGGTTGGGTTTTTTTTTGCAAGTGTGGCTGTATACACACACACTTTCATATGTCCATGTGAATGTGAGGGGAGGCAATTGTAAAATTGCTGAACTTGAGAATCTCAGGCTTTTGATCTAAACTACGTCCTGATAAGGTCTGTGCTTTTCTGGCTTGCTGAAACAGCGCTTTATGGATGGGGCCCATAAAAATGCAAAAACATCTCACTTAGCCCTGTGCCACTGCACATTACTTCCCATCCACATCTTGTTTATTACTTCTTCCTCCTTCAACACACGCGACCTCATCTCATCGCGGATTTTTAGCAGGTATAGTCATGTAATACCATACGCACATTCTATTGACCGACGGCATCTGGAAGTGCGCTACGTTCCGTGAGTCTCGGAATGCAGCGCATTCACACACACACACACACACACACACACACACACACACACACACACACACACACACACACACACACACACACACACACACACACACACACACACACACACACAAACCACTGTTTGATTATACAGTAGTTGAAGCTCCTAATTGCCCGAGACTATGAATCTTCCCTTGTCACATATGAACAATTTATGTTAGCCTTTCAACTCCCTCTGACATAAATGTCAAACTGATAAATCAATCAGCTCCCTAAGCAGCGACTGAAAGTGAATGCCTGTGTATTTGGGAAGTTTGGCTTGGGATAACAGTGCTGGCCCGGATATGAATGAATAAGATGGGGTGGGATGAAACACAAGTCGGGGTGTGAGTTTGGCAACAAGCTAGGCCTGGAACGTTACATTGCAGAATATATTTGATATCTTTCCATGGATCAATCAACACAGCTGGATGTCCCAGAGCTGATCACATGATTCTCCTACATTGAATACATTGATTATAAGTTGCTATATTTCAAACTAAACCTCATCAGTGCAGTCACTTCAATCGAGTTTTTAATATAATTATTTCTTACAATTATTTCATTTACAGAGATATTAATTATCAATTTATGAAAACATTGATTGTCTGTTGATGTCTGCATTTTACATAAAACCACTGCGGATAATTTATTATTAGACTACAGCTGTTCTGGCATCATTAATGATTATCGAGCAAATCAAGACCGGTCTGTGAAAATTACTGTCTTAGATGAAACCGGTCCGTGGCGCAAAAAAGGTTGGGGACCGCTGCTCTATGAAACCCCAATGAATTAAAGTGTGATTGCGAACACAGAACAGAAGAACAATGAAAAACTGAGTGAAGTTTAAATTATATTAATCTTGTGACACTGAATAGACAACATTTCTCTGCAGTCAACTGTATATGTCTTCTTCTGGTGTTTTCAAAGATTTAACCTCAACAAAAATTCAAAAAGACTACCTACACATGTCTGGCTTCTGATTCATGGCTCTTTGAATCCTTCAATGGAACTGACAAATTCCCCCATGAATGCCCAATTGATGGTCTCTCCTAAAGGCGGCTTTGTCTCTTCTCGTCTTTTGCTCTGCCTGGAGCACAGAATAGCAGTGGCCTCCTCTCCCTGATGGCTTCTGTGAACTGAACCATCTTGATCTTTAGAGGGCCTGAAGGAATGCTCATGGATTGCATGGAAGAAAGCTGAAACTGATATTCAACTTTCAACTGACAGGTACAAATGAGTTCTTGAAGACATGCAAGACTCAGCTTGACACAAAGTCTCTAGCAGAACTAAAGGTGATGAGAACTAGAATGTTGGACATATGTGTGTCTGTCAGCAAGGTGTCATTACAATAAAAAGCATGATATTTAAGTAACAAAAAAAGTTAATCAGTACAGCAAAACTGACTGAAAGTACAAGTATGAGTCAAGGCGGACTTTCCTTTTTTTTCCTTCCACTGTACATACACTTCCCAAAAATTCTGAAAGAAAAAGAGGGTGTTCTAAAATGATTAATATTGGTTTTATTGGTCTAAACATTATCCTACTAAAAGGCATATTTGCTTCCTAAGGCGGTCACATTTTAGTATACAAATTGATTTGGATGAATTAATCTACTGAAACAAAGTGAGAAGGGGGAAAAGTCAATGAGTAATGATAAAGAGGGGCTGAGATTGTTTCAATCCAAGCCAGTGTGTGTATTTTTGTAGCTGATGCTGTTTCGGACGAAGGAGGGCATTGTACTGGTGGTGGTTTTAGAGCTGCCAGGGTAAACAGCACATTGTTGGTTCATCATGATTAATGAAGCCTCTCTCTACCCTCCAGGCTGTTCTGGGTACACAAGATTGAACATGTGTTCAGCTCTATGATTAATACACCCTTGGTCATGCCAAGGTAGTTTTTAATGATGTCACCTTTGAGTCTTGCTCTTTGTGACATATTTGTTTTTTTTGTCCTAATTAGTGGTAACATTTTATTACTCTGTTGCCTAAAGGTATAATCCACCAAAGAGGTTGAAATGCGTATTTTATCAAACACATATCATACATAACTGAATATTATTGGGTATGGTGAACACTTTGGTAACATTGCCAATGAGGTCAAAGGGAAGGCAACTGCTTTGCGTTTTCAGCATTTCTCTGAAATAATGCCCCTATACCAGTAAACACTATTTCAGCACATTAAAATACTAGATCAAAATTTCAAAATTGGACTAACACAAATTAACAACTTTGACTCCACAATTGGATCTGTGAAATTGGAATAAACTCCCTGTCATCTCCTGACTTCATACACATTGCACGTACATACTATGAAAAATTAAAGTGCATATTTTTTCATGGGTTTTAAATGAATGCAAGCAGACTTTGTGTTGTTTCCTGTGCAAACTTTTGAGCAAGAAGAAGTCAGTAATTTCCCCTCCGAGAGTAGCCCCCATGTGCTTACACACCTTATTATCTTGCTCTTGTTATTTTATATATAGCCATCCCTGTATCACAATCTACACTGCTGCAAAATTTAACTCTTACCTCCTTATCACAAAGTAGTCCACACAAATGCATCAATTTCATTAATGAATAAGCCTCATCAGTCTCAGTGGAGTCATCAGCCACCATCACTGCCAGCATCTGGGCTCCAGGGGAACATTTCTCATTCGTCACTTAAATTTAAAAGCAAATAACATTCTTGCATACCTAATTAATGTACATGATCTGCTGTAATACATGCTGTTTGTAGACTACAGTTCAGCATTAAACACCATCATCACCAGCAAACTGAATGGAAAGTTCCTGAGCCTTGGGCTGATACCCTCCCTTTGCCACTGGATCCTCGGCTTCCTTTCAGACAGACCCCAGGAAGACAGTGTTGAAATCTGGACAACAGATGCAAAGACAGTCAGCACAGGGACCCCCAAGGCTTTGTGTTCAGCCCACTCTTGTTCACCCTCATCACCCACTGTGTTCCCTCCCAGAGCAACATCCTTATCAAGTTTCCTGTCATCGGGATGATCATTGGTGGAGAGGAAGCAACCAATACGGAGGAGGTAGCACAGGAAAATCATCTCTTCTAAAATGCTGAATGACAATGGACATGATTATCAACTCCAAGAGAGGAATAGACCAGCATTCCCCACTGCAAACCAACGAGACTCAGGTGGAGAGATTTTAGACCTTCAAATGTCTCATCACTCACATCAGCAAGGATCTCACCTGGGCCCAACACACAGCACATCATCAAGAAGGCTCAACAGAGACTGTTCTCCTTAATGAAGCTGAGGAAATTTGACTTATTCACAGAGCTCAGCAGCTTTTACAGTTGCATAGTGGAGAACATCCTGACTCATTCCATGAAGGTGTTGTGGACAGAAAGACTCTCCAGCGTGTCTTTAAAATGGAACAGTTCATCTACACAGCAGCCTTCTCACCACTAGAGGACATCGCATGACCCAAGTCCCAAACAGGGCACACAATATTTTCAAGGTCCACACCCACCCACAGCACACACTGTTCAAACTCCTACCATCTGTCAGACACTAAAGGAAAATCAAGCCAAAACCAATCAGACTCAGGAAAAATTTTCATCTATAGGCCATAAGGTTTCTGAACCACTGGTGGACTGGACTTTCTTTTTTCATACCTGTACATATCCATGCATACTTGCACAACAATAATATTTATTTGTACAACAGTAATATTTGCACTAAGTTATTCACTTTAGCGTGATCAGCATAGTTTTTTTTTTCCCTGACTTATTTCGTTTAGTTTGCTGTAGTGTTTGTAAAGTAAGAATTTCATTGCCCAGCACCGCTGTGTATATGACAATAAACTTCTTGAATTCTGAATCTTGAATCTTGAAGCTTGTGAACTTCATTAACTCTTCTCTCTTCACGGAAACGTTAGGAAACTGATCTGGATGAAATTATATTTTTCTAAACTTATGCTGATGTATACATTCATCATACACATGACATTATTGATTTATTCATGTTAATATTTTAAGGAAACATCTGTGACTTTGATGTAAGAAACACTAAAACAAAAGCTGTATTTAATTTGTAACCTTTCCCATATCACACAGGCAACATTTTTAATTCAACTCTACATTTTTAATTCAACTCTGTTGGTGAAAACCAGTTTCCACCAACAGAGGTGAGATATCACATACAGAGAGTGTGTATGTCTGGTTTACTATATTTTTTTGTCAACAGACCTTCCAAATATAAATAGACTGTAGCTATAGCATAAACTGTAAAATATAGCAAATTCAAACAAGCCTATATACAAATATATGTACAAAATCACATATTTCAGCAAAAAAATGTGGAGATGCACAAATATCTTTTTTTCTATCTAATGCTAATACTTGAACTTCATTACATGGACAGATTTTTGTATATTTCAGACATATATTTCTAAAACCAAGACTGATATTTTCAGTGTCTGATTCTGAGTTTTATTGCGTGGTATAAATCTACTCAAGATGAAAACATTAAGGTCATTAGATTGTAAAATATCGCATAAAAATGGCGTCTTCCAGGAACAAGGGGAGTGAGGCAAAGGAGGGGTTGAGTCGATGTTTTGTCGCTCCCAAGCTTTATGAGCAGAGCTTCGACATGTTAAAATACTCTGAAGCAGGTTTTGTTCTGAAAGGCCAGACTGCTCTCACACACATTGTGAGCTTAGCAGCCATTCACTATAGGACAAGCGCTTTAAAAGGAAAATGGTCAAAAGCCTCTTTGCAAACATTTAATCAGCATAATATATGTGCACAAGGTGTCCCTTAGAGAGTAAACACCATCATCTACACATTCACACAAATATCTTGCAGGCCTGTACTCTGTAATCCAAAGCGAATACACACATGAAATATTGTGGTAAATGTGTATGTAGTGGCAACCAGCATTTCAAGCAATGAAGTTATATGCAACAAATTAAGTACATACTGGAAATGTTTTTGGCGTCTTCTATATCTAATAGAAGACGTCCAGACTCCCGGCAATATGTGCTTCAGCTTTCTGATCTTCAAAGACAGCGTTTTTTGAGAGGAAATAACCAGATCACGAAATGTACAAGGAGAAATAGCAAAGCAAATTCGGAGAGGTCATCTGCAGGGCAGGCAGGCTCAAACAGTGTACTTTTCTTTTCAAGCTCCATGCTCTAATTCAGCCCTCCACCTACTCAATGCTGTTCTCGTCCACCAAGAGGCCGTACCTTCAGTCGAAGTCATCTTTCTTTTTCCTCTTGATTTCTTTCCAGACTTCCGCAAAGTTCACTAAATCGTGCTTTCTCTCTCTTTGTTCACATTGTTGTCTTTCAAACTTTGGCTGGAAAACATTTGAAAAAGCTGAATGCCACCAGTTGTTGCTGTTACTCAGAAGCCTCAGCATTACCTGGAGCATTTAGTTTTGGCTTAAAGTTACTCACATTTAGCTCCAGGCCCTCAGGTTTGTACTTTCCCCCTCTTTATTTGTCTCCTCTTGTCTTTTGACCTAACCTCATTCTTGCTCCAGTTAAAAAATTGAGGATTTGGAAATGAAACAGCTCCATGGCTTTTCGAATCCTAGTTAGACAGTCACCTGATGATTTTTAAGAGACTCTGAATAATGAGGCTGACTTTGAGGAAAGCTAAACCACTAGAAAACTGCAAATAAGACAACTGGTTAAATGTACTGCAACTGTTCCGTTTCATTAAGGGTTTTATTTCTGGTTTCCATTGCTGACTTAAAAATATTTGATCCAAATTCTGCAAAGCTATCATTTAATCTTTAAAAGAGCTGATTTTGTAGATCTGGTAGCCTGGTAGACTTTCTGTCATGCTTCTTTGCAGCTTGGCAAGCATGTGAGTTGAGTGATGAGTCAGAAATTTAGGCAGAGTCAGGGCCAGGAATTATAAAGCACAGCACAAGCAGAGCAGTCATGCTGACAACTCCTTACTAGATCAAAAACATAGTCAGCTGCTGGCCCGAGCAATGTCATGTCTTGTGTTTGGGAGTTAGTCTGAAACTGTGTTGACGTCTTTACACTGACCAGCTGTTTCTAATGCACTTGGGAAATGTCTGTATGACTAATCATGACGTGCTGTGTAAGTCTATAAACTTCTTTTACCTATGATCACTGGTCTTTCTTTCAGCAACCTCGACCGCCCCCGTGTAAAAGAACAATCCTGTTTCCTACCTTGCCATAGTAGGATGTTTTCTAAGTCTGATGTGTTCATGAGTAAGGTTGATAGAAAATATAAAAAACGGTGCCAAACAGGTTTTGCCAACAATTTTACTGGCTTTGCGTTTTGACATTTTTCCATGTACACAGAAAACTAAACAGAACAAAAGTTGTTGTTGAATTGGTCTATATCATCCTAAACATCACTACATCTGAGTTTACTGCTATCTTATTAGGTGACAAAAAAACAAGAGAGATTATATATTTTTTTTAAAGTTGTCATGGGCCATGATTACATGAAAACGACTAACTGCAGGCTTGTGTCATTTCATCCATGACGTTCACATTTATGACTCTTTACACTTTTATGTCATGGACTCCACCTGAGGCATGACACCTGTGCTTAGCTGGCCAAAAACTGCCTTTGTGGTGCTGTGAACCAATGAAATATGGCTGTTTATGGCTGTGTGGTTGGGTTGGAATTACACACCACAATGTTGGGTTCAACTGTTTTCACACTTCTTAAGAATTCCCCAGGTGACTTTAGAAAGACCAATCTGTTTTACTGAGCAGTTACACTGTAACAGCTATATGGTTGAAGCTCCAGTGGTCCAATTACTCATGGCTATTACGCACCAAAAACCTGTCCTCTGCAGAGCAATAAAGGTGCTGTACTTATGAATAGCTCCCTTCATTCAGGATGCTTGTTTCCTTTTCTTTTTTCAATCAATACCAATATTCTTCTCTATCCTGTTTCAGTTTGCCCATCACTGCCAACACTTATCTCAGTGACTGAGCACTCCTCCGAGGCATCTTGCTTTGAAAAATTCTCATTAAATTCAGATTTCCTTTAATTTCTGTTGTGTATACTTCTCATATTTACAGTTGTTATAGGTCCATATGGTGAAGCAAAGCCGCTTTTCACAAATTTTTATTTTTTTTGTGTCTGTTTGTGCACTCAGCACTAGTGTGGTGGTTGCCAACTCGATGTGTCTGAATTTTCGCTGGTAGGAGATGAATGTTGACCCCAGTCCCTTAGAGGAAGCAGACCACGGCGGTGGGGTGATTCAGTCCAATGCTAATAGCAGGCTAGAAGTCTCTTTACAATTGGATATCAAAAATTATTACAAGTTTGGATGTGTGTGTGTGATGATGTGTGTGATGGTGTGTGTGATGGTGTGTGTGATGGTGTGTGTGTGTGTGTGTGTGTGTGTGTGTGTGTGTGTGTGTGTGTGTGTGTGTGTGTGTGTGTGTGTGTGTGTGTCTGTGTATAGAAAGTAAGACTGCTTTTTCCAGAAGGAAAAATATACTCATCCATTTTTGTGTAACCACTTATCCAGTGCAGGTTCAGGAGGAGGTGGAGCCTTTTGGACAACAGATAGGATAAAATCACCACTTAATCATAGCGCAAACACACAGTGACAAAGAACCATTTACATTCACACTTACCAACAATTTAGGGTCCCCAGCTGTGAACTGTGATTTTTGTGTGTTTTTTCAACCCAGTCACATGGCAAATATATAAACTCCTGGACACTCTTTCTGGATGGATCATGTCTTTAAAATGCACGTTTGGGAATTGTCTAAGGTGGCAAGTCAGCCCAGGAGCAGGCTGCTTCAACAGGTACCTTGGGTGTTCACTTCAAAATACCTTAGTGTACTCTCCAGGTCACTGTGACCTGGGCCAACCCTGAGAAGACTCAGACAGCAGACACGGAGTAAGAGGAAGGGCAATGAGTTTAAAGAAAGGAAAATCAGAGATGTGAAAATCTTCTATGACTAAGCACAGTGACTCAGATAAACTTTCACACAGTCGCAAACTGTGATTACCTTGTACCCTGGAGGCTTTTGGTATGGATCATTTGGGATATTTTACTCATCTATTGTCACTCTATTTGCAGACTTTGTAGTTTAAATTATCTAGCATGGCTTATCATTACTCCATTATTGGCTTACACAGAGCCACACGTTTCATTTCAATACTACTGCAGGCTAATAACCACATATTTGTAATTGACTTGCTCTGGAAAACAAACTGCTTTTCCTCGTATTCTGTCCGTTTTTCACTGTATTTCTCTTATCCATGTGCTTGTGGAGGCAAACTCTGGCTTTAGCCTTCCATAGGAAATCACTCATCCAACACACACTCTCATTACATATTGGATCTGGTACAGTTCTCACACAGGAATGGCATGAAGCAAAAGTTACTGTTCTTGGGCCTACTTTCAATATACAACAGAGACAATCCCATCAGAGATAGCTTCCAGTGTAACATTGGAGTAAAATGTGCATTCACACTGCACCCATGTGGACAATATTAAGTACTGCATGTCTTTACTATCCAATGGGGCCAATACTCTCTCAGCAGAAGGTTTTAATGTTATTCTCTGAGTAAGATTTGGCTCCCATGAATCCGTTTCAAACAAGGCTTCTGTGCTCAAAACCTTCAAATAGAGAAAGTTGTGCTCAAAGATGACCAAATATAAAAAATATTAAATCAAATCATATAATTTAAAAGGCCCGTTAATAGATATATCACTTTCATTATTATGTTCATGACATCCGTCTGTGGCATAGTAGTCTCAAACGGGATGTTTAACTTTCTATCTTTTGCCTTCAGCTGTAAAATTATAGTATGTGTCAGGACATGATGATGTATGGGTTTTTTAACTTCTGTGTAGCTCCCATTCCACCACTTCAAATCAATGTGAATGCTTACATGAAAGGTAAATAGATTGAACAATGAAGATATGTCCTTAGTCTGTCCGTCAATAATGCAAGAAACAAATGAAAACAAAGAAAGGGTATTTAAAATATAAATCATCTCTGATGGCAGTTATGGAAATTACGACTGTAAGTGGGCCGTGGTTTGCTTCCCTCGCATATACATGCCAGACCGTCCCAACCATGTCTGTCACTGGGTGTAACTGCTCTCCACCTCTACAGAATGTGTCAGTGCTGCCAGTGTAGCAGCAGGCAGACGACAGACTACGTCAACAGACCACACAGACTTCTGGGAAAAGACCGCACAGCTCCATTAAATTGGCAAATAAATCATGTCAGTCACACCCATGAACGCAAATTACTTGCATGAGCATCATCTTCAGCTCAAGACAACAGTGTTTACCCTGCATGCAGGGTCACATATTACTCAGATGCCCTACTTCCTGTCCGAAGTTCTCCCAGTCATATCTAGTTTCTTTCTTTTCTTGAATTATAGAGTAACTTACACAAATGTGTGTTTGAATTGTTACAGATCAAATTTTTGGAAGTAAGAAGGAAATTTGGCTTTTTAATACATCTTGCATGCAATACAATATTTTGGCATTTACCAATGTTATTGTGACAGTGTCACATGATTGGTTAAATTACATTGCAGTTCATATGGAAACAATTTCACTATTTTTGTTTTCTTCATTGATTGGAGCCAAAGTTGTAATTTAAATATACTACTTGTATAGCCTGGACCTGGTTTTAATTTTCACTCCACACTAAAAATCAACATGCTGCACTATTACCAAGTGATACTATGAAACAAGGAACTTGGGTATACTATAGTGTAGTGTAGTATAGTAAAGTATAGTACAGTACAGTACAGTACAGTACAGTACAGTACAGTACAGTACAGTACAGTACAGTACAGTACAGTACAGTAGAGTAGAGATTGCTCTGGTTGCACTAATTAGTCACGATGCATCTTGACGCCTCATCAAGTCATGCGTAATGTGAAGCATACACGTGTCAATAACACTGAGCGCCCAATAGGGGGAAGCCTTAGTCAGTTAAAATTTAACAAGGAGTTTAAGGACATTATGACCAGGAGTCAAGGAGAAATAGAGAATTTATGTAAAGGAAAGTCAAAGGGAATCAAGCACATATAAAGGTCACACCTAATCTCACATTTATAAAGACAGTGGAATGATGTGAGAACTAAAGAATCTTCTTCTCCTTTTGGCTTTTCCCTTCACTGCCCACCACAGCAAATCAGTTGCCTCGATTTAACCACGACTTCTGCATCCTCCTCTCTGACACCAACTACCTTTCATGTCCTCTTTCACTACATCCATAAACCTCCTCTTTGGTCTTCCTCTAGGCCTCCTGCCTGGGAGTTCAAAACTCAGCATCCTTCTACCAATATATTCACTATCTCTCCTCTGGACATGTCCAAACCATCTCAGTCTGGCCTCTCAGACCTTATCTCCAAAACCTCTAACATGTTTTATCCCTCTGATGTAATCATTCCTGATCCTACCCATCTTGGTGACTCCCAAAGAGAACCTCGGCATCTTCAACTCTGCTACCTCCAGCTCTGTCTCCTGTCTTTTCCTCAGTGACACTGTCTCTAGACCAAACAACATCGTTGGTCTCACTGCAGTTTTGTACACCTTTCTTTTCATTTTAGCTGAAACTCTTCTATCACACATCACACCTGACACTTTTCTCCACCCGTTCTATCCTGCCTGTACACACTTCTTCACCTCTTTTCCACACTCTCCATTGTTCTGGACTGTTGACCCTAAGTACTTAAAATCCTCCACCTTCTTGATCTCTTCTCCCTGTAACCTCACTCTTCCACTTGGGTCCCTCTCATTCACACACATGTACTCTGTCTTACTGCAGCTAACCTTCATTCCTCTCCTTTCCAGGACAAACCTCCACCTCTCTAGCTTCTCCTCCACCTGTTCCCTCCTCTCACTGTAGATCACAATGTCATCTGCAAACATCATAGTCCATGGAGATTCCTGTCTAACCTCGTCTGTCAGCCTCTCCATCACCATAGCGAACAAGAAGGGGCTCAGAGCTGATCCCTGATGCAGTCCCACTTCCCCCTTGCACTCCTCTGTCACACCTACAGCACACCTCACCATTGTCTTACAGTCCTCATACATGTCCTGCATCACTCTAACATACTTCTCTGCCACTCCAGACTTCCTCAAGCAATACCACAGTTCCTCTCTGGGCACCCTGTCAAAGTAAATACTGCATCTGTAGTACTGTTTTTTGGCATGAAACCAGACTGCTGCTCACAAATGCTCAATTCTGCCCTTAGTCTAGCTTCCACTACACTTTCCCATTACTTCGTTGTATGGCTCATCAGCTTTATTCCTCTGTAGTTGCCACAACTCTGCACATCTCCCTTGTTCTTAAAAATGGGCACCAACACACCTCTCCTCCATTCCTCAGGCATCTTCTCACTATCTCACTAAGATCTTGTTGAACAACCCAGTCAGAAACGTTACCGCCACTTCTCCTAGACACTTCCATATCTCCACAGGTATATCATCAGGACCAAGTGCAGTTCCACCCTTCATCCTCTTCAATGCCCTCCTCATTTTCATCGGCACCCTGTAGGTGAGCAGCACTGATGGTGGTCGTTGTTAACCCGGGCCTTGACCGATCCAGTATGGAAGTCATAGATTTGATTTGCATGTTTTATTTGGCAAAAGTTTTGCGTCGGATGCCCTTCCTGACACAACGTTCTGTATTTTTCTGAGCTTGGGACCGGCACAATAAGACACTGGCTTGTGCCCTCTTGCAGCTGTATTATGTGTTATGTGAGAAATAAAGAATGAAAGGAAGAAAGACAGAAAGAAAAGAAGACATGTAGCACATGTACACTAATTAATTATCACAGTTAATTGTCATAATATCAACTTGGGTTCAGTCAGAATATCTGGGCTCAGCTGTAGGAGTGGAGAGAGGAAGAGACTGAAAATAAACTTGTGTTATTTTAAATGGTACCACATAATGAAAAAACATGGAACAACAAAAGGGAATTGCCATTGACATATCCAGAAAAGAAATTTCAAACTTAAAACAGCTTTCAAGGAATGCCAGTGTCTTCTTGCGCCAATCCCAAGCAGGTGTGCAAGTTGGTCCATTCTTTGTTTCAGAGCACACAGTGTACACAGGCAAATCTCCAGCCCATTTCAAGACAATGTAAACATCTTGTTCCCATTTGTCTTCAGGCTTGTGCTTGCCATACAGCCTCCAAACTTGAAGGTGTGACTTGTTTGTCGTAGTGCATTTTGTTTCTCTCACCTTTTTTTGCAGCATTCTTAGATGCTACCTGGAAGTTTTCTTCAAGACAAGATCGAGACGTTCAATATAAGGAATGAGAAATGGACTGATTTCTCTGCTGAGGCAGACCAAAGGCAAGGTCTACTGGAAGCTTTGGTGAAAGACTAAACATCAATGCACAAGGCGTAAAGCCAGTGACGTCATTCTGAGTGCAGTTGTATGCATGCTCTAGAGGCTTCATATACTCTTTCCATTTGTTCTTCTGCTTTGGTTCCAAAGTTCCAAGCATGCCAAGGAGCGTGCTGTTGAACCTCTCAACTGGATTTCCCCTCGGATGATAGGGGGTTGTCCGAGTCTTTTCCGTCCCAGTGAGTTGGCCAAGTTTTTTGATAATTTTGACTTGAAGTTGGGTCCTTGAGCGGTGTGGAGATGCTCGAGTATTCCATAGCACACTATGAAGTTCTCCCACAAACACTTTGCCACTGTCATGGCCTTTTGGTTTGCTGTATGTATGGCAACAGAATATTTTGTGAAGTGGTCAGTAAGAACAAGAATGTCCTTTGTGTTGCTCTTGTCTGGTTCAAGTGAAAGATAGTCCATGCAAACCAACTCAAGGGGACAAGTGGTCTTTATATTAACTAAAGGTTTATCTTTTAGGGAGCACTTTGCGTCTCAAACATGATTTTGAACTCTACATCAGTTGCCACATGAGGCCAGAAGAATCTGGAGCATACAAGGTCGAAAGTGTGCTTGATACCTATATGACCCATGTCAACATGCAGGCTTGTTAGAACAACCAATCTCAGCTCCCTGGGCAGCACCAGCTGGAGCGAGGCTCGTTCCCCGTTCCACCTCCACCAGTACAAGGTGTCCTCGTGCAGCTCAAGGTGATTCAGCTCCCTCAACAAAATAGCTAGGCTTGGAAGTTCATGTCTTGCAGTGGGAGGCACTTTTTCTCAAGTCTCAATCTGGTGAATCACATCTCTTAGAGATGGATCAGCATGTTGCTGTTCTTTGAGGTCCAGACGTGACAAGGAAGCAACAACTGATAGCCCATGGTTGGTTTCACTGGCATAACAATCTGGAATGGCTTCAGCTGACAGGCTCAAAGACTCAACCAAGGTGACAGGACTCTCTGCTGAACTGGCTGGAAACAAGGCAGCGATGACAAATAGCAGACAAAACATCAGGGTCCACTTCCTCTACTTCACCTGGTTCACTCATGGTGAATTTGTTGATTTGATGATAAATCATCAGCGTCAGAGTTCCACTTTCCAGATCTTTACTGTAGTTTAAAGGTGTAGGTGGACAGGGCAGCGAGCCACCTGTGGCTGGCCGCGTCTAACTTTGCTGATGTTAACAGGTAAGTTAGGGGATTGTTGTCGGTTACCATTATAAAACTGGCCCCATACAGGTAGTTGTGCAGTTTCTCCGTCCTACTCCACTTCAGAACAAGGAATTATAGCTTGTGTGCGGGGTAACTGGATTCGCTTGCCGATAAGTCACAGCTGGCATACACAATCACGCTCAGCTGACCTTCCTGCTTTTGATACAATGCAGCTCCCAGTCCAGTTGTGCTGGCGTCAGTGTGGAGGATTTAAGGTAGCTTGGGATCAGCAAAGCCAAGGACCGGAGAGCTTGTCAGTTTTGCTATGAGCATTTTGCATCTTGAAGTTGGGCTGAATGTGGTTTTGATCTGGACTTGGGCATAGACATACCCTTTTATGAATGTCCAAGGTTTTGGAGATTAAGTCAGAGAGGCCAGACTGAGATGGTTTGGACAATATACTGTATTTACTATGTCTCCAGAGGAGACATAGTGAATATATTGGTAGAAGGATGCTAAGTTTTGAACTGCCAGGCAGGAGGCCTAGAGGAGCACCAAAGAGGAGGTTTATTGATGTAGTGAAAGAAGACATGAAGGTAGTTGGTGTGAGAGAAGACGATGCAAGACAGGGTTAGATGTAGGCAATTGATTCGCTGTGGCGACCCTGAAGGGAAAAGCCGAAAGGAAAAGAAGAGTCTGTTAGTAAATAATGCAGGCCACGTCACAATTAAGGACGTTTCACATATTGTACAATATTATGTGTGTCCCTTTATAAAGTGCTTGACCAAAGTTTCACTTGCAAACGCACACATTTAGAGAAACGGGCGTAAATGAGCGTGCTAACCCTATTGTTAGCATTGTTAGCATACAGTTCAAAGCTAATTGTTAGTAGAACTCTCTAGTTCCGAAGTTTAACGAACTTGACTGCTTCTTTTTCCGGCATTGGTAGTCGGCTCCCATAAGTTGACATTCGTTTCACAAGTTAATGAAGTTTCAGGTGTTGACACAGCGAAATGATCACTTTTAACTTGCAGCATTGTCTGTCTCCTCATGCTCTCTCTCACATCACCTGACTGACTTCCTATAATGCCATTTTAAGGACACTGGTAGACTGGGTGGGATCATGTGACAGTCCGTAACGAGGCCCAGACTGTCGCTAGGAGACAGCTAGAAGATCCAAATGAGCTGTTTTTCCACCCGGGTTACACATACAGCAATAGGTCTCTTATCTGCCAGTCACATGCTAACATGCCGAGAAGGGCATGGATAACTGAGGTGAGAGGTCTGCGGAGGAAGCTAAAGGGGGAGGGGGAAAGTTGGGGGGAAGGTGCTGTGTGGAAGGGCAGACAAGGGCAGGCAGGGGCAGAACCAGGAGAGTAAACTATTTGCCGGAACACAGATGGTTGAAATGGATTGTGATCCTCTGGGGTGGTATGACCACCTGTTTGTCCGTCTGTCTGATCTGGGCCACGACGGTTTGAACTTAGGTTTAAGGGTGATGACTTCAGTGTAAACAAACAAAACAAAAACAAAACAAAACAAAACAAAGAATTTCATATAGAGGAAACTAGATGAAGTAGAGACCATGAATCAATGGCAACATATTGTCCATCTTGAACACGAGGTATGTGCTGCCTGTTTAAGCAAGTCATCCACTCTCAGCTCAAACATACAGTAAATTTTACTGGGGGAACCAGCATACTCAGACGTACCCACACCGACAGTAGAGAGGGCTGGCCAGGGTGTTGAGTGAAGGGGTCAGGGGTCAGACTATCTGCTGCTGCAGAGGGCATGTAAGAGCAGAACTCACACCTGTCCTCTCCCACAAACACATGTGTGTCCACGCACGACATACACAGACACATACACACTTATAGATGGGCACCCAAGAACATATAGATATAGACAGCAGAATGGCCTATATAGGATTATACTGCAGCTAATTTCTTCTGAGGTCAGGTACGAGTACGATAAAGTGAGTGCATTGTAATTGGAAAAAAGGGCAAAGGTCAGGGAGTGAACCAAATGAAACCAGGCAGATATTTGCATTGAAATGCATTTGAGGAAAATGCCAGAAACTATTTTCTGTCCTTTGTCCCACATCCATCTTTGTTTAGTGGTTCAAATTCTGAAGCTGCACTGACGTAAGTCACAAACATCCGGACAACACTCAGTGTTGCCTTTAATGTACAAGCAGCAATAAATGTAATTGGAAAATACTTCATTAAACATTTAGTGGCATTTTGCAGCATTTACCAGCAATTTGGTCTTGTCTAATGAATTGTAAATGTTTGATTAAAACAAATTGTCAATGCTTTTTTACTGTCATTGCTACACCCGTGGGTAGATGTTCTGTTTCACATTTGATTTTGTCTTTCTCTCACGTAAATACAAGCAGAATGTCAAACATAAGCATAAGCGTCGCATGGATTCACAGATCCTTGTCTTTCATAAAAATTTGGTGCTTTTTTTAATATGTAACATGATACAGAGAGTTAAATTATTATTAGACTGGATGTGTTTTACATTTTGTATGTTTTAGTTGACCAGCAGATAGTAGCAAAGCTCAAAGTTTAGAACTTATTAACACCTTGTGCTGTTTTGCCAGCTGGCTGGAACAATATAATAAATAACTATCAAATTATTACTGTAATCCTGTTATGGCGCATTAACTCCTGTAATCCTGTGGGATGTTTCTAATACGGATATTCTGTAAATTTTAAAACCCTAACTCTATTTCAAAATCACATGAGATGATCAGTATATTAGAAGCCACCTGATGACGCAACAACTGCCATGAGAAAATGATGACCAAGATCACATCAATGAGCAAAAAAACAACAACATACATGTATTTACTTTTATATCATTTTTGTGTCAAGAGACACATCAACTACACCTTGTCCCTGAATGCATCATGGGTACTGTCCTGCAAGTCTGCTTTTACTATATACACACAAATTGATTTGCTGGTAAGGAATGCGTCGTTGCGCATTTGGCAACAGGGTCTTCTCCTTCTTCTTTTCCTTTCGGCTTTTCCCTTCAGGGGTCGCCGTGTATAATATGTGTGGAGGTGGGATGGGGGGGTGGGGTGGACTTTCCCTTCAATCTATAACTCTTCCGTGTGGAGGCCGCATTCCCAGCACCACTCAGAGGGGCTCCAGTGAGCGAGCCATGACACCAAACCCACCCGGAATTCTAGGAACGTTTTTCCTGTGGTTTCAGGTTACCCCCCCAAACACACACACACACACACACACACACACACACACACAAACACACACACACACACACACACACACACACACACACACACACACACACACATCACAGGAACAACACGCTCCACACTAGTGTACTGTACTTTTGTTGTTTGTACAGAGCTGGTTTTATTGGCTTTTCCTCCCTCCTCCCATGTCCGTCATTCATTTTGAACTCACATACTCATCCTTAGAGTTGGAGCCAGATGCTTAAACATCCAACAGGATTCAAGTGAGACCTCTAGTTCGACCACACACTGAAAACAAACCGGAGCGAACATTCATAATAAAACTCCACTGGAAATACTGCCCATGCTGGCATGGGCCCCAAATTGAGAATCAGACACATTCGTAACGGTCGAATCCAAACAAAAACTAATTACACTCACTGGAACTCTGACATCTGCAAAGTCCGCCGCGTTCCAAAAATAGTCATGTGGAGCGAGTCGTATGTGATCACACTATATGATGCATGTTGTCCGTGTGAATGTTTAAATCGAATGCTGTGTGAGTCTCATTGACATGGTGTGATGGTCTATAGGCTTTAATCCCCCGTTCGCACGGCTACAGTCCAGGCTGCGCGTTTGAATAAAAGCAGAGGTTTAAAAGTGGATTTCTCTGCCTTTGAAGAGTGCTAATATGCACACCGATCTAAGGGAGACGGTAAAAGTGTGTGTTACCGATAGGGTAGACCTCAAAATAGACAAGGCCTTTATCAAAACAACTCTCTTTGTTTCAATAAGTGCTCAACATTCCTTCTAATAGAATGGTGTAGATATAGAATATGGTGATAACTACATATTTGATTTTGCACATTATTTTTAAAAAAAAGTGAAATTCTTGAAAAAAATCCATCAAGAAGTAGATGTTGACTTAGGCAGAGGAGGTTCAGGCATTGCATCATAAAGATAAGCATCTCAGTGCCGAGCAGCCAGTGCCTCATTGCGAGGCCAAGTTGTGTTCCAACAGCACTTTTAGCACATAGGATGAAGAAGCACGAAGCATGAAGCACAAAGACTCGTCCTGAACGTTTTCATTGTGCTCATTATGTGTAATTTTTATGTGACTGATGTCAGGAAAGAGACTTTTTCTGAGAGTTTTGTTTATTTCTTTTCCTTGCCAATAGAGTTACAAAAAATGCTAACACAACTTTTTCACACACACTCACTGCTAACTGGCACCCAGTGACTTACAGAAGCAAATCAGGCTCAAAGTCAGCTGCACTTCCTTCTGCCACTGATCAACATTTCTTTTATCCATCTATCAGCCCCTCTCCATCCATTCCCAGCATGCTTATGGCTTTATTTCTCATCAATGTCTACTTCTTAGAATTTTAGCCTCAGTATCTTGCGAGGACAGGGTTTTAGTGGGTCAACTTCTCCTAGTAGGAATAGCTCCTGTAAAATATGCCATTCTATTGTGGTGCTTTATATGAGCTCTAACCACTCTGACTGCTGGACACACAACAGAAGCATCGGGGCCATAAAGGCTGTGTCCATCCTATGAAAGTGATGAGAATAAGGCTAAAAAGAGTTGGAAGGCAGACAGTAAAACTTTAACTTGAGGAGGCTGAAACTCATAAACACTTCTCACTAAGAAACATGTTAAAGCTCAGATTGGCAAATAATTGCAGGGGGAGGACTGCGCAATTGCATTTGCTTGCACACAACTATTTATCAGATGCTTTTACCACTATTGTTTATGCAGCCTTCAGATATAGAAATACCATAACGCCAAACAGAATACAAGCATTTGAGTGGAGAGAGTAAATAACTCTTACATAAGAGCAGAGCGGTCGTTTTTGTTTTCCTGTACTCTTATGCGCACACGCACACACACACACACACACACACACACACACACACACACACACACACACACACACACACACACACACACACACACACACACACACACACACACACAAACACACACACAGACACACACACACACTTAAAACAGAGAGGCAGACATTAAGACAAGAAATGTAGCAATGTCGACTGGGTCATGCTGAGGTCCCAGGCAGCAGCACAGGGTTATGGGAAAGGGATGGGCCAAAAGAATCAGTGATAAGGAGAAGTAGAAGAGACAAATTGTTTTCCTATTGTAGCGCTATTGCATCATGTCTGTCTTCATGTCTACATTTTATAGACTACACTACCTAACAGGCAGCATCTGAGCTGTTTGCCTCTGTAACAACACTTCTTTGCCACACAAATGCAGGCCCACACAGAAAAAATGTCCATTCCCCTGCATCTAGTTATTAATTTATTTTCCCCTCTGGTAGAATTTCATCATCCAATTCCTTTGCATTTTGTGAAAATGAGCTCCTTTGACCCAAGAGACTGACACAGACACGGCAGGGAAAGGGGGGTGGAGGGGAGGGGGGGTAATGAACTGATGGGACTTGAAGAAGAACATAAAGTAAGTGTGAAGGGTGAGGGCTTTGCCCATTGCAGAGTTCTCCCTGCAATAACACAATGGATTCCAGATGTCAAAATGATAAACAAATGGGTTGTCATAACCATATAAAAATGCAAGGCATTCAGAAGCTCTCACACTGTAGGTATTGTCTGCGGGTCGTCCCCTACGCGCTAATCCAAAACTTTAAACTGAGTTATTAGTTTTCCACTCATATTAAAAGAAACACACACACACATAAACACACACATGCATGACACACCCACGCATTAATACACACACACAAGCAAAGATCTCACCCCTTTCTTTTCCTCCCTACAGAATATACACTGTGCCTCTATACAAAACATAAATCAGCCAAATACAAAGTGAATCCCTTAAGAGGTTGGAAATCATAAATAAATGTCATCAATGCTGAAGAGCCAGACTCCTTTTAAATCATCTTTTTTACAAAGGCACTCTGGAGTTAGACTTCAGTTTAAACAGGAAGACTTCCTCGTTCCATCTGCTCTATTTGTTTTACTTGTTTCTATTATACCATCATCTCAGAATGTTAAGTGGAAACATCTTCCTAGTTCATTCATTCATTTTTAGACGAGATCATTATTGATTGTCTCGTCTGATTTACCTGCTTATCTAGATCCGGGTTACGGGTTTAAGATGGAGCCGATCCCAGCTGACTATGGTTGGACTCAGGGTACACCCTAGATAAGTCGCCAGTTTATGTCTGAGTCACACGTAAAAAGACAACGATTCACACTCATGGTCATACCTACAGTCAATCTAGGGTGACCAATTCACCTACGTGCATGTTTTTGGTGTCAGGAGGAAGTCGGAGTACCCAGTGAGAACACATGCATATATACATGATCCCAAGTGGAGACAAACCAAGGACTTTTTCGCTATGAGGCAATGACGCTATCCAGAGTTTGATTTGTTGCAAGGATGGGAGGGAATAACCCCACCCCAACTTTTCAACCAGACCCAAATTGTTCGCGAACACCCCCATGCAGCACATAATTGTATTCTTTGTTCTTTCCATGCTCAGACGTTTACAGAGATGTGGATAAAAGAAGAACGTTAATATGAATTGTCAACTATTTTCAACCATCCTGCTCCCCACCCCCACACCTCTAAGAGCCACTGCTCTTAGCTCAGGCAGCATTTGTAAATAAGAACCTGTTCTTAATTGCTTGCCTGGTTAAATAAAGGTTAAATAAATAAAATCCTCACTGATATTGAATATGAAAAAGATTGGAGGAAGGAGGAACAGCTAAAGACCACCATGTGCCATCGATTCTGCAGACTTCTAATTCACCTAAACCTGTTTTACTCTTTCAGAAGAAAATTAAATTCAAAAACAGATGCAGGTAGCTACATTAGCTTATTTTTACCAACAGCAAGAAAAGCAAGTTTTCTTTGAAAGCCATAGAAATGCTTGTTTGTTTGATTCAGTTTTGATCCTAATTTTTTTTAAATGTAAAATAAACGTTCTTTACTTTGGTTTTTACCCTAAAGTTGTCCCTGTTCTCAAGAAATCAGAGACAGATTGGTAATTGTTTTCTCCTTGATTTCTCACTATAGCAAAATATTAAGTTAAGCCCGAACTTAAGCAAGAAGTTATTGTCTACCAAAAGAACTTCAGTCAATGAAACTACCAAGGTGAGATCCTCATTTAAAGTAATTATGGCCTAGGTGCTAATCAAGGTTTTTCTAATACTATAATGGCCTACAGCACTCTACGACAACACCCGTGTGTCAGAACATTCCTGAAAAAACACAAATAGCCTATTATAATTGTAATAAAAAAGAAAAGTGATGACAGTGAATCATTTCAGCCTGTGGTGGGACTGCTACAACAACTGACTTATCTAAATAAAGAATGGTGTAATTTTGATTGATCTTATCTTTCCAGAAAAGATGGTGCAAAGTGTTCACACATGTGAAGCTGTAGATGTTCTCAGATGTTTGAGCATATGCCAGCATTCACTTTTGGCTATAAGTACAACTGCTCAGCTTCCGCTCGGACCTCTGTCATCAGATGCCGAATAAAGAGAGGAAGGGAATTTCAGCTCCCAATGTGTTTGATGTGCTGTGAAGCGTTACACATGACCGTGTGTGTGTGTGTGTGTGTGTGTGTGTGTGTGTGTGTGTGTGTGTGTGTGTGTGTGTGTGTGTGTGTGTGTGTGCCCATTGAGCCCACAGAGGCTTTTGTATGTCACCACACAGAAAGTCCCACTGTGGTACCAACACAGCAGCATGCTCATTTTTTGGGCATATCATCTTTGAGGTCATTGAACATTTCTTCTTGCCACTTTAACATTTTCTAATTTTTGCCCTTCTCTCGTCCACGTTGCTGATTCCAGGCACCTTTCCCAGGCATGGTGTGGAAAGTAGCAGCAGTAGTGGCAATGGTGTCCAAGTCTTTCCCATGCAGCCTCATAGGAGGGTCTTTGTTTCCCCTCTAGGCTTTAGGGGACCCCACGGCAGGGCTGCGCCCCACTTCACTGACTCTACAATGAGTCTTTATGCTGCCAAGGCCCCCTCTTTTACATCATTGCATTATGCTTCCCTACTCAGGGACACAGAGAGGCACAAGGGGCACCATGGTACCAAAACGCCAAGCCTTTTCATGCCCTGTCCCGTCTGTCTTCCTCTCCCTGAGAGATGCCAATAGAGTCTGATACAGTGAGGGAACTTTGCTGAATAGGCCCAGGCTGGTCTGAGTAGCTTATGAATGGTGCCAAATGTTTCAGTAGGGTACTGTTTTCTCATTCAACCCAAGAACATTTGACACCAACATTTGAGGGGCAGCAGTGGCTCAGTGGTAGAGCAGGTCGTCCAATGTTCCTAAGATCGGTGGTTCGATTCCCGCTCCTGCTCAAAAAAAAACACCCGGAGTGTCAGCTGACAGTGGGAGGTGTCAGCTGACCTCCAGAGCACTGCCGAGGCGCCTTAGAGCAAGACTCCGTCCCTCTGTACAAATTGCTTATTTGGGTGCTCCACAAAGGGGCTGCCCGCCACCCTACCTCCGCCTGTGTGCCTACAGGCCCCCTTGTGTGTGTGCATGTGCTACAGGGGCCTGTGCAAACTAACATGTATGCACGCGTTTGCAGCACACACACACACACACACACACACACACACACACACACACACACACACACACACACACATAATCCAGGATCAGCATCTTCAGCGTTTCTCCACCTACTTACACCTACAAACACACACCCACACACACACACAAACACAAACACACACACACAAAATCCAGGATCAGCATCTTCAGCGTTCTTCCATCCACTAACACACTGCAGAAAAACACCCACATACATAGGTCAATACCATTATCTAAGCATCCCACCACCTACCCACGCACAGACCCCGACATTCCTCCTATATTAAACCCCCAACATAAACTCAATAAAAGGTCATTACATAACTTAACGCTAAAGGAACAGAGCCTGGGACAGAGATGGATTGACGACAAGCGTGGGCCAGAACATGCCAGTGGTACTGTCTACCCTCGGGGAAACAGGAGCCAACTGAGGCACATTCACAACCAAACTAACTAGAGTGTGCTTTTAATTTCCCTTCGGGGATCAGATCAGTATGTAAAATTAAATTTAAAAAAAAACCCACAAATAATGTCCTAGGTTTCAGTAGGGAGTGTGTGAAAACGCCCGAGAAACAACCACCTATGGCAGTTGAAGTGACAATAACTGGCATTAAACACATTATCTTAACCAGGCTCTTGAAGATAAGATTATTTCTTAAATTTTAAGTGGTGAATGCCTTGCTCAGGCTTCACCCTAGGCTTTTTTCTGCTGGAACACTATCACTGGCGCTGATAAAAGGGTGGTCTGTTCAATATCTCTGTTATTGGGAGATCCTCTGCAGACAGAATGGGTGAGCGGGGAGAAGAGAAGAGAAGAGAAGAGAAGAGAAGAGAAGAGAAGAGAAGAGAAGAGAAGAGAAGAGAAGAGAAGAGAAGAGAAGAGAAGAGGCCTTAAATTCCTATACACTAACTAAAGCCACAATCTCAGACAAATCAATTTAAGTCTGAAAGGAGAATATTAAAATGGTATTTTCAGAATATGAGACATATGTTCCTGTGCCTAATTCCTCCTATCCACTTATCTAAAGCATTATTCATGGTCTAATCCAAGCAAAACTTTGAAGCCCCAAAGATCTGATAAACAACTGAGAAGCCAATCACAAGGGAGAAGGCATCCGTGGAACTTTGCTTTCCTCTGATGAAGCCAATACTAGCAGAGACATGAGCTACAATCACTATTGTACTGGAAGCAAGTTTGGGCCATCACAGAAGGGGAACATAACCTTGTCATAATTGTGGACAACTGTTGAGTTTTGAAAGCGCTTAACGAACAGATCCAGTAAATCAGTTGCAGAGGCAAGCTGGCTCGCTATTCTACATCAATTCTTTGTTCTTTTAAGGCCAATTTAGAAAGCATACACACACACACACACACACACACACACACACACACACACACACACACACACACACACACACACACACACACACACACACACACACACACACACACATACACAAACACATGCACGGATGCATGCATAGGAAAACATAAATACAGATCAAGCATTCCAAAGAGCGATGCACCCACAAGGGTTCCAGAGACACACATACAAATCAGCACAAAATAAAAACCGCACAAATCTATGAGAAACAAACAAGAGAAAAAGGAACACATAATAATACAAAAACTGACTCTTATGCAAAACAGACGAGTGTCTAATAACTATTTATTGCCATTTAGCCTGCATTCATTCAATGTGAAGATGAGTGTAATCATTTCCTTATTTCCACATTCATTAGCAACAGCCGCACTGACTCACTCACAGGGACTTTGTTATTATATAGCAGGTTTGTCACCGCTCCTAAAACCTGAACACATCAACAGTCATTTAGTTATTTGTCTATTATCAGGTGAAGCCAGCAAGAGTGTCATGGAAAAGATGCACGCGATTCAGCTTCATCTCCAAAAACACTCTGATGCATGACAAAAACAACAACAACAAAAAAGTCATATGGCCTCAAAAAATGTGTAACAAGTTACAAGATGTTGCCTAATCATGACGAACTCTTTGCACTGCGCTGTTTACTTCACTTATTAAATCTGAGCAAGAACAGATATCAGGAAAAAGGGAACTGCCCTTCTGGGATTAATAAAGCTGTCTGAATCTGAATCTGAATCTGTAACGAAGATCCATCAAGATATAAAAAGAAATCAGATTTATTTTTTATTAGAATGAAATATGTGACAGTTTGGACTTGAATTCCCATAGCTGTGATTGGCAGGTTTCCTCTTACCTCTCCACCACATCATCTCCGCTCCAGCACGTGGCGTCGTCCACCACGTTCTCCCCTTCGCATAGCATCTCTGGCAGAGCTGCAAAGAAAGACTTGTAGCGCTGCAGGTACATCAAGAACTCCCTAAGGAAAAACAGACGTGGGGAAAGGCCACAAAGTGATTTTAAGTCATACCGCAGATCTTTCTAAATCAACAGCCATGATAAAAAACACAATTGAAGAATGCATTCTGTGATTATGACCACATTTTCTGTACCGCAGATGACAAACAATATTTAGATGCCTTTCAACGACGTGTGATAAATCTAAAGCTCGTTTTGTGAGAAGTCGGCACATTTTCTAAATAGCACTTTGTGATAAATTGCTTGCTTCCAACACATCCGATCGACACACACTCATCTGTGTTTTTTCAAGCTAAACAATGGCACGTCTTGACTAGATCCATATTGTTGCCATCCATTAGGCAGAACTAAAAGTGTGTGGGCTTTGACAGATTATGTGCTACAACGGTCACTGTTAAGAAACTCTTAGCAAACAAGGGCAACGGATGGACAAATATAAATGATTTTGTGAGGAGTAGGGGAAAAAAATGCTCAAAAGAAACACATTAAAGTAAATTAAGCATCAAAAACATGAGTTGTCTTTGCTCCAGTGTGTGAAGGATTGAGAGATGCGTGCATTCATGCTTACCTAGAGAGTGTTCTCAAGCTATGTTTATTGTTCTTGGAGGGTTTCAGGGGGAATGAGCTGGGAATGATGGGAGTTGAAGTCCAGGGGAGATTGTTGCAAGCAATGAGGATGTAAGGATATGAATTTTGTGTGGGAGAAAGGAAAAAGAAACAAAATGACGACATGACAAATCAATCAGTTGATCCTGGAAGAAGGTGATTATTCATGCACATGCAAAGAATGGATGCAACACAAATACATCAGTTTCCGCTCACGTCACACCGACAATGATAACAAATACTGGCATTCAGTGCATATGTTAAATCAAACACACAACCAAATATATGCACATGTGCAAAAAGTTATATAGTATTTGGAAAGCCAAAGAAAGTTCTGCTGAGATTCTCTTTTCATACTTTTTCCTCTTAAAACGAAAAGTAAATGTTGTCTTATTTTATCAAGTTTCATATTTTTCAGCGGTAAGCTGTTCTTTCCTTGCTGCAGTTAGCGATCCTGTGTCTCTGAAGTGGTCTAGTGCTCACATGTGCTTTAGTCGGGGTTGGCAGCGGGCGGGGTGCTGGATTGTGTTGCCATGAATGATGGTGGCAGTGCCAGGCCAGAGCTGTCAGCTAGGCTGGCATCAGCGCAGTAATTCATGTTTTGGGACAAGGTCATGGGGCAAAGCTGCAACTGTGTTCCGTGTGCATGTTTCTGTGTGTAATGCTATTTAAGCCGTATCCGGCTGCTGAGCGGACCTGGTGGTATGGCTGTCTGGGTAAACAGGAAATTGTTGGTCCGTCAAGATTAATCTCACCCGCACTCCCCCTCTCCTGGCTCAGTGCTGCCAACTGCAGTGGGCATAGGATGGATGCCTCAAAAGCCAGGTGGAGGACACAGACCCAAGCATCAGGCATTTACTCTGTGATTCTGTGGGCGTGTTTGTGTCTGACTAACCATATGAAGGAAAGGTGAAGTGGTGGCAGCTGTGAATAGACACTGGCCAAATCCTTAGATTTTGTCACACAGGCCAGATTTCCTTCTTAATTTAAATTTCCATTTGAACGATCATATGTTGTTTAACTCACCAACGGGCAAAAACAAGCTGGAGATGAATATTTGCCACAGAAGAAAGAAATGATTTACACAGAGCAGTGGTAAACTTTGCAATTCGCAGTGCGGTTTATTGTTCTGTCTTACCTCCTCAAGTGGGCAAACTGCCCCAGCCACTGCTCTGGGAGAGGTTTGGAGGGAGCAACAGATGGAAGAGGGGAAAATGAGGCCACCTTAGAGGTTGTGACCTCTGGGCTAGTGGGCTGCACGCTTGCAGGCTTCCCGGTAGACAGGCCACACACCTTGTCCACCTGTGGGCAGAGATAGAGCAAACACACACACAGACACACACCTGTTAGAGTTGGAAAACACATATGGGAACAGGCGGGGGAGGGTGCGTGTGTGTGTGTGTGTGTGTGTGTGTGTATGTGCGTGTGTGTGTGTGTGTGTGTGTGTGTGTGTGTGTGTGTGTGTGTGTTGGGGGGGGGGTACTTCTATAAAACACCAAGTGGCACCTGCGCAGCTGAGACCATATAAAAGTTAATCACAGTGAAAACATTTCATCATTTTGAATGCCCGTATTTCAATCATGGGACAGAAATCGTATGAGTAACTGATAAAATGTAAAATGGAAGACGTGAAGTGAGGCGTCTGATGGAAGGTGATGTGATAAGTGAGTGAGCTACTGCCAGAAGGCACGACAGTTCATGTAGAACATTCTACGACTTCAGGGAGGTTAATGGACATGCACGCAGTTGGCAATGATTGCAAAAATCTCTGGTGGCCTATTAAAGCCAGCAAAGTAGAGGAGAAGACAACAGGCGGGTTCAAGAGAATGCTTCAAACCAAGAGGCAAAATCAATGACAACTCATTTGCTTAAAAGCTTCTGGCTGGTTTTATTAAGTGCTCCTCAATTACAGAGAGAAACAGAGTGCAAAGGCTCTTGCATTGCTGGACCGGGTAGCTCTTGTGATCAATGCATACATCACTTTGTATAGAGAGATGAGTCATTCTACCATGTAAGGGCATCCAGCAGAATGTCATAATATCGAGCAACACAATTTATTTCTCGCTGATTTAAAAAAAAAAAAAAAAGTCTTGCAGAAAGAGGAAGCAACAAAGATGACTTCAATGAAGAGGATTTTATAATTATTACCTCATTGTTTTGAATTAGGGTTGAGCGGTGTTCATTTTTGACATAGCAATGACTAATAGTGCAGGTTTAAGAAGATATTTGCTATATTTAAAGTGATCGAGTTCAGAAATTGGCTTCTATTAAACATTAAAGTGATAAACTGACTGTAATCTCGTGGATCTGCAACTGAATTCCTTGCTTATGAAAACATAAAACCTCTTGTCCAAATTCCCTCAGAGACACTGCCTCTGAACACAGGTGTTTAGGACGCTCTGTGAGATGCCAAAAGCAACAAAGTATGCACCCAAACTTTATAAATTTAATCCGGGAAGGAATTGGCAAGCACATGAAGTGAAGTTGTTAGGTGAATGGGTATGTGCTCAAGCATGTCCACATAAGGATAGTAAATCTGACTCTGGAAGCAGCTGAAATATGTGCTAATAGTCACTAAATGTGGCTTGCCAGAATGCTAAAAATATACTTTCCCTCTAATGTGAGACAGATCCATCATCTCTTTTGCTTTATAAATAGTAGTTTAGATGAATAGATTTCAAAAGATGTTTTTTGAGTGGGGTTGTCATTGGCTTAGGAATCCAGGAGAGTAACTACCTGATCGTTGCACTTCAACAACACCTCGGCCTTTCTTTCCTTCTTCAACTCAAATGCATTCTGGTCTTAAATCCTCTGCTGAGACAGACACTCTGCACGGGGATGCCTGTTTTATTACATTAACCTTAAGTCCCTCTGGACCAATAAAACACACTCACATGTGGTAAAGCAGCTCAAAGCCACACAGCCACACACATGCACATCCAAACATGCCACATGCACACATTACATTGTGGCGGTGAGAAAAGATAGAACGTGGCAACTGCTTTGTCTATGCAGCCCATCAACACACTGAGTCAAATGCATGTGCTGCGATTCTTTTACAGTCTATTACTGTTTAATTCATGTTGCATTCTGTGGGTACAACATCATGTGTTCAAGGATTTATTGAGCCATTGTTAGAATCTGAAAATTGTAAATTAGATTTCTCACTGAACCAAGTTTTTGTATTTGAAGGTAGCCGATGGTGATTGAAGCAATTCTAAAATGTTTATTTTTATTATTTACTTATTACCACTAAGTTGTTAAATAAATTCATTCAGAACAAGAAGACAAACAACAGCTATATTTTTTTAAAGTAAATTTACAGAAGCCTACCCCATTTAAAGACTAACAAATCAATTTTTTGTTGTTGTACACACTTACTCCCAGTTGTTAGCGGGTGTTGCTAACACTATAATTACACACTAACAGGTGAATGTCTTCAAGCTGGAACGCAAATCCATCACGTGTGACTTGTGACACATTGGATCTTAAACAATGGATTTACTGTTATTTCCTGCATCTTGGTTCACCGTGTTACCTTGGCTTACAATTTAACAGAAATCATTGGATATCTGTTCATCATCATGGAGTTTGGACTTCATTGAACAAATGTCAAGTCAATTGGATAAAATATATAGGTGGAATCCCCTGTAAATTCCTAAAATAAATTTTTAAAAATTAAGTTAAGGCAGTAAGAGGCTCGACACAAGAAACGTTTGACACAAGTGACAAGACAACTGTTCAACAGTAATTTTCTCAATCAATTTGTTGCGTTCAATGAAAAGATTTATTTGGAACACTTCCTCTGAAAAGGTAACACAGACTCGCAATGTTGAATAAATTCAAGTCAGTCAACTGGACATCCCAGTGATCTATCATGACCTGCATGACTGAACGTCTACATACAATTCACGCTGTTGAGATGAGGGGAACCCCTTCAAAAATCCCTTATCTACTTTGTGACAGTACATAATAATCACTGCTGATACCGTATGTTTTGTGAAACACAACAGGATCTGCTTCATCTTATTGTTAAGTAGTGTTGCAATAGTCTATAGGCAAAATATATAGTCTCCTATGTTTAATGAATTCAAATCAATGTTGACAACATCTAAAATTATTGCTCCAGTGCAGCGTCAGTGTTGCAGCTTTAAAAATGCACTCCAAGGAAAAGCTGGAAAGATACTATGTAGAGACTAATGTTCGAAAATGACATGTCGTCTACAAACAAGGTGAACTAACAAATAACCAACCATGTTCATCTATGAAGGGCAGACGAAGGCACACATCTCGCAGCACTAGACTCAGTAAAACACTATTTATTCCAGGAAGCATTAAAGCTATAATTGTCAGTGGTGACTCATTTTACCATGTAAATGTGCTTAAACCTGTTTTTAACTGCAAGTAATAACAGTTCAAATACTTAACCAAAACGACAGATGTGGTTGACAGGAACCACACACTCCTTCCCTGTTTATCAAAAAAGAAAATTTGATTAAATAAACTCCGGAGATTTAAAACATATATTTCAGACACCATGAGATCATGTCCAGACTGAAGTGTTTGGAAGGCCAATAGCTCAGTGCATGTGACAGAGGGAGTGTGAGTGTTTGTACTAAAGGGGTGAAGCTGGCAGACTGTTCAAGAGGAGGGCGTGCAATGTGGTGAGCATAACTGAGAATGGTCAGTAAAAATAGCTACTAAAGAAATTGTCAATCAAAAAGTTCTAAATTGTTTTTTTATATATGTCATTCTTCCATTTGAGCTAAGGCTTCCTTGTAAAAGCAATCTCTAATTGATGAATCATAGTGAGGATAAAAATGTATTTGAGCTGCTACTGTATTTTCACTTTTATTAAATAGAAATTAATATAAACACATCTTACACACAAAATAGCAATATAAAAAAAACTTGTTTCAAATTTATCAAAAATCCATTAGGTTAGTAAAGTCTGATGATAGATGCAGGATAATAAATAGTAAACTATAAAATACTTAAGACTTAAAATGAGAGGAAGATAGTATATACATGAAAAACAGTCCAACGTGGTCAGGACTACCCCGTTTTATTTCTCTATCATTATAAATGGGGATTTAGATTTGATTTTGAAGTGAAAAAGAACCATACTTAAGTCTTAATAGCCGGTGTCATTTCTCACTTGGCTTTGTGTGACAATCTGCTTTTCTCAAAGACAAAAATGTAAACATCTGAGAAAAATATGAAGTTGAGCAGGGGGTCACTTGCAGTTCTGTTTGCATTACCTTATTAGTTTTCCAACCAAACCGCAAAGACGGGGTGCAAAAATGCACCACTTTTAAAAAAGAAAAATCTTTCTCAAGACCAAGTTGAGACATAACAGGGTCAACAGAACACAAAGCCATGGAAGGGAAAATAAACAACATCGTCATTATGAATCTTAAGAAATAGGGGCATACTCTTAAAGGTTGGATCTCGCTGCTGACTAGATAATCCTCAGGTTTGATCAGATGACAAGTTAATAATGACATGACATAGAACACGGCAGTAAATCAATTATTTCCTGACCTGATAATGGCGTGAGAATGAAAATCTGACAACTCGAGCACATGCTTATGTATGTGGACTTGTGTGTATATGCATAGGGGTTTGTGAACACCTGTTTCTCCTTGTTATACCTTTACAATTTCAGCTATTTTATGGCGCATTCCTTATATGATTGCCTGAGGACAATGACTGATGGAAGGCGGCAAACTGGTGGGGTGCATGTTGTTTAGATGGCAAGACTTTAGGGAAATACAAGGTATGTACTCTATGGGCAGCTGAGATGGCCAGTGAAATTTGATTTCTGCTGCTTGAAGTTCTGCAACTATGTGCATGTGTTTATGTAGTTCGGATTTACAGTGCTGCAATGGAAAACGCATAAGCTGTGTCACATTAAAAACAAAGGTTATGTCCAAGAATCACTTTTTAATGGATTAAACTCAACTCCAGATTCAAGTGAGGATATGCATGTGTACTGATACCATATGTATCATCATCATTTAATATAAGAGGAGTGCAAGACGAGGAACGGCTTCGAGCTAACCAAGCCCAGGGCCATCCCTCCTCTGAGGGAGTATTGGTTTACAGATAGCAGCAGTGGTCTTGTCTTTCCAGTTTATTTATCAAGGGATTACCAAGTAAAGCCAAGGGAACTTTCTCAGCCCCCTTGCATGCCAAGCGTATTGGATTATGGGATGCAAGGGCTTGCTTGGTCATCACCCTCGTGTTCCAATTTTCAATCATTTGTGTGTGGAATGTGCATATATATATATATATATATATATATATATATATATATATATATATATATATATATATATATATATATATATATATATATATAAAAACCCTAGGAATAGTACCATATTATTCTGCTCTGCCAAAGTGAACAATAGCTAAATGCAATTTCTAGTAGGGCTCAGTGGAGCTTATCATTTGGAGCCAAAGTGCAAACATCTTTCCACCACAGCAGTTGGCCAACTGAACTGAAATTTTACAAAAACAGCCACACTGAGATTGTGTTATATTAACTGTTCCCGACCTTAGCTAAAACAATATCCAGTTTCAGGCCAAGCCTTAGCGATTGTGTTCATTCATCGTTATGTATTATAGCCTGAATAACCACAGCTCATGCAACTACGAACTGTATTTCTGTGTCATTGCTGCATGCTTTAAAATAAATCTCAGGAATTTCTCCATAGTTTTTTCACAGTAGAAGCTCTTCCAATTTTTGTAAGTGTAAGTGTGTTTGCATATGTGCAAATATGCACATTTTATGACTCCACTGCGGTTAAATGCTTGAAGCTGTGAATTGTCAGTTTTCATTTGTATCCCAGAGAACGGCGCTTGGGTCAGCTGCTTACATCCATTATCCAAACCACAGCCACTGCCACCTGAAGACGTTGTGGGCTCTTAAACCACTTTTTCTCATTGTGAAATACCCATTAAATGAAAAAATGACATTCCTGTAAGTGACAGAAAAACATATTGCTCTAAAAAACACAGAAAAAGATTGAGCTCCATAGAGAATGGATCACCAGAGAAAGACCAGACAGCGTTTGGAATGGATATTTTGCTCAAAACCTTATATGAATATTTCAATGAAAGTTATGTATGGTAACAAACTGCCAAGCCGGAAAAGGCCAAGCAAATGAAAGCAGGAGCAAATCCAATTAACTTTGGCATTTAGTCCACCGCAGCTCCTAACGAAAGTAAAATATGCAACCAGCACACAAGCAGGGAAATGAGTAGAAAAACCTAAGCCAATGGATCACATGTTGGTGGTCTGCACTCTCTCAGACACAGGAAGATCCTTGTTACTTTGGCAAAACTGTTGTTGATGTTGTCTGATGGTTTTACCCAAGAAAACCAAAGTAATTTGAATTTCAAATCACTGCAGTTTTTGCTGTCAAGCTTTGGGGTAATTGTGTTTAAATAAGTAACAATTTTCATCTGTAATTGCAACACTTACGAAAATAGAAAAGGCAAGGCCTGCAGCCTGTGCAGGTTTTCCATTTCTATTTTAACATAATACATTTTTCATCATGTCAAAATGACAAACGCACATCAGCAGGCATAAACCGGCCATTTCTGGTGAAAGTCGTTGCTTTTTTTTTAAGTTACTTTACTTGCTTTTGTCCCGTCCATGACTGTTCAGGATAAAAAGTGGATAAAGTCAGAATACAATCAGGATGCAACCAAATGTAAATGTTTCCTCTTTGTTAATGCATGAAGGTGCCTACTTGGATTTTGCAGGACTAGCAGTGTTGTGGTGGAGGCCTTGAGGTTAAGGAAGCAAGCTTTGGACTGGAAAGTTGCCAGTTCAAACTCAGGACCATCTGGGAAAATCTGGGTGGGTTCAGGGAATAAGGATGTCTCTCTCCTCCCTCAACAACACTGTCAGGCTGTGTTTAACCACACAAAGAGACAGATGTAGGTTCAATGCTGTTAAGTTTGATCAGAGTCTCAGCACCTCAAACAGAGGCCTCCCATTCAGCCCCAGAAATAGGACAGGACATGCAGTGTACTTTGATTTTCCCTCAATGCAACACACAACAACAGACCTTAACTTTTGAGCACACAACAAAAAAACATGTCTGGATTTGTTAGCTGGCTATGGGTAGAGAAGAACAAGATTATATCAAACACTGACTACCTGCAATGAGAGGGGCTCACAGTAAATGAGGAAACCCAACAGGAGGTGAACTGGCACCTCTCCACTTCCAGCTCACACTCTGAACAGGTCTTCAACCAGCCACCCTCTGGTCCGCAGCCCAAGACCTAGTGGACTGAGCTACTACTGTTCTTTGCAGTGTTTGTGTGACCACACGAATAACAAAATTAGACAGGTACCCAGGCATATTAAAAAAGGGTTTATATAGGCTATATATTCTGTGTTCATTTAGGCAGAACCACAGAATCACTGTATCTCAAGGCCCATTTATGAATAGTGATATGAATGCAGCCACTTTCACTGTTTCAGATGTACTTTATTTGAGTATGTTTTCAGACAACGGACAAATACAAATGAAATGAGGCAAGTGAAGCTACACTTCAAAGATGGCACAACACGTGTACAAAAACTAGGCGCAAGAAAAAAGGGAGACAAAAAAGTTTCATTTAATGGCTTCATATATCATCGCTGAGGCAAATGTTTCCTCCACATTTGCCTCTATGAATTTACGACAAACATTATCACAACCTCCTTAGACAATCTCTGTATTTGATGTCGCTTTATATTTTTCTAAACTTCAAGGCCTTCCTGTGGTTGTATCGATGTAAACATGTGGACATACAGAAGTACGGTTAAACTGACGGATGGTTGAATCTGCTTGCGTACATGGAAGGAGCTTGGATAGGCCATTAGAGTTTATCACCCTCAGGCCTGTTATAAACTGTGATGATAAACTGTGGAAAAAAGGTAATTATCAGTATCATATGAAATAATGGTCCCAACCTACCCCTTTTTTATTTAATGACCACATTCAATTTAAGAATAGTTTAATGGTGGATGAAGATGATTGTTAAAATTTTGCTGAGAGCAAAAGTAATATCTGCCACACATACCATGGATGACTGGAGTAAAGAAGTGGAAGTGAAGTCCAAAATTCTGAACGTGGCAATAAGTAAGTCATCAGATTCTCCAACAATGAAAGAAAGGCACTTAATTAAAATCCATTCATTCATTCATTCATTCATTCATTCATTCATTCATTCATTCATTTAGTATGGTCATTAAGAATGTTATGTGAACCTAGCCATTCTTGTAAAATGTGTAAATTATTACAGCATTTTAGACTAGATGTCATAAATAATCAAATTCTGTCAACTGCAGCTCATCTTTAAGGCTTCAATATAAATACCCTCATATAATTTACACACTGATAAAACATCAGGGAAGTGACAGCAAATGGGCAGCATGGCAGTGCTGCAGGTTCGGGTCCCGTTCTGTGCGGAGTTTGTATGTTCTCCTTGTGTCTGCGTGAGTTCTCTCCGGGTTCTCCGGCTTCCACCCACCTCCAAAAACACGCACTTCAAGTGAATTGGCTAGTCTCGCATTGTCCCTAGGTGTGAGAGTGTGTGTATGAGTGTGTTTGTGTGTCTGTCATGTGTCTTTCATGTGAGTGTACTCCATCTCTAGCCACAAGTTCGCTGGGATAGGCTCCAGCAACCCCTGTGTCCCACAACAGCAAAAGAAGCAGTATTTGAAAATGAATGGATTAATGAATTGTAACAAATGACTGGATGATGTGGATGAGATAAGACTGTGAGCTTGACTAATAACTGTCATCTGGAAAACATCTTTTTTTTCCTTACACATCTGGTTTAAGAACAACATGCATTCATCTTTCATGTATATGGTAATAACTAAATCATGCATCATATGTGATTTTTTAATCATCTAATCATTGATCAGACGTAAAAGAAACATGATCTGCAGCTTTAAGCCACGTCCTGAAATAGGTTTCTATCTGTTTCAGTGTTAGCCCACTCCTGGGCTAATTGTAAGGGCTCTCCAAATGGCCTCTCCCAGAAAGCCTTGAGTGAAAGTGTAAAAGTGATTTACAGCATTGCTCCTCTCCCCTTGCCTTCTCTTATTTTCTCCAAAGCCGATTCATCATCACCATCTCTCTTCATTCTCTCTAACTCATGCGGTCCCCATCTTTCTCTTCAGCTTTCAACCTGCCATCTCTCTTGCCCTCCATTCTCTCTCTCTCTCTCTCTCTCTCTCTCTCTCTCTCTCTCTCTCTCTCTCTCTCTCTCTCTCTCTCTCTCTCTCTCTCTCTAAATGTTGGAATAAAATCTATCTCTCTCTCTTTCTCTCTCTCTCTTTCTCCCTCTCTCTGTTTCTCTTTCTGTCTCTCTGTCTCTGTCTCTCTCTCTCTCTCTCTTTCCTGAATGCTTGTGTCCTCGTATATCTCAGGGAGAACACCTTGAGACTAATCAGTAAAGAGAACACTTGGTCTCTCTCTTTCTCTCCCCCCATAATACAGCTAGTTTAACATGATCATATCACTCACAGATGATTCAAATATGTGAAGATCTTGTTTCTTTTTGTTGATTTTTTGTTTTATTTTTCTAGACAGTGTCAGAGGATTTGAGTTGTGTTAGAAAAGGTGCAGGAAAAAAAGCCAGGGGAAGGTCAAGCGAGTTTATGTTGTCTTTGTCTGCAATATGGTGGAACTTATGAGCACAAGGTAGGAAAATAAGCTGCGGATAGAAACTTCAAGAGTTGAGAGATCCCTTTTGAAGCCCTCCAATGAACCGGCGATTGCCACTAGAATCATAACACAGATGCAGCAGGCATTAACCTCACAGCAGCAGCTGCATGATATCATGCCAGCAAGCTTTAAATGAAAGGTGTTCAAACACCAGGCCATTGGCACCTACGCATCAAGTGAGAATCAGGGGGCAGGAAAATGACAAAAGAAGCGAGAGCAGGTGTATGTAAATAGTGACAGAGTGGGATAGGAGCAACATGGATTAGGAGTAAGGAGTGCTGATATGAGGCAGAGAACTGGTAAGGGATGGGGATTGATAGATCATAGAGGGAATAAGCCGACACAGCACTGTTTTAAACACATTAATTCTAGACACATAAGTACAGTACTCAAATGAGGTGTCTACAAACTCTGTATCAGATCACTGCATTTTTATTTAAATTTTGGCATCATAATTAAATTTTTAATTGATGAAATTATCAATAAAAGCGATGTTGCCGGCATTGTTTGTTACATCCATGTCTGTCATCTTGTGACATGTGTCTCCATGTAATTTCCCATGCAGCTTTGTGGACTCTGAAGGGAAATCCCTCATTAATTATTATTCCTTCTCTGAACAGTTCTTTGTAAGCGACTATATATTGACATGATTTCCCGATTATATGATTTTGCCTATCTTAGTCATGGTCATGGAGAGAAATAATACTCTGGAACATACCACTGGTGTATGTTCAAATCCAAATGGACTGGCAAAGCAAACAATCAAGTGGCAAATGTTCACTGCTACAACTGCATTACCAGTATGGAGGAGAAGAAACGGTGGAATGTTTTTGTGAAGTTCAGAGCTGCATATTTTCAGTGGTATAAGGCAAGGACTGAAGGAGGTGGAGGGAGGGAAGACGGAAAATCTGTTCCACAGAGGGTGTGGAGGAGAGAGGCAGCACCCGCTATCATTAGCTAATGGACTGATCAGTAAGTCGGTCGACTTGAAGGTTAGACTAAGTGCCAAAGACACAAAACACTTGGAAAGATCAGTTACCTTAAATCTGAGTACTTTTTGAGTCATGTCTGCTAATATTATACCATACGAGACAGACATACATTATTTGAAGGCTTTTTTTTTTTACAATTTGACTTATTTGTATCCATCCAGCAATGATCTTGTAGATGAGACAATCAAAATCATCTTGTCTCCAGCCGCTACTGGCTTGTGGGTCATGGGTCTGCCGGGGCCTATCCCAGCTGACTATGGGGGAGAGGCAGAATAAAACCCAGACAGGACGGCAGCTCATCTCAGGTCTCCCTGTGCAGTTTTATTTGCTAATGACAGAACAATCAGCATTACATTATAACACTTAACTTATTCATATTTGATGGCACATAATGTCCACTTTTTTACTAAAAAAAACAATGAACTTTAAGAATTCAATCAGTCTTTGTGTTCACCAGATTTACTTACAAAATGCAGTACATAATATCTGATGCATGAGCCCTCTAAGAAAAAAACCAATGAAACTAAACTATCTTGCAAGATGACTTAGTGAAGAAGCATGGAATTATGGGAATGTTTAGAATCTATAGCACATTTCCAACCCTTGTTTTGTTAAATTGAGTATAATTTATACACAAAGCATAAGGTACAAAAATTGATCGTAATCGTGTAACGGACAAATATGTGTTAGCTCAGAGTGACATATATATACATATATATACATATATATATATATATATATATATATATATATATATACACAGTGTGTATATATACAGTATATATGCGCATGTGACTTGACTAACTAGAGTGTGCCACGAATTTCCCTTCAGCGATTAATCAAGTATATATAAAAATAAATATATAATGGGTTGCAGAGAATAGTACAGGGAAAGTAAAATAATAAACTGTGATTAAGAGATGTTTTATTCACACCAGTTTCTTTATTTTCTTCCAGAACAGACCTCTAAAATGTATTTGCAATGAGAGGCAGTGCAGCGAGGTGCCGCCGTGGTGACTGGAAAGCTTCCAGTCATTCCGCTGGCCCTTGTTTCCATTATCTAACGGCCCAGGCTGCTATTATCATTCCTCCATAAGACTCTAATGAGAAGTGGGGGTAAAACCGACAAGAGGATAAGGTAGACCTACAAATCAACTACTCTAATCTGGAGCACTGGCACTGTTTTCTCATAAGATTATATAGGTCTTAGTGAGCAACTGAGTGAGTGAATAAATGAGTGGATGATTGTGTGAGTCAATGCATAGATCATTGTTTTGTAATGTATCTTTCATCATACTCTTCTTTAACAAGTCGAGATATAAAGCTTCACTCTAGGTCATAAGGTTTTATCATTTTAATAACAATACCAATAAACAGCGGCCTGTGGCCTCTGAAGATGTGCAGTCTGAGAAACACTGAGATGAACTCAATAGAGCTGCATTCAGAGGGAGAGACCCTAATTAAACAATGTAGCTAGCACTTCAACAAGGGTTCACTAAGAGTAGCCATTTTTTCTGGATACTTTCCAATTCTCTCCGATTTGTGTCTATTTGAATTGATCCAGCCTCAGGCTTCCCTGATATCCATCACCATACCCACTTCCCTTTGACCCACGTTCACACTCGGTCTCAATGAGAGCAGGAATACGTTAAAGGAGAATGTATCCACCCCACCGTCAATGGCTGCCTTTCAGCTTCACTTGCACTGGTAGTATTGTCCCAGGGTGGGCTGCATATTTAGGCTCCTTCTAGGACTTCTAAAAACCTGATACCTGCCCACTGCACAGCAATGTGTCTGCTTGTGTGCAGTACATGTGATGTGACCCTACCACTACCCTATGACGTATTACAACATATACTGCAGACTCTGTGTAGTCTGCTGCTGTGTAAGGTAGCAAGGGAGCAACCACAAAATGGTTTTGGGATAACATCCCAGTGTAAAGCCACACAGTCACAATAATTTCTTTAATAACAACTCTATAATATTCAGACTCTGCAAGAAAGCAGAGTTGCTTCTTTGTGCTTGACTTCACACATACAGCATGAATTATAAAACTCTGTGAGGTATTTGCACTTTGTTTGCTTTGCAGAAACATAGTAACGATAATGGGTGTTAAAAAGCGGGTATACGTCTGAGAGTGGGTTAATGGCGGTATAGTTGTGCATTGGTGACTTCAATTTTCCTTGACAGACCATTGTGGCTTTACGAAAACATATTATGATTCTTACTGGCATGTAAGTAAGTAAATTTTCATGATCCTGTTTGCACTCTAGTCCATGTGGAGCAATGAGAGTGAGAGAGGGAGCACCAACATTGGGCTGGGGATAGCTCTTTTAACACAATCTATTCCCATTTTCTCATTTTTTCTGATTGGCTGGATCTAGTTTGTATGGCCTAGCTGGACTCCTTTTAATTCTGCGCCGCTTGTCCGCATGCCGAACTCTGTGCTCCAGCATCGCCTGTCACCCCATGAATAGCAAGCAGGCATACATACATGCACATAGTTCCATACACACGCGAAATTCAAGCTGGATCTCTCTACATAGCTGCATTAGGGTCAGTCTTTAAGCCTGGGAACTGATCCTTCTGTCTGAATATGCTTGTCCATATACTGAAAGTTAATACATTTAGTAGTACACCATGCATTGAATTTGAGTGTTAATGTTCTTTAATAAGATAAAACGTTCATTGCTACCATCATACGTTTTCCACTGAAATTGTAACAGATAACAAATGTGATTCTCACCTTTGGGGTGGGGGTAAGTCTATCACAGGAAATGATGTTACTCAGTGCATGCTGTTCACGTAATTTTGATGTCAAAAAAAGTCCTGAATGAAAGTGATTAACCAGGTGTGGCACCACTGTGGGAGAAATGATTGAATCAAATTGCAAACAAAATCACTTGAATTTGAGACGATGGCAAAATACTTCATAACACACTAATGGTCTCACACGTGACTGGAAAATGGGAGTCACTTGCGGTGTGAGACAGAAAAGCATTAACGCATAGTGGGGTGCATGACTCTGGTCACTTTGTCCAATCACAAGTTTTTCAGGGATCACAGCTTGAGATTTTATGATAGAAATTAAATTACAGAAAGTTAATCCCAGTGATGTTCTTGTACTTGGAAATTTTGATGCTGGATTGAGGGAAAATCTTCACTTCTGTCCTCCTTGCTGATTACGATCCGGAAGGGGTAGCTTGGTGTGAGAGTTAAGATGTAAATACACAAATGGCCTTTTGCCAATAGAACAGCAATAAACCTTCTGCTTACTCAATAAATCGTGACTGGGCTAAAACAGGCTGGTATGTACTGTCTAACCAGCGCTATCTCTTCACCAAGTCACCACAGCAATTGCTGGGCTGTGGTAAGAATTTACAGTAGTACTCTGGACGACTGCTACTGTCCATTTAGACAAACAAAATGCCAAGTCTAAGTTTAATCCACTAACAGCTTGGACATTGTGCCTTCTGCAGTGTTGTCTTACAGTCACAATCCACGTCTGGCATCCGTTGTGCTGTAGACTTGTCTACAAGTGGTCCCATTAAAGACATTAGGGAACAACTGCGCCCTAACCCTGTCAACATTTGAACCATTGTTCTACCCTCCTGGGGTGCCACATCCAACAAATCCATGCAATAGAAAGCTACTATCCAACTGAGTAACTCATGGTCTTGGTGGTATAGGAATCATAAAAAGTCAATGGAATGGAGAGACCTGAGGCTAAGAGAGATAGAGAATGTAGGAAGAAAAAGAAATAGCACTCTACTCTCACAACTCAAGGGGGTCAAGTGCAGACACCTACTCAAGGAAAGTAGATAACGGTAATGGATGATGAGAGATGAGGAAAGAGGTTTCATGGGGAGTCATCTCCTTGTGATGAAACACACCTTACACTCTTGTATGCACTTTATCTTTTCAATTTGGCATGTATAAAGCCATCCATCGTTCAAAATGTGAAGATAAACATTACATAAACTGCATTCAAACATTTTTTTTGTTGTACTCAGTATGGTCTAAGAAAAGAATTGCAATTGCAATTCCAAGATGACTTATTAAAAGCAGAATTTCAACGTTTAATTCATTAATTGTGTTATCGTACAGTGAATATCCAATGTATACTGGCTTTTCACATCGGACATATGGTAGTATTTACTGACAGAGTACAAGTACACCAAATCCACATTTTATTGAAAAAGTTTTTCTCTTTCTCATTGAGGAAATTGCAATATGCCCCTATAGTGATAGCCTGAACAACATCGACATCAACATCTAGCCACCTTGCCATTTTTAATACCCTCAAGCCATCTTGAATGTTTTTGCCGAGAGAGGATTTTCTTTTCTTTAAATAAACATTTTTTTTCTCAACATGGTTTCACTGCTATTTCAACATTTCTGCGTGGTGCAGAGCTTTTGATGGAAATAAAAAATATCTCATAGCGTATAAGCAGCCTGCAAAAGCTTTCCAATCAATACACCAGGCATTGCCAAGGTATGAAAAAACAAAAATAATTCGGAAGCTTTTTCACACACCATTAAATATGTTGATGTAGCACATACTCACCGTGGCAGTGATGAGTGGACCATGGAGCTGTGCGTATAGCAAGGCCTCGTTAACGTAGTCCCTAACCCCTAGCAAGGCTAGTTCCATGCTGTGGTGCCCAGCCATAGCGTGGGTCAGTTGCTCTACCAAGCTGGTGTATTTCCTCCAAGGTTGATCCAGTTCAGACACGCTGGCCAGGCAGCCTCGCATTACATTCAGACAGTAGCCCACACAAGGCTTTATCAACGTCAAGCCTCTGCAGTGGGAGCAGTACACCATTTTCATCAGGCTCTTCACACACTCTTTGCTCAGGCTGACATGTTCGGTGGCATTCATCACCTCCAGACCCTGCTCTAAGGCCAGACCAAGTTGTTGCCCAGCTCCTAGTGCCTCAGCCAGTTCTTGGGCCATGATGGCTGGATGAGGCCCAAAAGCGTTGACATCCTGTCTGATCATACGAAGACAGTCCCCCATGTTGCTTCCGATCATTATGTTGCCCTCAATGCCTGGATTGATGAGCCGAGTGTAGACGAGTGGGAATAAGTTGTTGAAAAATTTATGAACTGACGCCTCCACGGAGATGTTGGCCCCACGTAGGTAGAGGGACAACGAGGAGAACAGATGATTAACATGGGGTAAGGCATGGCGAGACAGAGACGAGTAGGTTCCCTCCATCAGAGAACTCAGGTGGCCCTGAGAGAAGGAGAGGAGATACTGGAACATGTCTGTAAGGGGAGCAAAAAAAAAAGAAAAACAAAAGAAACAGTAATAAGAGTTGGAAAGAAAGCTAAGGCAAGATTACAGTTAATATGAGAAGAATAAAAAAACTGATGACATGATCTACAAGCTGCAAATACGTCCAAACCCCAACTCCTAACCAGTGGAGTCTGGTTTGTACAGAATGTAGCCCTACGGTGGGCTGTGAAACAACCGAGTTTTAAGTTTCTTTCTAATGTGGTTGGATAACATTGTGTTTGAAATAATTACCACACAGTTTGTTCCTTACGTGGTTAGAATGTCTCTATCCCCTTTCTCAATTTGTCCCGGGAGAGAAACAGAGAAAGAAAGAAAGACAGAGAGAAAGAAAAGAGTTTGAAAGGTTTCCTGTTATGATCAACAACTGCAATCAGAATGTATTTTCTTTGGTAGAACTGTTTATTCCAGATACTGCAGGAGTGTATGACGCACGCGGTTCAACACACACACACAAACACATACACACTCAAACACACACACGCACATAGAAAAAACAGAGACTGAGACAACAGCTGTGTCATCCAGTTCTTAAGTCATTATGTCATTTTCCTAATGAGAATGTGAAGTGCCACGTCTTGCGAAGCAAAGTGTTATTGCTCTGCGCTCTTACAAAGTCGAGCAGCAGACCGTGTGCCAGCGGAGAGGAGGGAAATAGGAATGACATTCGAAAAACAGCCCCACTATTTTGCCAATTGATCGTATTTTTTTTCTTTTGTAATAATTTACCACTTTGTGTATCCATATTTCACTGCTCACTGACATGGTTTATTGTTTAGTAACTACACTGTGCTATTCAGTAACTAATAGAGATGTATGCAAATGCCAGTTTGACAAAAAACAAAATGGGAAAACGGACGGTCTTCAACATTAAAACACATCAGGTCATGTCCATCATACAGCCTTGCTTATCCCTCCTATGTCCTTCACCACTTATCCACTTAATCTTGTAACCAGTGACTGTCCATGCATTCTCCACTGTATGCACGCATGTGTGTGTGTGTTGCTTGTATCTGTGTGTGTGTGTGTGTGTGTGTTTGTGTATGCGTGTCCTGGACACCACGCTCTCCTCTGGGGTGTGATGTCATCTTAAAAACATGCCAGGACATGAAGGAGGAGTAGCAACTGTACAGAAATTGAGACAGGAGAACGAGGGTGCCAACTCACCCCCACCAGGCCAAGCGTACACACACACACACACACAAACACACACACACACACACACACACACACACACACACACACACACACACACCAGACAAAAAGTAAGTGTAAGTTCACCGTGAATGTCAAGTCTACTTATAGAAACCACATATTTAATAATGTTCTGGGCGTGAATTCTTTCAAAATCTGTTTGGATGATGATTATGAATTCATTCATAAAAGAACCTGGTAAATCCATCTCACAATAGTGATTGTTTCCAAATGAGTATGTCTGTGTTTGTGTGTCTGCCTGTGTGTGTCCAGCCCCTCCCAGCTCACAGACAGAAGGATAACAACAGCCATGTCCTCCTCAACAGCTGCACTAATATGAACGCCGTTGGTGACACGCGGGGACTCCCCGACGGTTATTAAAGGCAAAACTCATTTGTAATGCAAGAGAAAGCACCACCATCACGATCAGAGCTGCTTCTGCACCTTATTGTTTGTCTTCTACTTCAGCTAGCTGCACTCATGCAGCATACCTCAGATCAACATGCACTTAGGCACCTAGCACAGTCAAAACAGTATCATACAACAAGGTCCTCTGACAGTCTGCTAGGCCTTGATAGTATGCAGATAGTATCGCTGAGCTGAACAAGCCAATTATACGTAATCCTAGTATGATCCCAAAGGATGGCATCTAGTCAGCTACACTGAACAAGGGGAAAAAAACCCAGATCATCCTTCACATCAATAGATGGGATAAGAACCGGCTCTGCTGATGGGATCATCTGTAGGTGACTTGATCAATTGTCCTTGTAACACCGAGTTGATTATGCCGAATTTCCGCTTGGAGAGCTGAGAATTTGAAATATAAAATTTAAAATTATAAAAAATAGGGAACTCTGTTTTTTTTTTTTTGGGGGGGGGGTTCATTAAAAGTTAGTCTTCAACAGAATTTGACTGCTATGTAGGATCAAGCAAAAGGATGACCTCACTGATTAGATAATAAAGTACTGAAGGACCATTTTGGAATCCCATCTTAAAACATCTAAGGCAAAACATTGAAGGCAAATGTTCATTCATTCATTCATTCATTCATTTTCCCTAACCGCTTCATCAGCATGCGCGGGTCACGGGGAGCTGGAGCCTATCCCAGCTGTTTTGGGGCGGGAGGCAGGGGAAACCGCGGGCATGACGCCAATGCACCGCAGAACCACACAGAGACATACAAACACACACACACACACACACACACACACACACACACATCCTACGGGCAATTTGGAACGGCCAATTAACCTGAAGTGCATGTTTTTGGAGTTGGGAGGAAGCCGGAGAACCCAGAGAGAACACACACAGACACGGGGAGAACATGCAAATGCGGCACAGAGCGGAACTCGAACCCGGAACCACCTTGCTGTGCGGTGACAGCGCTACCCTCTGCGCCACCATGACACCCAAAGGCAAATGTTTTGTTTTTTTAAATTGACAAGATATAACTTACATTGTCTGATACACTGATTCTGAACTCTCACATCTGCCCTCTGGGTCTGTCAGCTTGGTCCCAGTTGTTTCAAGTGGAAACTCTAAAGTTCTGAAAAATTTCATGTATGACAGCTTTTTCTGAGTAAAATCTTTTAACTCATGTTTCAAGACTTTATTTGATCATTAATATGAAGGCCCTTCTAAGGATTACGTTTTGGAAATTAGTGTAGAAATTTACATTGCATTGATCTGTGTATGTACTGTATATAGATTAACCATGAACATACAACTACATTTAAACTTGTAGTCTATGCATAAGACTAAAAAGCTGACAGACAAGCTTTTGGCTGCAAAATTAAGGGTGAGACGAAGGTGAGTTTGACTGTCGGTAGAAATAAGCTAGACAGACATTCAGAGATGTTCGGCTAGAAACAGACTGAGGGGCAACAAAATTGAAGGGAATGAGCAAAAAATAGCACTGGATTGGCAGAGGAATGATAGTTTCAGTTCCACCTCAGTGTCTCTTAAGCCTGTGGGGGCTGCAGAGTCAGTGCCAGTGTGAGGTCTTCTTGCTTGTAAGTCAGACCGCAAGGTTCAACAGCCATGAGAAATTTATACCACAAGATGATGTACCCACAGGCTAAGGCTACATGACATTACATAATGTTATTATAAAATTACTATGCTCAGACATACCATGGTGTAATATTACTCTTTGCAGGACATGGCAGAGGCAAAACAAAATTTTAATAGTCAACCGAAAAAGACAAGAAAATTGTCAAGAAGACGAAAGAACGGCCTTGAGTTTTAGCTTTTCAATTGGATCTGGCGGAAATTCAAAGTATCAAAAGGTTTGATTGAGATCCTTTAATCCTTTAAATATGTACTTGTTAAAAAAGCTAATGTTTCGTTTGCAATGCTTGTGAGAGAACATTGAAGGAATGGAAAGAGGTAATTAAACTTTTGAGCAAGGAAAAACTACTGTACAACTGGACTCCTGACATCTGGATCCAGTTGGCCCCGTGGTCCGGAGCAGTACCAGGACTTTTCATGGCTGTTACTTCAAACATGTCTTTCTCTGAAAGCAGAGAAATGGAAGAGTCGGCTTTACATGTTGTCCACATTTCCATTCATTCAGCATCAGCAGTTATTTTTTGTTCTCCATCATGTTCTCTTCCAAAATTAAATGTATCCTGGTTGCCATTCTGTGATAAATCAAAAGCAATTGCTGTGTTTTATTCTGCACTTTCCAGCACCAGGAAATAGGGTGATAACGACAAAAAGAAAGCAACTGTTTAAAGTCCTAATTACCCTAGTATAATAGTCAATTGGGTTTGGTTTCTCTGTCTGACCACTGTGGCTGAATCTGGATTTAACCTCAATCCATTCAGTCGTACAATCATGGGTGGCTATCATTACCATGTTACCCTCAGCAAGCTTCTTGTGAAATTATGTCTGGTTGGATTGAGGTTATTTTGCATGAAGTAATTATCTTTAACTTCCACTGAAGTCAAAAATTTAGAACACATAATTGTCAAGCTAACTATACAGGAGTAAATGAACAGGCCTGCTTTGTTTGTGGCTCCGAGGGGGCAATCAGACATGGTCTCTGCTCGAAATAAACAAGGTCTTAGATTAAAAAGCAGTAGAGGAGGCCTTTGTCCTGCATTGACCCAGACTCAAGATATATGTGTCTGGGAAATTAGGCCATATCCTTCCCCAATGCTGTGGCAAGGACAAAGTATGAGATCACTGGGTTTAATCATAAGAAGTTATTCCCCCTTTACTTTCTGCAAGACAAACTTTAGTGTCAGCATCAGACGGAAGTTAACTCAGGATTTGCAGAAATCCTTTTTTTTTTAAGTCCACTCACATTGTAACTAGAAAAACATGATCAACTTTACCACCAGCAATCTAACTGGGAGAGAGTGTCAAGCAGGACATCAACACGAATCAATAAAAAAGCAAGACAGAAAGATGAAAAAAGTCATGTTCGTAACACCATTCTGTCACTCCTGTAGTATTGTATGTCAGTGATTATTCTACTGCATTTCTCAGTTATCTCCTAACTTTTAAAGTATGCATGCCAATTGAAATCTATGCCAACATTATGTCAAAATGTCACACCTTTTTCTTCCTTTTGACCCTGCTGATTCACCACTGTCATTACTTTTACTAATGACATATAGGCAAAAAAAAAAATCAGATGATGCCACGTTAAACATTCTTTGAAACTAAAGAGAACAGCAGGGTTGAATAAAGTTGAATAATCAATCCTTTGCATAAACAGGATGAATAGGATTTGTGTTATAAGTGAGATAGTTGAAAGTCTGTCTATATGATTTCTGTATAGTACATGTGTATGGACATTTAGAGGTGGGTATATGAGTGGATGTTCATGTATACTAAAGTAAAACCCAGCAATATTGTGATAATGAAGTAGGGGACACTGTTCTCACATCATGGAGCTTTAGGCCTCTCCTATCGCTGCAATCAGTCCCAAATGGACCTGACCAACCATCTTCACAGGCAAAGCATTTTAATCCTACCAGACACTTGGGTTTCACACAGGTCACCACACAGATATATGACATAGTGACACGTGTAGATTACATATCCTTGTTTTAATTAGTAGAAATACTGTGCATAGGGCCATCTCCCACTCTGGACCAGTCATCTTGGGTTACATGTGAGAGCACGATGTCATACAATCTCTTTGCCTCTAACCTTTCAGCAAACCATTTAATGGTAATAAACTATTAATAAACTGATGAAGCAATCTGTTGATTCATTATACTTATGTGGCAAAAACACACATCAACAGAAAAGGTGGACAGGAAGAGCAGAAATCTTGTTTGAGCAATTCAACCTGCATATATTATGAAACTGCCCTTTTTCCAAAATCCCTGTGACACAAGCCCCTAAGAACACCCACATATGAAATCTTACAAGTGTGTCCACATATTTCTAAAATCCCTTCACCCAAATCTTAATTTGCTTGGGTAACAGGTGGGATAATAAGTTTAAGGAGTATATACTAGATTGGAAAGCAAGTTCTCAATCTCTCCATCAGCATTCTTGTAATTAAAAAGGCAGCCAAGCTCTATCAAAAGCCCTGAAACACAAACAATTCCACAGATGCCAGGGGCATTTGGGGTGCTGTAATGTGATTGAGGGTGGGCAGGAGGGCTCGCTGCTTGGGTAAAAGTAGGGAAACATGATCGAAGGCAGGGGAACGACCAGACGAGAGAAAGACAGCGACAGAGGAGACTGAGTACAGGGGCAGTGTGTGAGGGGGCCGAGGAAAGGGTTGTTCAAATGGCTTATGCTCTAAAGGGCAGATATGGACGGGCAGCCTGAGGGCAGAATGTTGACAGACTGATGGACAGCACCTCTGGTCTTAAGCATTAAGAGGGCCACAGCCTATAGAGACTGTCCTATTTCTCTTTTTTGTTTACCGGTATATAAATCACTGTGTCCCTTTTGGTTTACTAGTGCTGGCAAAAAACATTTTCACTCAGTATAATTGAAGTATAATTCATTTTTGCAAGTTACATAAGCAGGAATAACTTATGACTCTTGAATACAGCATGAGATAAGGTAATATTCTTTCTACTTTATTATAGGGACAGCTACATACACATTTTGTCCTAGAGATTCAGCTGTGAAAGACTGTTTTGATCTGCACTTTGAATGGAGATCAAAACATCCAAAAACACAAGACCTCAAGTAGTTATTACTCTGCAGAGTAAACATTAAGAACTGTATCTAATTCAGACTGAGGCATGGTATCCAAAAAACTGAACATAAATAATGAAAAATCTGTGCTTTTCATGAAAAAAACATACTAAACACTCAAAACTGTTTATCACAAGAAAAAATAAAAAAAAGATTCCAGATTGTCAAGAAAACACTGAGGCAAACATAGGACTAACAAGAAACAGACGCTCAGACGGACTCCGAGGTGTGAAAGGAATCCAAGATGAAAGGGAGTCTAATGAAGATTTTTTTTTTTCTAAGCAGGTGTTTTGATTTTCAGCTCCATTAACAAGTACAGAAGGTCACATGAATTTTTTCAATTATAGGCCAAAGCTACTGTTTGATGAATTCTAAGCCCTGGTACTTCATGCCATTATAAAATAACTCAAAAGACTTAAAGGAATAAAAGGAACGGAATAAATATTCAAGATGAATGTGCAAGTATATTTGTCAAGGACCAATTGCATTGTTTTACTGAAAACACATGAAGATTAAGAGTTTGTTGGCAGACTCCAGACTGGATTAATGTTGTGGATGATTTAGGAGTAAAACAATACAAACCCACTTTTATTATGGTGGACTGTACAACAGATATCATAATCCTTCAATGATCAAACTCAGCCGGGCAGGGTCAGAACAACATTTTCTTTACATATCCAGTTCTCTTATTTATTGTAGCTTCTCATCTGGACTAAAAAGCATAAATGATTGGAGGATCAGTTTGAATTCCACTGTGGGGACTCGTTAATGGCACATTAGGAGCAGTTGAGCAGCACAGGAAGCAGATGACTGTCCAACACAGGGTGTAATGAGAAAAATGAGTTCACTCCAGTGTGTCTATGTGAACGACAGCCAATTCCAAACTACTTTGGGCTTAAACAACGGAGTGAGTCACAAAATGGGGACATGTATATCTCAATGCTCTTGCAATTACGCATCAAAATGCACGCATTAAGCACACACCCCGATCTCCCATAGGTGTTCTATGAAAGCGGCGCTCCCTTACTGACATGAAACTCTTGTAAATTTACAATGTCCAACCCCTTTGTCCTCTGCACAATATCTTACTCCATGATTAATGGTGGACTTAGACCAAAATCTACCATTAACTCTGTCCTGTTCTCAATAACCCTTTTAATTAATGTAAAAAAAAATGTAGATGTGTAAAAGAACTCCCATAAAAGGAACCAGTCCTCCGATTTTTAGATTTCTTTGTAAAGTACTTTTGACTGTAAGTTGCTCTCAGTGGACATCTGTGCACACACCATATCTCAAATGTATACACAGACACAGGCACACAAAAAAGACACATACTCATATATTTTATGACTTGTGGGGATAAGTCTGGGAATGACGGGCGCAGCGGAGTCAGACAGGACACAGGAAAAGGCCAAGCTGGACCAATCAGCAGCAGCAGAGCACAAATCCCATCAGTCCGTGAGACAGATTGTTTTCCAAAAAAGCCAAATTCTCTTGGACAGAGAAGACATCTCATGAGGCACGGCTTTGTCTGACATTTCCTTGACATCAAGCTTATTGTGCTCATGCGATAGTAGTGAGACTGATGAAGCTTAGTCTACACCAGGCATGTTTGTTTAGTCTTCCTTAAAGACAGCGTCAGAAATAATACATACTGTATAAAGTCATATCAGAAAATCATTCCAGAAATGAAGAGATTGCTATGGCGAGAAATAAACGAATATTTATCTCTGTTTCATTTCCTGCAAATTATGACTGAGGAGGCTGGCAGGAAGATAATCCACACAGACCTCATGTTTGTTTAGGCATCAGATGTAATATTGAGGAGTATGGATGTTTGGTGAACAAGACTGGGGCAGTTGTGGAGGAGAATAACAATGATGAAGGAAAATGAAAGGAAACTTTAAGGGTGGAGAGGAAAAAAATGTTGCATTTATGATTTAATTATGTGGTGTGTATTATTGGCAGCTGGGGTATCTGTGAGGCACAAGGGTTCCCTGTAAATGCACATGCAACATCAGGCTAGCAGCTGGCCCCTTGCCTACCTAGACCCAGCATGCTTTCGTCAAAGCAACCGCTGCTGACAATGTATGGCCCACAGATGGAGAGACACCCAAGAGGAAAGAGTGGGAAGTATGAGAAAGCCGCAGTATGCAGTGAATCTCAGACGGCAAAGACCTTAACAGTCTTTAAAGTCTAACCACAACACACACACCTAAACCACATTCAAACACACCTGAGCACACTTTCACTGAAACTTTAACAATCACACCGCCTTCTACCTTATTTTCAACTCTCTAAGTCCGACTCTCCACTCCTTCTGGTATCTCGCCCGTGCATGCTGAGGTGAGAGGGGCAGATGAAAAGCAGAGTTAATTAGGGAAGCTTTGGGTGTGATTTTATTACAGTGAGAAGCTTTAAGCCTCCTGCCACTTTTCCCCCATTCCTTTTGTTCTTTCCCTCTTTTTTCTATACATGCCAAAGTCGTGCAGACTGTGAGGAAAACGCATCCTGCCCTTATATGTCATGCCGACTCAAGAGGCTTGGAGGCATAGTTAAAACACAAACACATTCACACTCTCACGTTCAGCTAGGCATCATTTGTATTCCCTCCTCTATTAGATCCATAAACACATTTCCCCTCCACCCTGTAAGATTAAACGAGACATGTAGAGATGGATTCCGGATATCCTCCCTAATTTGAGCATGAGCTCATGGTGCGGCGCAATGTCTTCCTGTGTCCAAGCATCAGCCTCTAGAGCAATAACGCTGTCGGTCAAAACATCTGCGGAGAAAAATATATGCAGTCATTAAAGAAGGATGGGGGGAAAAAATGATGTGAGTGAGGAGGGGCTAAAAAGATCACAGGGAAAATGTAGAGCAATGGCAATATGGATAGAAAGACATAAAATTTGAGTGATTTATCATTCCTGTTGCTTACACACACATGCCGATGCTCATAACACATTACTCATTACTCATCATGACCTAATGAAAAATGACAGTTGCTTCTGCTCAAGCTACGTTCTCTAGCCACCCAAGATAATCCTGACAGTCAAAGTGGAAAATTTCATCTGGGGTTGGTTTCCAAACAACAAGGTTGTGGGCGTGATATCCCTGTCTGTCTGTCTCAGACATAAGGATGCAAAGACAAACAGACGTGGAAAAAAAAAAAGCTTTCTGCTGCCGCTAAGCAAGCTACGGGGGGGGGGGGTACCACGGATGACAGAGATGGTTTCAGTTGGTTGAATTCAACTACCTGTGAAATCAAAAACAAGCTGGGATCAAGCAACAAACAAACAACCCTGATTTCTTCTGATATCAGCATCAAATGCTTTCAAGCCTTTCTACACCTACTTATGATTGTAATTTTGATCACCAAAACTCTCATGATCATTCCAGGGACATGGCAGTCTATGGAGTTCTTAGAAGACAAGACTTCCTTCTCTGTCTCTTCTTGCTGTTCCTTTTGCATCTTCTTTGAAGGGCACCTTGGGTTTAAAGTGTGAAACATATTTGACGATGACAGCGAGCTATCTGGGCCAGGAGACATTCTCTGAAGAGAATGTCTCGGCTCCGGTAAGGAGAACTCGAGCTCTGAGATGGTTATGCTGACTCGCATGGGGTGATAAATGTTGTGCATGCTTGTGCCTTTGGTATACACACACAATTAATGATCAAGATGTGTGTGTAGGTGTAGAAAATGTTCAACAACCCACAAACAAACGCACGCACACTCACACACACACAAACACACACACATCCAAGCTCACATATAAACATAGATGTCACGGCCTTAAACTGGCGTCCACGTCAGCCTCATATCGGTGACACCAGTGATTGAAAGTGTCAGCATTTTCTTGAGATCTGCTCTCCAGCAGTGTGACTTTAAAGTGGACCCAGATATTTACTCTCTTGCTCATCACCTCCTCCTGTCATACATACAGTATGTACAAACAAGCACGTTAGATTGCATGAGTGCATGAATTCAGTAAGGGATTTGGATGAAGGCTTATTAGAACTGGCCAAAATGTAGGCTCTTATCAAAAAATTAAGAGGTTAAATAGTATAATTTATGGTATACATAAGGTGAAAAGAAAAAAGTGAATAAACAAATGTTTAAAAAAATCAACAAGCATCAATGTGAAGCTTCACAGAACATTGCCAAGTGCATTGCTACCTCCACTTTTTATGATTTGTACTTATCAGGTACATTAAAACAACCTACCCTCATCGGCACAATATTTGTTGTTACCAATAAGTTTGACTCGTCACTGCCCTCTTGGGGTTGCATCAGTGTCAACATACAGGAATTTCAGACTTATGTAGGTGTTGACGGATACAAATGTATCCATTTAAGTATATAGTAGGAGCAGAAATACTTTGAAACTGCAACCATCAAGCCCAAACAATTAGGAGAGTTGAATGTTCAGCGGTAGCAGGGAAGATGGCGGCGAGGATACACAATTGAGGACATGTGGTCTGTATTTACGGGGTCATACTCATGACATGACAACTCCTACATGTTACAAAGCACAGTAGGGCATTTAGGGCTGTTCAAACAATGGCAAGCCAAGGAAAACACTGGGACACACATGCGAACACACACACAATCGAGTACAAGTGCACAGTTTTCTTTGTAATGTCGTTTTGGTCAGTCCATTGCAGCAAGCAGGAGGGATCATGACTTAAAACCATAAAGAGACAGTGAATAAAGAAAAGACACACCAGCCTCGCTCTTCCTTGAGGTATACAGTAAGACTTAAATGAGAGAATGATGGAAACAGTGCAGAACAAGCATGCAGCTGGCTGTGTCATTAACTACATGCAATGCTTCAGAAACACCGCAAATAAAACAGCATGAAAGAAGAAAACTTCGCACAAACAATTCTCCACCGGCCTGTGTGTGAATAACAACACCGGCGGTATCAGCCAAACACATATTATAATTACTTCATGTGGTATATGACCCTCTTGCTAGTTCACATTCCGCTTGAGGCATTCAGAAAGCACAGAGACTGTCCTTAGAAGGCCTTGTAAATCGAGAGCAAGTGACATCATGACTTTCAACGCCACCATATTCCACTTTCAATTGTTATTGCATTGTTTTTCTCCGTCACAGCCTTTTCTGGACATGTGGAACACCTGACCTTCATTCTCCAGACATGAGAGGCATTAGGTAAGAAGGGAACAATCTTAATGATGATGAGACTGACTCCCAGGAACACTGCTCAAACACAGTAACTTTCAGTCATGTATAAAACAACTGTATGGGCTTATCTCCAGCTCTCCGTCTTTACCCCTGTAGAAATACGTTTGAAGGAAACACGGTGGTGTGGTGATGTGGTACATTGAACACCGTGACAGTAATATATTCTGTTCAGATGACATTTACAACTTAACATTACAGGAAACATTTCCAAATCTGTGTCTGAAAATGAGAAATTCTCCATGAGAGTTCCTTAAATACATTTATGCTCTCCCTTCTTTTGCATATGATGTGGTTTTCCGTATTGGACAGCGAGACCAGTGCATCCATCATTATATGGGCCCTGGCCAACATGGCGTCTCAGCACACCATTGTCTTGTAAAAGTAATTATATGGAACCAAAAACTTATAACACAGCATCCAAAGCATGTCTCCCACCCTGAGACACTGTTTTTGAGGTTTTCAGGGGGGAAAAAATTATCAGTTTCCGAAACTTCGACATTTAAAAGACACTGCAATTACTAGAAAAAGAAGAAGGACAAGATTGGGCAAGTGGTGCATTGCAAGATTTACTTGGGTGCAGTACAAAACCCTTTGGCAGGCAAGGCCTCTCTGAATTAGTCTTTGTATCTGCAGCAGACTCTTGTTTATGTGGAATTCAAACATCTGAACTGACCAGGCTACCAAAGAAGCAATGCAATGGAATAAAAAGAAACCACGTAAAAATAAACGGGACGCAAACACACAAAAGTCATTCTCATGCGCAGGTTGTTTACAACTGATTTTGTCATGGCTTTCACAAACTCACCATCCTGTGAGGAAGATCAGATAACGACAAAGGAGACAACTTTCATTCATTCATTCATTTTCCTGAAAGCTTCATCCGCTTGGGTGGGTCGTGGGTAGCCGGAGCCAATCCCAGCTGGCATAGGGCATGAGGCGGGGCAAGCTCTGGGTGCGACGCCAGTGCACCGCCGAGCAGACAACTTTCACTATACATTAAAGTTGAAGAAAAGGACCTCTGTACACTCGACTTCCAGTTTACCCTGACTGATCATTCTCTGCAGTCCTTTTGCTGCCAAACCCACAGAAGAAGGGAAGAGGAGGGGGGATTGAAGCCTTGCCCATTTTTCTGAGTTGCACACATCGTTGTATGTAGGCTATCCAGAAGTACAAACTTTTTTCGTCAAACACTTTTTTCGTCAAACACACATAAAAAATTTAAAACGTTTTTTGTTTTTTTTTACTGACTCTGGATTCAAGTTTCGAGTTTATGTCAAACTTTTAATTAAAAGCTGAGGGGCATGAGGTCCAGTGCAGCAGTACTTGACTCATTGAACTGAAGCATCTCATCCCAATCGATCAATAATAAAAGCAGCTCAGGATAATCTTACATAAAGCAAGATTGCCGCACCCCCTCCATTTTTTTTTTTTTTTTGCCTCACCACTTACCATGGAAGGCATCTGAATGGCCAGCGAGAAGGTGCTCCAGCTCATAGCTGTATGAGTGAATGTCGTGGAGGGTTTCTCTTTTGACGGCAAACTGATAGCTCTCCTCTGTCTTGCGGGTGCAGCAGGATGGACCCTGGTGCTTGCAGACTAACAGATCCACATCTGGGAAAACAAAGTAGAAATGGACGTGTGTTAGTTTTATTTCTCATCAGCAGTTATTTATCTTATTTCAAACTTATGGTAACACATCGTGGAGCATGTCCGGTAACATGGACATGTGGGAGAATTGAGGGATGTGATGAGTTAACGCCTTTTGCAAAGTAACTGAATATAAAGAAAAATGTAAACCATTTATTTGTAGAATACAAATACAGAACATATATGTCAATCTATGTGCTGTGCATATATGCATGAATATTTGTTCAGTGTGCTGAATATCCACATAGAAAGATCATAATACCACTGGGAGACAGGAGGCTCCACGGGAGGGTGAGAAAGTAGTCCAAGAATTCATCTATATTTCCTGCTATAAATAAGGTCGCTGCTAAATACATAAATATTTTAGACTTATATGACCATGCTCACATTATTAAGACATGCATTTTTGCATGCACATAAACGTATGTCCCATGAGAACACAAAGCATACACATACAATTGTGCAAACCTCCAAAATGTACTGTACAACACTCATGCAAACACCCACAGCTACAGTATTCTGTCTTAATATTACAGCCTGTAAGAAACCACATGAAGGCAATGATCTCACTGTAAATACTGTGATCCAACCAGCAGCTCAATCAGGCGCTATTACATCAGCTAGAACAGAACCCTCACTGTCATGCCAGTGTCATCTGCTCCTCAGCAACATAAACACTGTCATGTTATCACTGAGACTGGTCACAATTACACAATTAGCATGGACTTGAGAAAATGGCCTTTCACACACATTTCCTTGCATGGAGACTGAGACAATGACACATTTTGGTGGTAGTGGGCCAGAGGTGGGGGTGGAGATGGGGGGGCCTGTTGGGACAGTCAGATTTGAGGGGGTTGGGGGGGGAGGTGGCTGGAGGCAGGTGTTGTAACCAGAGCCTAAAGCATGGCCTTAGGACAGACCGCAAGACTAGTGCCTCACTGTCCAAATCCCTCAATGAAACACAATAGGGTTGCATTCTCAATCCCTCTTTCCCTTTCTGCTCCCTCTCTCCCTTTTGCCTGGCATATCCTAGTGAGGCCTGGGTGTCTCTTAATTACCCAGTGAGGCTCCATTTGTTCCCATCCCAGAGCCAGACGAGTGAAGTCATAACTGGCCGTCTTGCCCCCTCCATCTCATTACCTCCATCTACATAGCAGCCCACTCTCCTTATATTGTCATGATAGAATCTCTGTTGACACCACTATTTATGCTGATAGCTTTGTTGTTTACCTGGATTCTTAACATATAATGTTTGCATGACCAATTCTGGAAAAAACAAGGCTTACTATTAGGCTACTATTATTTGTTAAGTGATTGCATCACCTAATTTCTATACCTCCAATTATACTTGATTTTTTTTGCTTTCAGTCTTTTAAACATCACTGGCAGGCTATATTAATCTTTACCTCAAATATTTGAAAATGAAATAGTGAATACACTAAAAATGGATCTCTTTTAATTTATTTTGGTGTCAAAAAAACTCTTCAATAACCCAAAGAAATCATATATTTTCACTATTTGTTCCTGCAGCTGAACAGCAATTTGCATTCCCAAATGTATTTAATAAAGAAAACAGGCAGGTCCTCATTACTGTAGTAAATGCATCAACCAGTTGAGATAGACAACCTGATCGACTTACTGTTAGCCACCAAAAGAAAGAAAGAGCGACTCTGGCTGTTAAAGCCACCACTGCAATCAGGATAAACGTGTCCCAACATACTCGACCACTTTCGGGAATCATTAGAACCCATGTCACTGCTTGTAAGCATATTCTTTTGTAACTCTCTCATTTTACTGATTTCACTTTAATCACTGATCCCTAAGGAATTACATATATAAATAAAGGAATCGGGGGTGTCACGGTGGCGCAGTGGGTAGCGCTGTCACCGCACAGCAAGGTGGTTCCGGGTTCGAGTCCGGCTCTGTGCGGAGTTTGCATGTTCTCCCCGTGAGTGTGTGCGTGCATGGTTGGCTGTGTGGCTCCCCAGTGCACTGGCGTTGAGCCCGGAGCTTACCCCGCCTCACGCCCTCACTCAAACTCTTACAAATGAATTGGGGGGCTTATAAGTCAGCAACAAATTTTACAATTTTTTTTCAAATTTTAATGGGAGGGGCAACGTGGCTGACATCAACACAGGAGGCTCAACATTCTTGCTTTGAAGGTATGCATGCATAGATATGACTTTATATATTGGCTTGTTTTCTTTCAAACAAAATGTCTTCTTTTACATTCACATCACAGCCTTAAAGCTACAACTAGGCGACACTTACTGTCTGGGTCATCTTCTCCGATCTCAGCCATGGAATATTAAACAACTTTATTTTACTAACAAATTCAGATCAATCTACAACACCTGAGAGTTGAGCTGTGTGAAATCCAATTGTGGTCCCTAGTCAACAACACCTGTGCTTTTAATTAATGTTTAATTATAGCATGGAAATTATCATAATGATGCAATTTTCATTCTTGATTTTGTTTACTATTTGTGTAGGAAATCTACAGATTAGTTTTTCTCCTTTTGAATTGTTCCTTTACCTAAAAACTGCAGCTGTACATCTAATTTCAAATAGTTTAATCTGACTTAAAATGCCATCCAAAGACTTGAGTTAGTTGTGTCCTACTCATTCTGCCTGACTGAAGTACCCTTTAAAAAGTTGAAACCCCCGATAACTCAAATGTCATTGTCAGTACGTTTCGCTACATTAGAAGAGCAGAATTATACCACTAAGAATTTTGCTGTGTTATTACCAAGCGTTTTAAGTACACATTCATAAAATTTGTCACCCACATCTCCTCAATGCACTGTATTATGGAAACTTCTCATTGATTTGGAATGTGTGGATCCTCAGGTTTCTTTTTAAGTTTGACGATTAACTGAGTATAAAGTATATTTACTCCAAGCAGATACTGTTTTCTGAGGTCTACATTGAAAGAAAACACACCTCAAAGGGTCAATACTGCGGACCTGCATTTTTGGACAAGTTTGAAACTTAATTTGAATTGATTAGATTTCTCCGGAGTCCCAGACATTAGAGGGAAGTCTTGTGGCCAGATGGACATTGACCTGGTAAAGCAGCTAAATATCAGAGGATGCTCATCTTAATTTAACATTCAAGATGATCTGATGAATGCTAGTTGTCAGAAACTCATCAGCTATCATGTCAGATTTTTATTCTTTCACCATGTGAGAAGGTTAATCTTTTCTAGATATGCAGCAATTCAAAATTACAATTGTAAAATTAGCTCCACTTTTACCACGTTGGAAAGCAAGGGAAGAAAAGCAACATGAGCTGCCAAAGAAGTTGTGCAGAGACTGACTGACTGGAATAATCAGCTTCAGACTGGGGTAACTCTGGTAGGGGTGGGATTTTCTGGATGCAAAGAAGGACAAGCATTTCACGCGTTCAGCACTGCAATGATCAGAGTAGTGGCTTTTCACCGTAGGACTCTGTCAGAGATTATTTTATTCGCCAGAGTATTTTCTTTGGAAGGATTTCGTTTTCTTGAAAGTATCCAAACTGGAGATTTTCCTGTGTGATCTTCAAATTAAGACTAAAGTAGGAAGTTAGCATGGGGCCAGGAACAGACACTCAATCATTAGTGTCTCTGGAGGAGAGGTTTGCACCATGTAATATTCTCTCAGAGAGAGAAAAAAAAACTAATAAAAGCATCCAATCCAATGTCAAGTTGAAACACTGAAACTGATTTCTGGATGCAAAGATAGGTGATAAAAAACTTGCCATGTTTTTGCTGAAATATTTGTTCAAGTTCAAATATATATGGCAGCAGAGTGATATCATAAAACCCTTTCTACAAATGATAGCCTGTCTGTGAACAGCACTCAAAGCCTTCTGCTTTCCAGAAAAAACTGTCTATAAAGGTCAACATCAGCACCCTTTTGTAATCTCAATATGGAGCATTTGGCTGCGTACCAAAGTTCCAAAGTGGTCGTCAATCTTTCAAATAATCACTGAATAAAAAATAACAGTTATGATCCAAATTTTTTGATGCTGAATCTGGTACAGAATTAAAGTCGCTTTTTTCAAAGTGTGACCTCAGTAACAGTAGCAAATATTTTGGCCTTAGATCATATAATAGAGATTTATTAATACATTATCTATATTTTTAATTATTACATTACAAGAGATTTTAAGCCATAAACACATTACGGAACATGTTTTGTAGCTTTCCTTCTAACTGGGAACAGGAGCTATCGTTTTGTTTTTGTGAGGTGGGGGTTGCAAGACATTCTAGGGAAAGTGTCTTCACAAGAAAAACTGGATAAAATATCTGTCTGTAAATGTGCAATCATTTTGCATAAGAACATATCCAGCTGGCTCTGACGCTCCCTGCTGCCACACTCCTGGTGCTCGGTGAGAAATCTGTTCACCTTACATGAATGAAACGCTGCACTGTGTTGCAAAACAAACAGCAGATTATGAACGGCTGAAATTCTGCCACTTCAAATTTCAAGAGTTGCTTTTGTTGGCATTGGATCTGAGGACTGTGTGTTTGTGTGTTTGTAGACACACACACACACACACGCACACACACACACACGCACACACACACACACACACACACACACACACACACACCACACACACACTCAAACACACACACACAAAATTTATATATATATATATATTATATATATATTTAAAGTATATATATATATATATATATATATATATATATATATATATATATATATATATATATATATTATTACAGTATGTATATATGTATAATTTTTTCATTTTTTTTTTTTAGAGAAAATCTCCCAGTCCAGCACCCCTTCTATTGGTCTTGTCTTTGAAGACCAGACTTGTACCTGACCCAAAACAACCTCTGTAGGACTAGCACACAATAAACAAAATAAGGTGGATTCCCAAAACGCTCCTGTGAAGCTGCAGCAATGTTTGATTAGCTGTGAGGCCAAGCTACAGCATAGACGTCGAGTGTGAATGCAGAGAAATGCAGCTCGCCACACCTCGTAAACAAACATAAATATTTATATCAATTAATAGTCTAGACTAAGGAGCCACAGTTTGTATCTGGAACAGGCCCATTTTCCAAATTTGTGAGAACTAATGGATGGAAGATGTGTCTGAGAGATGAAACATCTTATAGGGGGAGAGAGGCAGAAAAAGCAAAATCATAAACATCAAAGTCCAGAGCATACACATCGTACTGCATGAGTATGCCATAACATGATAACCACCTGGTATACAGTATAAGTCTTCCTTCTGCCACCAAAACAGCTCTGACCTGTTGAGTAATGGATTCCGCAAGACCTCTGAAGGTGTGCTGTGGTATCTGGCACTAGGACGTGAGCAAACCATTCCTGAACCATTTTTTGCAGCGTGGAAGAGCTTATCATCCTGCTGAAAGCCACTAGGAAATACCTTTTACTTAAATGGGTGCATCTGGCCTAGAACAAAGTTTAAGAATGCTGTCCAGTGAGACTTGCCAGCTATTTGCTTCTCATGTACATCAAGTGAACCATGAAGGCACCCATACGACCCTGTCACCGGTTTGTGGGTTGTCCTTCCATTGACAACTTTTTGCATGTACTAACGTCTGTTGTCTAGCCATTAAAATTGCCCCTTTCTAGCTCCTGTAATTGAGCACTTGTCAAACTTGTTTAGATGCTTTCACTTCCCCATTTTTTGTTGCTTTCAGCACTTCAACTTTGAAGATAAAATGTTCACTTGCTGCCTAATATATCCCACCCACTGACAAATTCCAATGTAATGAGATAATGTTACTGTCTTCACCTGTCAGTGGTTATAATCTAATGGCTGATCGGTATATTTACTCTACTGAGCAGTAAACAGCTGTGTGTGCTGACACAGATATTCATATGGATTGTGCAGGATTCACCAGGAGCCCTTTATTGTCTTTAAGAACCAAACCATAAACTGTTGCTTGCAATGATTTTGACATGCCCTGTTACTAGAGGTGATGCACTACTAAACACACATATCCAGTTTTAGATGCACCTCTAGCTATGCTTCTCACTCAGCTATCCATTGCTCACCTCCTTCTTGCAGACCCAGACTTGGTGATACTTAAGCTGTCACCAACATGCATGTGACCCTATTGCTGAAAGTCTCCATAGTCTGTATTCACATAGATAGTTTTACAGACTGAGGAGCCATACATAAATCTAACACATCTTGGCCCGAAAATGAAAATCAGAGCACAAGACATGAAAATAATATATAATGTTCATGCCTTCTAAATAGCCTAATGTTTTCCGTTTAAACATATATGATGACTATGCAAAGGAGGTAAAAAGTAAGAAGTGGTGATGTCTTTGACTATGCCTGCAGAACTTCCAAGGAAAACAAGCGTAGTTGAACCAAAGTTTAAACCCGCTCAAGATGTGTTTTGCATTCAAAACATATTTGGAACCAATGTTTATCCCTATAAAATAACTTTTCCTTCGTGCGCAGACGGAATGTACATGCCACAAAACCTTCAGGGCATTCAAAACTGCTTTCATGCATCACACTGACAAAAATATGACGGAAGACAGGAAATAAATGGGAACCATGTCAGCAGAGGTCCCAAACTCAATGGGTCTCTTGTAGGAGTCAGCAAAATCTACTCTCTTGAACTGCGGCTCATGAGCATGTCACTTTAAAGTGGTGGTCTTTTTTATCCATAGCCCAAAAAACCCTGTCTCAGCAGCTTGTCTATGTGCTTGGCTTTCTGCCAAAGGAAATTTGCAAAATTGTTTAATCCCTTCAAACAGCTTGCCCGTGGTAAGCAGCTAGGTGGTTTGTGAGACTGCAAACTGTTCAGAAAATCAAGAGGATTTAGTGCATTAAAAAAAAAAAAATCGGACGGGGCCATATACTGGGGAACTTGGAATAATGATTAATTGTGCAACTGCAAACTAAAAAAGTAATCAGGGTGTACAGAATTGAAATGTATGACACCTGGAAAAGTCTGGCAAGCATGTTGGGTTTTTTTAGCTGCTTTAATTTGATAGAATTTAAAAAGACAGACAGATTGACAGACAGATAGGGATCAAACTCATTTAAAAGTCTACTCAGCTGTGATTCAAGGGAGCAGAGAACATAAAAGTGAACAGAAGAAAGCAATATCAAAAGCGATGTGTCGTGACCCCCGTGAATTTTTTTGACAGAAGCACGGAACAGTTGGAAGAACAGGATAATAAACCTTTATTTAGAAAAGACAAGTTTGCATGCAGATATGGTGGAAATGCCTTGTTTAGTTAATAAATGTCTGCGGATCCCCGCAGAACCTCTGACGTGCGCAGTGCGCTTCAAGCGGGTGAGCTCATCTGTCAAAAGCCTGTGACTCACCTGTGCCAGGTGTCTCCGGGACGCGGTGCAACGGCCCGACCTGCCGCAGCTGGAAAGCGGTCCTCACCTCATGACAGCTATACGCGTCTACGTCGTTCACTGTCGCAGCAAAAATGACCGCTGTCAAAATTAAAAAGCATCCGTAGGAGTTTACGCGAGGGCATATTCCTCGGGACATTGCCGCATCTCACACCAGGTATCCTTGTGGTGGATTAGACTGACACTAGTCTGACCGCGAACTGTGTGACAGTGTTGAAAAGAAACAGCACTGAAGTACAATGAAGCGACGATGAGTTGAAACATCTGACACACGTTTTCGTCCTGTTTTCACATTATTGTTTTGGGGGGTGAGTGAGAGCCCCTCACGGGAGAGCTTTGGGGTCTTCTCTCGGGGAGAGGACGAGTGGTGTGTGGGCTGAAGCCAGTGTGTCCCGCGCTCGACACTTCGCAGTGGTCGTCTGTCTGCGCGCCTGTTCCTGGAGCCTTACGCACACTCCCCTCCCTCTCGGTGCGCTCCAGAGAAGTGCGGCGACTACAAGTCACCGCAATGCCCCGACTTACGGACATTTAAACCCCTTAAAGTGGACATTATTGTGACGTTTGTTGCGCAAAGACGCGTCTTTCTGAACACAACCCAGTTTTGTTTTGTTTTTTGCTTTTCTTGAAAATTTTGAGCAAAATGTTTTGAATCTAAATGCTTAGCTGTAATCAATTTTTTTTAATTAAAAAAAAAAAAAGCACCATACTGATGATATGCGTTTGTTTTTTTTTAAATAAGTTTGTTTGTTGTCAAATATTGTACCAAGGTAAAATTAAAAGAGATGCCGACAGTCACTCCCAGAAGTAAAGCCATCATGGCCATCAAAAAAAGCTACTTGATTACATTTAATATAATAAGTTTAAAGTCAAATGCTACGATCTTTGTAAGACAAAAAAAATAAATAAGTTTTGATGTCGGGTGGAGTTGAACAAGACGGGGGCTTTCGTCTGGTTTTCAGAATATGGTGACTGCTGTCCCTCCACTAAAACCGGCAGAGTTGAATGTCGCTGAAGACTAGAATAGATTTACTTGTCCGCCATCTACTGGCGTTCATGCCGTCAAACCCTGGACGAACAGAGCTGTTACAATATTGTACAGTATTCTATGCTGTGCAGCCTTGATGACACGTTTGATTAATTATAGGTTGTTTTTTGGTGTATCAGAGATTTTGAACCAATAAAAGTTCAAAATCGGACGATCTGAATTTTGATTTTCATTCATTCGGATTCGTTTCCGTTTTAAATTGTCGGTGAAACCAGAGTGAGGACACTGGAGGGCCGTGTGATAGTTAACACTTGCAGATTAGATAGATAGATAGATAGATAGATAGATAGATAGATAGATAGATAGATAGATAGATAGATACTTTAATAATCCCGGAGGAAATTGCATATATCCACTGCTCAGGCATTACATAACAAATAATACTGGATAAACACCAGGAGAAAAGGAAACACTGACATCACAGGACATACCACAAGACATACATTACACTAACAGACACATGCAGCACTAACAGGACTTATATACTAAACTATAACTAAAATATAAACAGTATAAAATTTAAAAATATTACAGTATTAAAATATAAACAGTATAAAATTGAATTAAAATATAAAACAGTATAAAAAATAAATAATATATATAAACAGTATAAAATAAAATTTAAATTAAATTAAATTAAATCCATTTTCAACCCCGTGCTGACCTCGCCACCTCCCCCCCGCTCCTCCTGAGAGTCATTGTACCCCCTGATGGCACGGGGCACGAAGGAGGACCTCAGCCTCTCTGTGGAGGCGCTGTGTGACAGCAGTCTGCCGCTGAAGGTGCTTCTCTGCTGGGAGAAGGTGGTGTGTAGGGGGTGCCTGGTGTTGTTCATGATGGCCTTAATTTTAGACATGGTCCTGCTCTCCAGAAGCGTCTCCACAGAGTCCAGGCTCAGCCCGACCACTGAGCCTGCTCTGCGGAAGAGTCTGTTCAGACGGTCCATATCTCTTTTCCTGGCCCCCCCACCCCAACACACAATGGCGTATGACAGCACACTGGAGACTACGGACTGATAGAACATGAAAAGGAGCTTAGGACAGATGTGTAAGGAGGCCAGCCTCCTTAGGAAGTACATCCTGCTCTACCCCTTCTTGTACACACAGTTGGAGTTGAGTGACCAGTCCAGTCTGCTGTCTAGCTGCAGTCCCAGGTACTTATAGTTTTCTACCACCTCCACCTCACTGCCTTTGATGATCACCGGCTGTGGAGAGGGAGGTGCCCGCCGGAAATCCAGAACCATCTCCTTTGTCTTGGAGACGTTGACTTGGAGACATTGGAGAGATTATGAGATTTAGCAGATGTACTCACTCAGTATTCCAGGTACATTAAATATATCTGTAATATAAATTTAATTAATGTGATATTTCTACCTCCAGAGAGATGTTCCACTCAGCATGGCACAGCCACATTTGATATGAGGAATATTGTTTTCTCTTCATTTAAAAAGGCGTTTTTGAACACTGTTATTTCTGCGTGAGAAAATTAGGTGCACGAGCATCATTTGATATATAATATTTCTATGCAATATATAAGTGAGATAGAATCCCACAATAAAGCTGAGGAATTGATTGCTGAGATGTCACCTATTGAAACATTTTCTACGGCAGCCCAAATTTTGGTGTCCTGATCAAATTACAACTAATGCACTTGTGAACTCTTGAATGTGTGAGTCGGAGCAACACAAGTAGTCTCAACGTGCATGAGAAACCGTCCATCTCATAGTGTCCATAACAAACAGCTGCTGCTCCGGGGTACACTTTAAGAACTTTAATAGGGCCACACAGGTCAGCTCTTCTTCCAGTGGTCTGGAGGTGAAGAAAGCCAGGGTTAATAGTTTCACTCACTGAGAAGTTGTGCCATAACGTCACTCCAGATCTGTCAGGATATCCTCATAACAGCATACAGTAAATGGATCAATCAAACAATCAGTGAAAGCACACATTTTATTTCCTGTAGAGGAATTCGTTTTCGCTTTTATATCTAAAGGCATCTGCTTGGTAAACACTCAGACTTCTTATGAGTGATCTGCCACAATAAGATGGCGCTCATAAGTTGGAAGCACATGGGGTCAGTCAGATGGGACTGAACATATCAAAGATGCTGCCAGATAAAACAGCAATGCTGTGCATCATTCCAACATAAAAGCGATGAACAATGAATCACCCAGAGAACAGGGACTCCAACAAAAACACATTTCTGAAAACTTTTATCTATAAGTACATTTAAATACATTTAAATTTAAGATAGTTTGATCCTGAACAACACCCAATGTAATCTGAGGAACAACATACATTTGATGGTCATAAAACAAACACAAACTTTGTCATATTAACTTCAAGACAAATATACTGGCACAGCAAAGTCGCAGGTGTTTATTAAACTTTATTGGTACCGGACAAAAACATTAGCATATGACACCAGCCAGTCTTGTTTTGTCCTTCAACGAACTGGTGTACATTGGTGCCTGGGTAAAAATATCCCACTTAAAATATTATTTTTTAACTTGAATAAGTCTGGCAGTAGATCATTTGGTCTGGCTCTAAAGCAGCATCTGAAAATTTGTCCTTAATCCCGGAAAAGAAGGCTTTGGCTCCAGAACCCCCCACCCCCAACCCTCCGCGGCTATAAATATTTATCAATTGTCCATAAAATTGTTAAGTATACCTCTGCATAACATTGTAACCTTATCAAAGAAAACAAGTGAAAAAAAGAAATTCAATGTATAAGATTAATTTTAATATTATTTTTTTAGTTTATAACATAAAAGTTTCAAGTGCATCAATTTGCCTTCAAATAAAAAAACCTTGTTTAAACTGTAAACATTTTTGACCAACTTATTGCACCATTTGATAGTGAAAAATAAACGGCAAATAAAAATTTCAAATTCAGTTCAGCGACATTAAGGAGCACAATATATAAAACACTAACCTACAAAATAAAAATGAATTTTAAAAAATTGTGATTTTTTTTAAAAATGAAAATAAGGAAGTCAGGATTAATGGTTAATGAGCTTGTTTCAGGCAGTGATACTGAACTTGCGCCTCCTGCTGAATGTTTCATCTCCTCTGCTATGGTTTGTGGGAGGGGGGGGGTTGCACTGAGCAGTTTGATACGCCACTTTATATGATGCTAACAGAGCTCGCTGGTTTACTGAAGTAGCATTCACAAAGCGAGGCAATATTCGGCACGTTTTTGCTGAATAAACTCCAGCGGCTTATCAGCATTGTCAGACACAGTAAACACACAGGCCTCTCCTCGTCTCCAACAGTAGTCACGACTCAGTGAAACTCAGCACAACAGATGCTTTTTCATAATTCCTTGAGCCAATACTCCCTGAGCACACCTGACAATGGAGAACACCACTGCCAACTACTGTAGTGGATGTGCAATTACACTTTATTCTAGTACCAAAAAAAAAATCATGTTCCCCAGGGTCACACGCATTGCACAGCCCCTCTATTTGAGAAACGCTGGAATAGACTGAAGCACTTATCACAATCTTTCTTCTGTGTGTTCTCTATGTATATTGTTGAAGAAATACTATAAAGAAACATGCTTTTATACACAGTGGACATATATAGTTATCATTGAATAGCAATAGTGGAATTGATGCATTAAAAAGGCTGATATAATGTGAGCCTGCACACATGATGTGGGCAGGGAACCACCACTTTCAGTATTCTGGCCTCATGGAATGCAGCCATTAATGCTATTACATACACTTGTGTGTTTGTTTTTTTTGCTATGAATGTCAATCATTTAAAAGTATGATACAAAGGTAGAAGTCATTGATTGCAGCTGGGATCTTTTCCTGTAATCACAGTGCTGGTGTTCAGCTCATGCCTTCTGAATTTAAGGGGGACAAAATCATCCTTGCATTTGATGATTTCACACACATTTCAAAAACAAGTGTTCTTGAAACCTTGGGCACAAATTCATTCATTCATTCATTTTGTGACGGCTCAATCCGCTGTAGGGAGCTGGAGCCTATCCCAGCTGGCATAGGGCGTGAGGCGGGGAAAATCCCAGGCACGACGTCAGTGCACCGTAGAACCACACAGAGACAGACAAACACACACACACACAAACACACAGCTGGACAGGTGCAGACATTAGGAGGACCGTGGCTGTACAGAAAACCAAAGTCACACTCAATGATTTCCCTGCTAGATTTCCAAAGAGATGAATGTCCAGCCTGATGTGGCCCCTTGCAGTTCTCTCATTGACAACACTGACCAGGTAAATTGATCTCCATGAACATATTTTGAAATGATCAAATAATTAAAATTGTATTCAGCAGTTTGTAGACCAGGGGTGTCAAACTCAAATGCACAGTGGGCCAAAATTTAAAATGAAACAAAGGCCAACGTTGAACAAATGAAGCCTTAATATGGACCCAAACAAGTTTTGCTTTAACACTGAATATGGAACAAGCAACGCTTATGTAACTTAATAGTGCAGACATGCAAAATTGAATTTCAAATAATAAAAAAAACATCAATGGCATATTAAATTGAATTTAAATAAACAGTGTATGCCTCGTTTCTATTTGCAGCCTTCTGAGGTAAATATCAAAATAATGTCTGGGTCCTGTCCTGATTGACGCCCCAAAACAACAGCAGAGCATTATGGGATTTGTAGAATTAGCAGTGAATGCGCTGTTCTGTACCAGCGGGCCAGCTCTAATAGTAATTTTATATTGCCTCGCGGGCCAAATATAATTACACTGCGGGCCAAATTTGGCCCACGGGCCAGAGTTTGACACCCGTGGTGTAGACACACAGGTCCTGTGTTATACTCAGTTAGACAGGTGCAGACATTAGGAGGACTGTGAGCTTTGCACATTGAAACAAACTCACACTCAGTGATTGTCCTTTCTCTTTTAGATTTCCAAAGAGATGAATGTCCAGCCTGATGATGTGGCCCCTTGCAGTTCTCTCAGTGACAACACTGACCAGGTAAATTGATCTTCATGAACTTTATTTTGAAATTATCAAGTCATTAAAATTGTATTTAGCAATAAGTAGACACACAGGTCCTGTGTAATACTCGACTGGACGGGTGCAGACATTAGGAGGACTGTGATCTTTTTACATTGAAACTAACTCACACTCTGATTGTCCTTTCTGTGCTTCATGTCAAAGGAGCCTGCTGATGCTATGATGTGGCATTCCTTCCCGGACGTCATTGATAAGGTAGCTTTATCTCGAATGACCTAACTATGTTAAAATGAGAAACTCACATGGGATATTTTGTATGTACTCGGGTCCTGTGTAATTCTCAGCTGGACAGGTACAGACATTAGGAGGACAGTGTAAAATTAATTTCAATCTTCTGAAGGTGTATATGCACAAAATTAAAGCCAAAAAGTCTTCAAATACTTAGTTTGTGTGTAATGTATCTAAAATGTATTGAAGTTTCACTGTTTAAATTAAAGTAATGGGGGGGAATGATTTTTACCATCACATTCTAATTTTTGAGATGAACCTGAATGTCAACAGTCAGTATACTTTTTTAATTTTATAACAAGTCCTTTTATCATACTGGGTATTGTTGGAGAACAGTGTGTAGACAATAGTTATTTGGCTACAGTTTTTAAAGTTATTTTTTATTGAAATAAAGTTCTTGATTTTTTTTAACACTATAGTTTACATCTAAACAATTATATTTTTCCAACTGTGGGGGCTAAAATTACAAACATAAAATATATTTTCATCTATTGTTTTCAAATAGTAGCTCAATACATACCAAATATATACATACATTTGGTATTCTACACCTGATAAATAGAAGGGGTTTTGAAATGCAAGTGTCAGAATAATGTGATGGTCTAATTGCACTTTTTTGGTCAACAGAGCTGTGAACATGACTTAGTCTCAGAAAAGATATCGAGTTTGGAGAAATGTGCCATATGTGGAGGACCATTTGCACCTCTGAAATGGTTTGGAGAGAGATGCTAAGGTGAGTTTGATTTTGAGTGCGTCTTACTTTTTGGAACATGAAATCACAGGAACACTTCAAGAGAATCCTAAAACATGTAATCTGACTATACTTTGGTAACATTTGGTTTGGTACCGACTATGTCACACTAGTTTTGGGTTGCTACCTTGAATCTGTGGTGATTCTGTTCTGCTGGGTTGAAGATATCAGTGCACCATCTAAATTTTAGAATTGGTAGGTTGTATCACAGCAACATCCATATTTAAGACATTGTCTGCCATCATGCTACATACTTGTCCAGATACTCATGGTTTGCCGACTTCAATTTAACTGGTTGGCATTGACATACAACCAAAAGGGAGTAATTGTAGCTTGCTATATACCTTGAACAGAATATAAAAAAACTGCACATGCAACTAACTTCACTGCAAATTATGTGCAAGTATTTTTGTTTTTTGCTATTGACTTTCTCTGAAATAAGTTGCAACGACATTTGAAAAATTGTTTTTTCTTATGTTTGTTTACAAAACACAATGATACAATTTCCAGCCTCTCAATGCATCAACCAGCTGCACTTTGAGAAGCTTGAGCTACCAAAAGGTTAAACTCTGGTGAGCAACTCCTTTGTGATCTAGTAATCAATTCAATCAAATGTATTGGTTGTAAAAAGTATGGACTGCCGTGATGATAATCAATTTACTTCATATTCCAAAGTTAACATCAAACTCAAAAACAGTTACACGTGTAACACTAATATGTTAGTTATTTGCAGCTGCACTTACTAACATTATTTCCAACAATGAGACTCAAAAAGTGGTCTACAAATGACCATCCTTTGTAGAATGTTTGTAACTAGCTGCTGTTAAGTACATATACTGACTTCAGAAAATAATTTCTTAATTTTCTCTGTCTAGTTTGCTACCAGTCCTGGCACAAAAGCTGTTATGTTAAACACGTGAAGAACATCACTGAACCTCTGCCAGTGGTAAGTGTTTTATCATTCTCAGTAATATGCTTTCCAAGTACGCAAAATAGTAATCCTTTCTTATTATTATTATTAGGCCTCTGAAGAACAAAGCTCAAGTCAGGTGACTTCATCAGAGGAGGAATATGTGCCTGATTCCTACAGTAATTCAAACAGCTCATGGGAAGACAGATCAGAGTTTTCAAAAATGAAGTGCAAACATTTGAAAATACAACATTTTGAGGTGTCCACAAGTAAGTGTGCTTCAAAACAGAAAAGACACTACCAAGAAAATCTCACAGATGAAGAGAGAGAATTGGTTCCTGCAGCTGCAGAATCATTACCTGAAGATGCAGTCAGTACAAATCAGCTTGAAGGATCAGAAGTTCTGGCTGAAGCTGGGAGTGATGATGATGTTGATGATGCTGAAGACATGCCTGTTAAGGATAGCACTGAAGCCGAGGGCCAGCAGATATTTGTGGAAAACCACAGACAAAGTTTGCACGTCATTTAAAAACTCATGAGAAGACACATGCTGATGTTGCTCAAATTCTGATTCTTCCAAAGAAGTCCAAACAGCGCATGAAAATGCTCATTAAGCTACGCAACAAGGGAAACTACAACCACAACACAGAGGTTTTATCAAGTGGAGCTGGATTGCTAAAGCCTAGACGCACAGCCAAGAAAAATTATAATGCTAAAGACTACGTGCACTGCATGTACTGCCAGGCACTATATCTCAAAAGAGATCTGTGGCGACATGTTTGAAAATGTTCTTCAAAACAAGTTGAAGCCAAGTCAGAGATTGGAAGAACTAGGGTCTTGTCTTTGGCCACTATGTCGGAGTCGGCCCAGTGTCAACAGGTATCAGCAGGTGTTTGGAAGCTGTTAACTGATGAAAGATGATGAGATCACTGCTACAGTGCGCAGTGACTTCTGCATTCTTCAGCTGGCTCAATCATTTTTTAACAAACATGGACAGGATTCTACCAAATACGACTACATTCGACAGAAACTCAGAGAAATTGGAAGACTTTTGCTGACACTTCACAAAGACTTCTCAATACATACTCTTGAGGATGCTGTAAAACCTGCAAATTTTGAAGTGGTTATTCAGGCTGTCAAGAAAGTGTCTGGGTTTGATGAAGAAAAGCACTGCTACCAAACTCCAAGCCTTGCACTGAAGCTGGGTCACTCATTGTAGTATACAGCGTTTTGAATGTCTGGGTTGACTTTACCAGCTCACTGTCTTCTGCTATTAGTGCTCTGCAGTGTACAATGTCACTTATCTTCTGCAAAGTGGTCTGAATTGTTTCACACACAACTATGACTACCTTGAATGAGAGCCACTTCAACAAGCCTTCCACTCTGCCTTTCACAGAAGATGTGCAACGTCTTCACAAACATCTTGAGAAGACTGCAGAGGAAGCATTTAAGAACTTGGAAAAGACATCACCACAATTATATGGTGAACTGTGCAAAGCAAATATGGCAAACATAATACTATTCAACCGGCGTCGTGGAGGAGAAGTTTCAAAAATGCCCCTGAAAGGCTTTCTTGAGAGGGACACAAGTGCCTTACATGAGGATGTTGCTGTTGGACTCACAAAATTTCAACTAAAGCTTTGTAACCACTTCAGCCGTGTGGAAATCAGGGGTAAAAGAGGACGGAAGGTTGCTGTATTGCTATCCCCAGACATGGTTAATGCCTTAACGCACCTCATAAGTAAAAGACTGGCATTCCAGAGGAAAACCCATTCCTCTTTGCAAGACCACATTGTCTAACCCCTTACAGAGGACAGGATTGTCTAAGATTTCATGCAAGTGAATGTGGGGCTAAGAACCCTGAACTCCTCAGGTCAACACAGTTGCGCAAACATGTTGCAACATTATCACAGGTCCTTAACCTCAGGAATCACAAATTGGACCAAGTTGCTGACTTCCTTGGCCATGATATTCGTGTTCATAGAGAATACTACAGACTTCCAGAGGCTACAACCCAGCTGGCCAAAATATCAAAACTACTGCTTGCCATGGAGAAAGGGTCTCTTGCAAATCTTCAAGGCAAAACACTTGACGAGATGGAAATTGAAGGTACTGCCATTTAAAGTCACAAAAACTCTTTTCAATTAATGCTTGGTGTAGCTAAATTGGACATAGTGTCTTAAGGCAATCCATAGCATTTTATCTTTTTTTTCAAGGTAATTTTTTTTTTTTTTGTCAGATAACCTAGAGTTGACTGATGCCGAGCAAAGTGGGGAGAGTGAAGTCGAGGAAGAAAATTGTCCCACACATCCACAGACTGGTAATGGTGAGTACAATACAAATTTCCAATATGAAAGTTAGGAAATTTATAAAATCACAATGTTGAACTTTTCTACAGATTCTGCAGGGATGAACACAAGTCAGCAACCTGTTGAGGAACCTATGGGCACATTTTTTCTGTCCTCACAAGGTTATCTCTCAACTTCAGTCCATCAGCCTGTCATTTTTGTTTGATAGCATGTAGGATTAGAAATAATCCATGTGATGTGTCCACAACAACTTTTAGTTTTCTCATTTACAGTAACCGATGACAACCAAGCAGGCCCATCTCAAGGTAAATGGACAATAAAAGGTTTTCAACCCAGCAGCCACTTCTGAAATTATGTTATGCCAGTCAACACCACCTTCTTGTAAAGATAAAATGGATGATTGAGGATCCATCAATGACCATCCTGAACTTCAGAGTGCTTATTTAGAACTCTATCCATTATACATTGTTCCAGTGAAAATTGTTTTGTTATCTAATCTTCAAACTGTGACCCTTTCTTTTTATTTTATTATTTCAGCAGTCAGTGAAAATCCAGAAGGGAAGGACAAAGATCCCAGCAGAAAAGGAAAAGTGAATGAAAAACCAGGTAAATGTTGCAAAAGACAGACTAAAGTCTCTCCATTTAAGTCACTTTTTTAAGCATAGAGTCATAACTTGGAGGCTCAGTCAAAAATACCTTTACCACCAGAGAGCAAGATAGTAACTGTAGGCATCTTCCTGTAGGAGACTGTAGTCTTATCTGTTAGCTAATTATTGCTGTAGCGGCGAACAGCTGTTTCGTCAGCTGATGCGCGTGTGCGTAACCATGGCGGTGTTGAAGCGCGCACGATCAACCAGATCTTAGCTGTGAAAACTGTGTTTTCATTATAGCGTATCCGGCAGAGCACGTCTGCACCCGTGTTCATCTGGGTGGTCCCGGATGAGGTTGGTGTGTAATTCGGGAGAGTTCGGCCATTTGTTTTGCACATTTGAAGTAGTTTGCGTGTGGGGGTGTGTGATTGCAGCGATGGGCGCTCCCGGCTCATCAGCTGGGGTGTGAGCATGTTGATTACTCACCTGTGTCAAGTCAAGCAGAGAGAAGAGACGCCACAACGGAGCAGAAAAGTTAAGTTTCCCCACAGAGTGCGAAAAACGTACTAACAAAGAGCCGAACGGACCGCCGGTAAGAATACTTTAGTTTTATGTGTGGATGCGAGGTATCTGAAGTGTGGGTGAAGTTATTTGTAGCGTCCGGTGCTGTGTGTAAATGTTGACTGCTAGTGAGGGCATGGGATAAGCAGGTAATATTTTTTCTCTATATGCAGACGGCGTGTTTAAGGCTGCTATAAATGTGACTTACTGAAAAAAGAATAGTAATTTTATAGTGGATATGGGATTTAAATGTGTGTCTAAACCTGGTGGGGAATTGTGTGTTGATTAGTTATTAATTTATATGTTGGTTTAGTGAAATGCTTAATTCATTGGTTTCATGGGTTAAAAGAAAAAACAAAAATGTATTTTATCTATTTTGATGAATTTACATTGAAATTACTCACATCTGTTTTAACTTAAAGGAAAAATAAATCTCTTTTCATGCACTTGGTTAATGTGAAAGGGTTTGATAATTGATCAATATTTGTATTTATTATAATTATTGATTATGGGTCTGATAACTTTTTTAATTTATTAGAACCCGTTTTTCATTATGATAATCATGTGATGTTTAAGGTTTTTCACCTACTACTACTTTGAAGACTATTGAAGAAAAAGGTTGTAAAGAAAAATAAAAGAAAAAAGAAGCAACAACCTGGTCTTTGAGTGAATTCCAGCCTTTTGATGTTTGGCGTTGGTACACCCCTTCAAGTGTGGGGTTAGCAAAGAAAGCAAAACACTTGACAATTGCTACTGAATTAATTAAAATAACATAACAGCATAAACGTATCAGCCATCACTATGTATCAGCATTCAAAATTCCCTGGTCTCAGTGGAAAAACTTAAAGTTGTGAGAGTAAAAAAAAAATTAAGCATTACAGTAAACACAAAGCATGTATATTTACTCTTTTTGTAGTATCTTCCAATGCCAATATTAAGAGTTTGGGAGATCAGAATGAGTGCAAGAAGAGAAAGTAGATTTGACCCTCCCTTTTCTCTTCCATTTGCAGTTGACAAACATGAGGAATGTTGTGTGTTAAACTACAGTTCCTGTTTTAATTAATGATCTCTTTGTCTGTTTTGTAGTTTCTTTGGAAAATGCAAGGCGGGCACAGAAACTGCAGTGGTCTCCCAAGGAGGTTGCAGCTATCATGCGACATTTTCACCGACACATCAGAGAGGGAAAACTGGCCACTATGATCGAATGTAAACAGTGCAAGACAGCAGAACATTCCATACTGGCTGATCGCTCTGTTCAAAATATCAGAGACTTTGTGAGGAATAGGGACACAACTGTGAAAAAAAAAAGGAAATTCGTGAACAGTGAAGTATTATGGGACATTGTTGCAGTCTTTGTTGTAGTTTGTGTTGACTTAAAAGGTGTTAGTTGCTGCGAGGATCTCACTGTTGTCCCAATGTTTTATTATACTGTTTTTACATGTGATGCTTTAAAGAAGCCTACCTCTTTTGTTTAAAAGCCAGTCTCCTGATATGCTGGAAAGATAATTGATATTATTTGAGATTATTCTTATAACATTGTGTGCAGTATTAAAGTAGATAGTGACTGAGCTACTGCAGGTCAGTTGGTAAGTTTGAGCCCATCTCTTAATACTGAAAGGAAAAAGGAAAAGTCAAAACACAGTATGCTTACATGCAATTAGGTAGTTTAATTGAAATACTGTTCTGGTTCATGTCTTTCATAAAATTCAACGTCTTCACTCAATAGTGAATGTGCAATCTGTCCTATTTTGGCTTTAAGAGGTCACAATTTCCAAACAGCATTCTGTATCACAGTAATACTTCAATAAGGGCACTGTAATACAGTCTATTCATTTGTGTGTGTTATGCCATGTTCCATTTATTCACATTTGACCCTTTAATTCACCTAAATGACACATGTGTGTGTTGTTTAGCCACAGTCCTCACAAATCAACGTAGTCCTATCAATTACCATTTGAGTCGTGGGCGGAGCCAAGTACCTAATTAACTTTTGTCCTCTTAATACAGCACTATGTCAGGTTATTGTATTTTGAGTTCTGTACTGTGTATTCAAAATTTGAAGTGAGATTGTGGTTGTGTAGCTCAAATAGAATTTTTTGATGTTTTCTACATCTTTGTAGCACAAGTAGAAAGTGGTGTCCCTCTAGCGTTGCAAAAAACTGGTTTGAAAAAATTGTCCTAGTTCACAAAGACCCGTATAGGTGACTGTTCCACAGGACCTGTGTGTCTACATATTTCTAAAAACAATTTCAAATGATTTGATCATTTCAAAATACAGAAGTCACTGGAGATCAGTTTACCTCATCACTGACGGAACTGCACATGGCCACATCATCAGGCTGGACATTCATCTCTTTGGGCATCTGAAAGAGAAAGGACAATCACTGAGTGAGAGTTTGTTTCAATGTACAAAGCTCACAGTCCTCCTAATGTCTGCACCTGTCTAACTGAGTATAACACAGGACCTGTGTGTCTCAACTCTTCTGAATATAATTCATGAGTTTCTATTTCTGCATATATGGTCAACCAAGATTAATTTACTTGTCCAGTGTTGCTCGGGACAACACTGGACAAGTGACCATATCAGCAGGCTGGCTTTGCTCCTCCTGAGAAATCTAGATGGGAGAACCAATTACTAATAAATTTCTTCTATCTTCTTCAAGGCTGTATTTGCAGATGTTGTGAGTCAACAATACAATCACATATACAGGCAATGAAAGGCAACTTGTCTACATGTAAAAGTAAAACAGTTGTGTTCACTTGCTTCCATTGATCACTAATTACAAAGCAGCTGATGGCTTGATTGCCACGAAGGTTCTGGAATTTAGTGAGTTTAAGCCTTGCTTCTAGGATTAGAAGTGTCAGGAAGCCACAAATTATTCACTTGTTCCTTTTAGGCCACAAATAAAATAAATTCATCTAGATGCTGACTTATAGAAATATTCAATGAATACTGTAATTTCCCTCCATGGACTGTTGTCATTTTAGACTTGCTTTAGGTGCACTGTGGCGGAGTAAGATATGGTTTGGTAGAGAAAGCTACAGGGTCCACTGATTTGTGTAACATGAGCATGGGTAAATACCTTGCTTCTCCATGGCCAATCAGAATGACCGTAGTTATATGTGATTTCCTCGCCTGGATTAATGTCCTTAAGTGCAAATAAACACAAATGGGGCCTTCCATCCACTTATTAATGTCAATTTGCAGTTTGCATTCAGATGATCATCATTAACCAGTCTCCCTAGAGAACCATCCTCTCTTGAAGCATCAACACTGAAATATCAAAAATACAATAACAATCATAATGTTTAAGGGCATAGGATCGAGCACAAGTAGTGTTAGCATGTTTGAAAAACATTCAGCTACAATTTTAAATATTCATTTAACAGTAAAAATCATCACTTTTCTATAACTATATTTCACAATTACAACTACTTTTACTAACAATAAGGTTGGACAGTTAGTATTCATAGATACGGATGCAAATTTAGAGACGACACCTTAAATTAGTTACATACCATAAATGATGTCCATTAAAACGGAAATCAAACATGAAAACCTTGAGTGCATCATGATACACTTTCGACCGGTTTTCTTGATCCTTTTTAGTGATGACGTCCCCTCTGTACTCAATAAGGAAATCTCCTCTTTGAAAGGCCCGGCAGCTGAACACACCTCGACCTAAAGACACACAGGATGAGTGAGCAAAAGTGATGAAGTCTGAAAATGTCCTCTGTATTTTGTTTGGTAGCCTGTTGTAAGAGGGCATGGGTGAATCAGGTTGTGTTATGCTGATTCAGTTTCAAGTTGTGCATGGGGCTTGATGGACACTTTGATGTACTGTGAAAATAGCAATAAGGCTGCAGTGGCACGACAGAGCACAAACATTAATTCCTACATAATGGGGTTTTGACTTTTGCTATAAGAGTATTGTGAGATGATGCTCGTCTCCTTTGGGATCATATATGTATAACTGTTTTCATAGTACTGTAAAAAAAAAAAAGGGGACTGCACAGCATTTTTAATCATAGCCAAGTTTGTGCATTAGCAAGAACAAAGTCTGAGTCATCACATTTTGTGCTGGTCTCACTCTCTAAACTACACTGACTGTTCAGCTGTTCACCGACACATGCACATACCCTCCATGTAATCTATACCATGTTGCCTAGTTGCTATATAGACTAAATATACTTAATATAGTTGTGTAGAAGTGCCTTACCTGCTTCACCACACCGCCGGGAGGTAAATGAGACGCACTCAATCAGCGTAGTGAACGAGAAGAGCCGATGCCCGTCGGAGAGAGCCGAAGCTTCCGTCTCCTGCTCAGCTGTTGCCGCTCTGAGCAGTGAGCAGTCCGTTCAGCGGAAAATGCGTGCAGGCACCAGGCAGGGGCGGGAGTTTATTTTGAAGGGCACACGACACGGCCAATCACATGCAAGGACTGGCTAGAATCATCATTTTACTATGTAGAACAAACTCTGATGAAAAGCATGGAAAATGAATGAATTTCTTCAAAAGTGCAACTCTTTGGCATTCAGAAACACTAAAAGAAATGAAGAAAAAACATTGTAGTGGTCAGTAAATGTTACTTTTATAGAGCAAGTGCAGGGAAATAAATATGGAATCACTCAATTCTGAGGAAAAAAATTTTGGAATCAGTCCATGTGGTAAAGACAGCCTGCCCTTACCACTGAACTGGGTTAACGGTTTTTGTTTGAGTATATTGTAATTTATTTCTTTTTCTCCACATGGTCATCACCTACCCAAACATTTGTTTGCTACACAGGACCCAGCATGAATCAGCTGTGACTCACAATTGCTTTCAATTTGTCACAATTTTATTAGTTTATATGTACATTTCATTCAGTTTATAAAAGACACAGAATGCACCTGATTAAATCATGTATTTAACAAATGCTGTGATACTTACCTTCTGTTCTGTCATAAATTGTTTAAACTTTAAAGGATTCACACCAGGTTTCAATTATCATTTTATAGGGAGGTGACAACGACCAGAGCATACCACTGCGAAAGGGGTGTTTGGTTTTGATTAAAAAGTATAACTCAATGTTTCCAATACTGTGGTTGCTGAATTCCAACAGACGGTTCTCCATGAGTATGGGAGTTGTGTCTTGTGTTGAAAAGTATTGATTTGTTCAACATTGTCACCATAATTATGGTTGAGTTTATTTTTGGGTTCCCTGGAGAGGACAGGTGGTCATGACCAGCAGTATAAAGGCCCTGATTGAAAATCATGGCAGGGAGTTCTGGTCTGAACTAACTCAAGGTGGAGGATGTGCTGCTGTCAGTACATGGTCTTTTTGTTTTTGAAAGTAGTGAAATAAAAGAAAAACGTTTTACCTTCAAATTTTTGGTTGGCTTTTTCTGTACACCTGGCCCTCATCAAACGAACTCAATTACACTCCATTTTGAATAGAAAATAAGGACACACCCAGTCAATTTCCTTTCCTTAATTGGGTACCTGCTTCAGATTATATCTGCTCGTTAGTCAGACGTTAAAAACAGTGCAGTTATCACACCTTGGAGGGATGCTGGACCAAGTGGATTGGCAAGAATCATGGCTCCAACAAGAGAGATGACTCTTGAGGCCAAAGACAGGATTATCAAACTTCTTGAAGAAGGTAACTCTACACGTATGGTTGCCAAAGATGTGGGCTGTTCACAGTCAGCTGTATCGAAGATGTGGACCAAGTAAAAAGAGCATGGGAAGGTTGTTAAAGTCAAGCGTACTGGTAGACCAAGGAAGACATCTAAGCATCAAGACAAACAACTAAGGCCGTATATCTTGAAAACAGAAAACGCACAAGACAAATGAAGAAGTGGGAGGAAGCTGGAGTCAATGTATGTGACAGAACTGTGCAAAATCTTTTTTAAGAAATGGGATTTTCATACAGGAAAGCTAAAAGGAAACCATCATTGATGCTTAAACAGAAAAGAACAAGACTGCAATGGGCTAAGGAGAGGCAATCATGGACTGTGGATGACTGGATGAAGGTTATCTTCAGTGATGAGTCACAAATCTGCATTGGACAAGGTGATGATGCTGAAACTTTTGTTTGGTGCCGTTCCAGTGAGAGTTACAAAGAGGACTCCCTAAAGAAAACATCAAAATTCCCACAGTCCTTGATGATATGGGGCTGCATGTCAGGCAAAGGCACTGGGGAGATGGCTGTGGTTAAATCTTCAATAAATGCACGAGTTTACATTGACATGTTGGACAGCTTTCTTAAACCTTCAATTGAAAAAAAATGCTTGGGGATGATGAAATCATTTTCCAAGATGACAATGCATCATGCCACAGAGCAAAAACTGTGGAAGCATTCTTTTAGAAAGACACATCCAGTCAATGTCATGGCCTGCAAATAGCCCAGATCTCAACCCAATTGAAAACCTGTGGTGGAAATTAAAACAATAGTCCACAGCAAGGCTCCAACCTGCAAGGATGATCTGGCAACTGCTATCAAAGAGAGTGGGCACCAGATTGATGAAGAATACTCATCAAGTCCATGGCTCATAGACTGCAAACTGTCATAAAAGCCAGAGGTGGTGCAACTAAATACTAGTGATGTGTTTTGATTATTTCTTTGTCTGTTTTTCATGAATCCATATTTTTTTCCTCAGAAGTGAGTGATTCCATATTTATTTCCCTGCACTTGCTCTATAATAGTAACATTTACTGACCACCACAATGTTTTTTCTTCATTTCTTTTAGTGTTTCTGAATCCCAAGGAGTTGCACTTTTGAAAAAATTCATTATTTTTCCATGCTTTTTATCTGAGTTTGTTCTACATAATAAAATGTCTGATTGAGTGCTCGTCCAAGACTGGTGATTCCATACTTTTTGCTAGGGGTAGTATTATGTGAAAGAAGGAAGGCGGGCAGACGCTCGAAAGAATGAGTGTAGTGGTACAGGCCAGGTACACACTGTGTCAGGCAGCAGAGACAGGGAGACAGAGGAGGATTGGAGAGCAAGCGTGTCATGAGTGAAAAACGTAAAAGAAGCAGCATTTGGCTGCATTTCAATGATGTTGGGGACTGTAAGGCTGAGTGCAGAATTTGTAAAATGAAAATGTCTGTGAGAGCAGGTTCAACCACAAACCTTCACAGACATTTAAGAACTACCCACTCATCCGTGCAACTCGATGAGAGAGTTTGAGGTTTGATTTGTAAGTTTACTGTGTTTGTGTGGTTGCTCAAGGGTTGTTTCGGTATTTAAAGATTTGATACATAAAAATAAAGCTTTTATGAAAACAATGGTTGGAAAATTTCTCACCAATACACTAATTACTTGCTAAATTAGGCTAAAATATAACAATCAGAGTGATGTTAAATTAAGAGCCATTTGGGAGCCGTAAGAGCCGGCTCTTGTAAGGGAGCCGAGCCAAAAGAGCCGAGGCTTGGAGAAGAGCCGGAATGCCCATCACTACAGTAGAGGAACCATCTTTACCACTGACATACAGATTTTTAGTGAGTCTAATCTAAACAGTTTCAAGTTCAGAGTGATAAAAATACATGTATACTGATAACTAGAAACTTATTTATTATTTATCTGATATATAGCTGTGACACTTTTAGGAAAACTGAAATCTGTGTTAAAATCTATGTTACACAGCTATTTACAGAAACGTGAATTATAAGGACATTATAAGAATTATCAGGACCTTCCAGCAGACAGCCAATCAGAAGCTCAGAATCATACACAAGTGTGAATTATTCATGAGGTCCTGCTATTACCACCACCTACCATAGGGGGCGCAGTGATGATACACAGATTATACACAAAATCAGGTTTTTGTGTATTAGCAGGTCATCACCCGTTTTTTTTTTTATTTTAGGGTCTATAGACCTATAGAAACACTTCTAAGCTTTTAGAATTTTTTCCAAATTAGCAGGACACCGACCCTGTCCTGCTAATTCAAAATGACCTTCTAGTGTGGTGTGTATCCTGACAAAATGTCCTTTTAATACACAAAAACCAACACACACACACACACACACACACACACACACACACACACACACACACACACACACACACACACACACACTCATTCCCACGGCCAATTTGGAACGGCCAATCGACCTGGAGCGCCCGGAGAACCCGGTGAGAACCCACGCAGACACGGGGAGAACATGCAAACTCCGCACAGAGTGGGACTCGAATCGAGGACCGCCTTCATATACATTGCGCCCTCGCAAATTCGAGTGCGACTCCACCTCATCGCGGATTTTTTTAGTAGGCAGTCACGTGATACTGTGTGCGCATTCTATTGGCTGACGGCATCCGGCAGTGCGCCCCGTTCCGTGAGACACAAAAGTGCTTTGAACAGTCGATAAGAGTGTGGGAAAAGGTAATACAGATAGAAGGTGGTTTATATCAGGATGGGGAGGGTCATAAACGTTTAAATTACTGAAAATAAAAGGATACATAGTTTGTCGCTATATTACGGATTTCGTGGTTCGTATTTGGTTCCTGGAACACATTAACCGCAAAGCACGGGGGCGCACTGTATATTTAATTTCTTAGGCATTTGTGATTAAAGTGAAATCAGTAAAATGAGAGAGCTATAAAAGTTACAAAATATTCCCAAAAGTGATCTAGTATTTTGTGACACGCCTGTCCTGATTGCAGTGGTGGCTGTAACGGCCAGAGTCTCTCCGAGCATCACTTACTCCATGCAACTACTCAGACAGGGACAGAGACCAGGCTAGATTTCACCACAAGTCCCTGGATAATAGTTTCATATCACAGATAAAACACAAACACAAGAGAGAGAAGCAGCCATATGGTGAGGAGAACATGATAGGGAGAGGACAGTTGCCAAAGTTGGTGAAATGACACTTTGAAACAGCATCAAAAACAACTGTGTTCAAAAAAAGTATTAGATTTAACACAAGATGTGGCCTGGTTGTTCTTTTGGTGGCTACCAGTAAGTCGATCAGGTTGTCTATTTCAACTAGTTGATGCATTTTTATAAGAGTTTACCTCAAAGTCTACAATAATTAGGACCCGTCTACCTTGCTGTGCAGCGACAGGTGCTAGTACCCGCTGCGCCACTGTGCATCTATGTGCAAATCAAGAATTTTTTTTTTTCAAATTTTTTTGTACATAATTGTTTCGATTTTTTTTTTTGACAATAACATTTAGCAATGTTAAGAAGCCTTCATCAGTGATCACGTCATATTTTCTAATGATTCAATAATACAGTTGTGCCTTTTGTTGTTAAATTTTTTCTCAGACGAACTAATGTATCTTTTCTGTCAGCAGATGGCGCCACCGAGTTGAGTTCTCACTGTCCCATCTGTGATTTGTACGTCTGTGTCCAGGGCCATAAACATTGTTTACATGAAGTCAGCAGGAGGTGACAGAGATTTTTGGATCTTTTGTACATGATGAGAAATCTGTTTATCTTTTTTCAGACAGTAAGGCCTTATTTCAAAGTCAGACCTTATTTTGATTGTAAGAGATACAGCAGATTACATTAGAATCTGCTGTATCTCTTACAGATACTGTGTAAAACATTTACACAGCCTCAGAAATTATATCTGTCACTCCATGATATGGCCAATTAACCAAAAGCATGTGCTTCAGGTTAGTTGGCCGGTCCAAATTGGCCATAGGTGTGAGTGTGTGCAGGCATGGTTGTCTGTCAATGTGTGGTTCCGCAATGCACTGGCGTTGCGCCTGGAGTTTCCCCCGCCTCACACCCTGAATCAGCTGGAAGAGGCTCCAGCTCCCCGTGACCCGCGACAGCAGATAAAGCGGTGATAAGAAAATGGATGGATGGATGGATGGATATGTACATGCTTATGTCCTTCTCCGTAATGGACCCAGCCACTATTTGCTAGCAAAATAGGAATGACTGCAGCAATAGTGGTAGAGTATCCTCTATTCCATGTTTTCATGTCATGTTTGTGTCAAGCAGTTACTAGACAATCACCGGAGACTTTATCCCATCAGTTTCGGTCCTCTAAACTGGGGATTTAAGGGGCTTACAGGGGGTTTAACCCATAAGATTGGAGCCCTCAACAGTCTGTTTTAGAGATTACTCTATTCAGTCTCTGATTTTCACCTCTCTGTCTCAGACGAACAGAGGAAAGTGTGGAGGGTGGTCATTAGAGACATGCCATAGCTTGATATCTCTGGAGGGAGGAAGTGCTGATGAAGTAGTACTGAGGACTCTCAATTCAGAGGAACCTAACCTCCTTTGGAGCTTAACTGTAAGGAACATGTGGAACCGATTTTTCTAAGGAGTAAGGAAAAAACGAAACATCTTGCATTCAGCAATGAAAGTCGAAATAGAGGTTTTTTTGTTTTGTTTTTTTAAAAAAAGGATACATCCATTTACAGCTTGTGCATGCTTGCATGAAATATAGAGAGGTCATACTGGTCAGAGGAAGAACGTTATGCTCCATTTCTCTCGGGTGCAGATTTGAGGAGTGGAAGTAAGGCGTGATGCATCTTTAATGACAGTCTGACATACTCAGCACCGATGTCTCACTATCTGTCCTGCCAGTCCATCTTCATCATCACCTTCATGGCAGAAAAAGGAAGAGCAGAAACAAAGATTGCCCTATTGCCTCACAGAAGCTTTGAAGAATGTCCACTATGGCCCCGTTCAGACTGCAGGCGTATCAGACTTCCTTCCATGTCTGATTTTTAGGGATGACTGTTCACACTGTTTTTAGCAAGTGTCCAAATTCGATCTTGGTCTGTTCAGACTGGGCCACATTATCAGCCGATCTGACAGAGCAACGATGTCGGGCCGGAATTGTCGTTTAGTGCGCGTGATGTGTGAGGTCATATAATCGTGACGGCGGCAACAACAGTGACGACGAACACAAAGTTTTGTTACCTTGGTGTATTGGCGATATCACTGTCTGGTAGAGGTGGAGAAAACACACATATACACCAGACATCGTCAATTTCTTCTTCCGTGTTTTACCACAACGTAATGTGCGACGCTCTTCCCTCTGGCGCCTTGCTCTTGCTTCGCGAATATGACATCGTGGTCCGCCATATCCGATTGGAGTGTTGAGAGCTGTTCAGACTGCAGACGCCTCTGTCCCTATCCGACACAAAACTACCCCCTGAATGTGGTTTTAATCCGTCCCGCAAAAATCCCATTGGGACTGGTCAGAGATATGCGTCATCAATCTGGATGGGCTAGTCTGAACAAGGCCTAAGGACCCACATCCTCATATGAAGCAGATACTATTCCCAGTCACACCACGTGTAGGAGTTAATAATGGCAGTTACACTTAATAAAAACAGAAGTTAACTAAAGAGTTCACAAGTATTCGAATTTAGACTGTACTAAATTCAGAGAGAGAATGTGTGTATAATTTTGTGCCATAATTTCTGTTCATTAAAACATTATCTTTGTTTGCAAATGTTTGAAAAATATTTTTAAACATAGCAGAATCCATGCTCTATTTGTCACAATTCAATTTCTTCAGTGGTATGTAATTGATTGGTATAATGGTTTTATAGACTCTTCATTAGCCTGTTACAGCAGTGGATCAATACAGACTCGTTACACACATGATTGAACAAAACACCAGGCATCTGCTCCGGGGCATATTGATCTGAATTTGTAAATCATCAATATTATAATGTTCCACTCACATGCATAAACTGTTGGTATTGTGTTCCTTTTCCAGACTGAGTGGCTGTCTATGTTTGATTCTACATAAGTAAAGAAGCTATTATGTAATGTAAAAATTAATCAGATATACTTAAAACTATTGACCTTATATATGGTCATTAGAAAGCTTCAATTTTAAATTCTGACGTGACACATTTAGATCTATTAAGTAGTCACTGGAAGCACACAATACAAAAACTTTTTAAAAATATCTTTCAAAAACATCTTTATTCAGCTGCAAAAACATACAAAAAAATAATAATTCATCACCAAAATTTAACAAAAAAAAGGAAATGCATTCAGGCCATTTGAATACCTTTCCCTCGGTGTGCACAGTAAGTCTGGGTGCCTGCAAGCATGTGTGTGATCTAAAAAGTTAAAGGCATCATATCTTGTTTCACCCTCCATTCTCTCTCTGGAGGAGTGTCATCCACTGTTCACAAAACAAACAACTGTTGTGCACATAGGTGGAAAAATTTGTTTAACCCATTTGCCCCTGGGAGTTCCCTACTGTCTGTGTTCACTGAACTCTGATGGGATCTAAATACTTCCTTTGAGATTGTACACATTGGTCGTACGTTGAGGTCACAGCAAAGCCTGTGTGTGTGTGTGTGTGTGTGTGTGTGTGTGTGTGTGTGTGTGTGTGTGTGTGTGTGTGTGTGTGTGTGTGTGTGTGTGTGTGTGTGTGTGTGTGTGTGTGTGTGTGTGTGTGTGTGTGTGTGTGTGTGTGTGTGTGTGTGTGTGTGTGTGTGTTTTGCACATGAGTGCGTGTGCTGAGTTTATTTGACTTGCTTTGTGTGTGGCTGGTCAACCACATCCCTCACAATAGACTTGAAAAAAGGGGACGTCCACCTTTTTGACACAGCACTTTATTTAAGCGAGCTCATGGTGACTGGCTCTTTATGCCATGTGGCATGTTGCTATGATACAAGTGTTGAAAAACAGTGCAGAATTTAATTTGACCTTATTTTACCTTTGCTTTCCTCCCTCCGAAACAGGCGTTTATTTGATAATCATATGCAGTCCGGCACTGTGATTCATTCCAAGCCTGACAGAACTCACCAGCAGGTTGTTGCTCTTTTTGGCTCCTCCTCCCTTTGCTTTATTTTTAACAACCTCATTTGCCCCACTCCTGCCCACCCTGTATCTGTGAAATCTGACTTTAGTACCTCTGATTTCCTTCTCTAGACCCCCCAGGACAAACCAGAGAAGAAGAAAAAAGGGGGGGGCACAAAGAGAATCAGTATTAATGAAAACCACACACCTCTTCTTTCCCAATCAATTCGAGCCTGTGGTGTTAATCCCTTCAGACAAACCCACTCACCCTCCCTCAACCCCTGATTCTGCACCAGGCAACCCCACCCCATAAACAACTGACAGCGTGCTGAAACCAATACCCCCCCCCCCCCCCCAGATAGACAAACAGAGGTACCGCAGCAGCCTCCTGACAAACATGTAACTCAGGCTCAACTCTGTCCTCGCAGTCATCCTGTTCATCTTTGAAGCTGCTGGGAATTCATCTCTATTTTAGATTGCTTGCCTTGTTCTTTTTTTTTTTTCCAATACATTCAACATATTTTAATCTTGTATCAGAATGTCAGTGTGTGTTTCCATCTGAGTGCATTTTGCTGTCATGTATCTGTTCTGAGTTCTGTCTTCTTCTTTTTTTTGGATTCCTGTGCATGTAATGATTGCACCTGAAAGAAATGTGGTGTGCTCACTGCAACCGCTTGTTTTGTGTCACGGTCTTGTTTACGAGCTATAAGGGAGAGGCAGGGGGCTGGGGGGGGGGGGGGGGGCAGTGGTTGCCGGGGAAGAGGAGGTTTTGTCTAATGAGGTCACACCCTGGCAACCCATTGACTCCTCCCATTCAGCTAACCCCCAACCTCCCACTCGCTGCTACCCCCCCCACCACCACCACCACCCCCTGCTCTTCCCTTCAGAGCTCTCCGTGGTGCTGAAGGCAGAAAAACACATCCAGGCTTGGGTTACTGTGCAGCTGCAAAAGGAGAGGAGAAGACAGGAGAGACACACGACACAAAACCTTAAACGACCAGAGAGAGAACGGGGCTTGAGTGCTCATGAGGAGGAGTTGAAAAAGCACAGAGCGAGAGATATAGGAATGCAGTGAAGGGAATGGGAGAGGGTGAGTGGATGACGCTCTCGTAGAAGGTGGCTACATTGGGCAGTGGGCGTGTTCTTGTTGTGATCTATAGCTGGGAAGCCCGGTGTTATCTGCTTAAGCACAGACTGAATGTACAGACCTGTGTGGATGAGAGGGACCGAGGTAGTCGGCAGAAATGTAAGGAACTTAAACTTGGACCACTGTGCTTTACGTGTGTGTGTGAACCTTTGGGACACTTTGGATGAGGATTCCTTTTACCTGTGCAGCACTTTGAGACGTCTACGGGGAGAAATTGTGGGGAGGAAGCATCACAGAGACTCCAGAGACTGTAAGAGCCTGGTCCGTGAAAGCAAAAGGGAGTTTAATGTGAAATCGTGCCAGTGCGTCTTTGCTATCATGCTTGTAGCTGCGTTCTGGTGTCACACTGTGAATTCCTCCAGTCTTTAGCATGTACAGATGTGTGGAGTAGCAAAGTTGGTACTTGGCTTGGAGTTTGGCACCATCTGGACCGAAGGGATCGCACCTCACTTTAGTGCCAGGGAGGGAGCATTGGGTTGGGCACCCAATGGCCTACCTTCCCTTTTGCACCAGCCTTATCCTGGGTCACATGGACGCCCTTTAGCAAGTTAATCAGTGTGACCATACAATGGATGCAAGTCTATGTGGATTTAAGTGGAATAGCGCACCGGTGCTCCTGCTTATGTTACAGTTCACTCACAAGCACTGGTCTCATCAAGGGAAGACCGAGGACACTTTGGTCCAAAAACCAGCAGGGACCCAGCTCCATTGTAAGTATGCATAATAGCACACAGCAGTGACCTATAAACCCATATAGATACATGTAAGCAAATGCTCATGCATGCACATCATAATGCATGAATTGTTATTTCCTCTACACACCACAAACAACATCCCAAAGCATACAAGTATAACACCTGTGTTAGTCTGGTATTACTTGGTCCACACTACTGCATTGATGTATGGGTTTGAGTTTATATTTGCTACAAAGTGAAGACAAAAAATTTTAAACCAGCAAAGCAAGGAAACATTTAGAAAAGTGACAGCATTTTGGTTGATTTAACTTGTACACTTCAAGGTTTTTATTTTAAGTTTAACTTTAGGTTCAAAGCTAGGCATTTTTTCATCATCATAGCTCAGGTAAGAGGTTAGGGAACAGATTATGTCAACGAGGTGTGTGCGTATGTGGACAGGTGGGTGCTGGTTGGCTGACAATGTTACAATTGGCCTTGCAATCTTTCTGACATCATGTCTCCAAAATGTCCATGCTGCCCTTCTCATGTGACATGGTTGCCTGGAAACAGAAACGGTGTGCCACTCTCTTTTAATTCTACAGCAAGAGTGCACTTCTGTGTTCCAGCTGTCACGGCTTGTGTCATCTGGGACAAATGGAAAGTGAGGATAAAGAGAGGATATATTAAATTTAAAAAAAACAAAAATTACCAAGCGAAGGACAAAGTGTGAGAATGGAGATGAAAATAAAACTTGTCTGAAAAATGGCCACTAAATTGAAGTTTTACTGAAATTACCAAATAAGAGCTGCTATTTATATCATTGAGTTATTGGAGAACAATCCAATGTGAAAAGCTTGTTTGGTAAAAACAGTATGATAAACAAGCTGATTCTAGTGTATAGTGCTGCTGCGGGCTTACAGGGATTATGCAGGCAGGCTTAATTCAGCTCAAACAGTGTTTGAACTGTGACTTCCCGTCCCTGCACCATAATCATGTCGAACTGGTGCATTTCTTTCACAGCAGAAACCAAGAATTATGTCCTTTACACAGCTTCAGATCAATGGTCACTCAGAAAAACTTGAAATCATGGAGACAAATCTGTACCCTTTGACACAAAGATTCCATGCTGTAGAACTTTGTCTGATATATCAAATCTGTTCTGTTGGCTATTACTCCTGTCCTTTTCCCTGTAAAAACCATTGCTTGGTGGGAAGATACTTAAAATGGAGAGGAACCAGCACACGAACAGACTGATCTAAGCCTTGTGTTGGATTTCATGATGGACAGACACATGTTACAGGGATGTTGAAGATGGCTAGACAATGGCGGTCTCTCAGTTGGCCTTGAAATCTCCATCTGGCAACCCCCACCCCCACCCCCACCCCTGGATGCCCTTACCCATCTACACACAAACATACATACAGTTATCACAAGGCCCCTCCCCCTCCTCGCACACTCATGCTCACACAGTGCTTCTCTCACACGTAAACAAGCATGAGTCTTAGGCTGATCTGAAAACACTGACCTACATAAAGCAGGCACTGTCTTCTTATCTTCCACCACTGGCCTTTCCAAAATCACATATTGTTGTTGCACATAGTGCATGCTTTTGTATGCGGTTGCATGTTTTAAGGCAAAGGCATGAAGCAGATGCATCCATACAGAATAACACCATTTGACCGGCTGCAAATAAGGTTCTTTTCAAAACACTCCCATTTAGAAGGAGTGAATCCTGATTTTATAGTCTTGGATGTTTCACTGAAGAGGCTTTACTCCACACATCCACACTCCTGTGACAATGATGCTGTCAGTAATAATCTTTTCTTGCAGGATCAAAACACAGCAAGGAACAACTCAAGAGGAGATTATTTTTAGATCTTAAACATAAGATCGATGCTGCTGTCTGTATATGCAAAACCATGCCTCACAGTCTAGAAAGATTGCTTTCGTTTACTCTTTGTGGTTGGTCCCAGGAGTGCAATATTTTCACATCTGAGCTCAACACATATTAAAACTGCAGAAGATGAAAGGCCTTTTTTGGTCTAATTCAGACACCCACTTGGTTACAAGCAGAGATTTCAGCCAGAAAATGTGTTAACACAACTGAGAAAATGAGCTGCCACTACTGATCCATAGCCAATGAGAAGACAGATACACTGCAACTGAAGGTTATGTATAGCAGCAGCTATATGGTTTATCAATTGACTGCTTGCATGTGCATTAAGGCTTTTCATCTGCATGTTTGTATGTGTACAATATATAACGAAAGTTGTTGCAACCCTCTGGGGAAAACGTTGGCTCTTGTGGAGAAAATGTATGATGCAAATCTATGAATCCTTCATAGGCCATAAACTCACACATACACACACACACACACACACACACACACACACACACACACACACACACACACACACACACACACACACACACACACACACACACACACACACACACACAAACCAACAAACCACAAGATAATAATCTTCCACATATTCACTTTAGTGGGGAAGTCAGGGTGATGATGCAATATTGCTTCATTGGTTTCCACGTCACCAAGGTTGACCTTAAAAAATGAAGGTCGAAAGAATAATTACTGACTAAATAGTACGCTTGTTTTACATTCACACCATACTCATATATCATGCCTTAGAAGTACATATATTTAGTATGTCACGGATATTCCCTTTGTTTCTATCAGAATGCTGTGGAAGCACTTGAAGAATGATGAGCTCCAAAGAGGAAGAAACACTTCATTTTTTCCAGTATGTGGAAGAGAAGGGGCTGAGAGCATACAATGGCCTTGTAGCTCAGAACTTGGACCATGCCAGGAATGAGAGGAATATGACATTCCTGCAGGAGAAAAACGACAAGAAGAGAAAACAGGAGGAAGCCATACGGAGGTAAGAAAGAAACAGTTTCACTAAAGCAAGTCAGAGACCAAGGATAGGATGGGACGAATGGGATGGGATGGGATGGGCTGAGATAGCATAGCAGCATTTTATGAAGTAGAGTCACAAATTGTGCTAGAGCACACCAGTGGGACTTTGTCCTGTAAGGATGTAACTGAGTTAATTTAGGAAGAGCTTGTCAGGAACTGGGACATGTGGCCAGAGGCTCCCGACGGCAATGTCAGGTTGCCATATTCTGGGAGTTGTCAGTCCAGACTTGAGCATCCCATGATAATTAATGTTTAGTTTTAGACTTTTTTTAGGACATGCCCTTAGATGAAAGTCATCTCTGCTCCATCTTAAGATGGGCAATGTTTAAAATTAAGAAGAAATTAGGTGGACTGAGATAGAAAGCCAGTGAGAATATGAGACGTGATGGAGACATCTGGTTATGCTGTTGTCGTTCACAGCATAACCAGATGTCTTGTAGGCTGAAAATCTTTCATCTGTGTTGAAAGTTGTGTCATTGCCAAGAAGATGCATGTCGCTCCAGCAGGTTTCACATGTTGTGATGAGCAAGCAAGTTGTGCTACTGTGTAGCATTACAGAATTGAAGCAAATGACAGTGTGTGCAGTGTGACAAACGCGTGGATGTGGTGTGCTTGTGTGATGGCGTAAAACACTTATGAGTAACAGAGTCACAGGGATGATAACAGAGGAAGCAAAGAGTAAAAATGTGTTATAATAACATTTCTATGTGAAATAAAAGAAAGCTGAAAGAAAGAACTGCTGTTTTATCATGAATTAATAGCTTTTCATCAATTCGAAATTTCATCTTCAAAATTCATTTATGAAAATGAGGTCAATGTAACTCATAAGCAGCAATGGATGCTTTTCTATATCTCACATCTATAAAGAAGTGAAATGCTTTAATGGTCTAACAATTAGCCCTAATGATGTAGAAAGCTACACAAACATCAGTTAATAATGGGAAGGCTTAGGGAAATTGTCCAGCACTGTTGTGCAATCTAAAATTCATTTGTGCTCAGTCCGTCTGCCTGACAAGGCGTGGCATATTTAAGCAGCTGCTGAGCATTTTAGATGACTACATTGGTGTAGCTGTAGAAGCTGCGTGTGTGCATACATGACCAGATGTGGCTCATCTTAACTGATTTGTTCAGAGACACTTTGAACCCCAACATGATTCTGTCAAAGGGTCAAGCTTTTCAAAATGAGCTGTTTTTCCACTCAGCCATTGTCATTGCATTATATTCGATGCACATTGCAAATCTCTTGCATGTTCAAAGCTGATTTGCAGTTCAACAGTTCAATAGCTCAGTTTTGACAAGACAATATCTACTCTGAACTCTCATTTATCATTTGCCAGCAAAATCTCCCCAGCTTCTATTTTCATTAGTATTACAGTATGACAATATTTCCTGCACAGTAACTTGAGGTGAATGGGATGGAGTGATGTCTGTGGAAAGTAGCTTCTGCTACCTGTCAGCTGTAGAAATAGGTAAAATATTAATACACAGTCACAGGGGGAGAAATTTAAAATACAACTGAAATTTTTATGACGCCTACAAGTAGGTCAATGAGACAACCCATTTTTACAATGACTGACCAATATTGAGGTAGGGTGTGAGGGCTTGCGTGCCCACTTTGCTTTGGCATATGAACTCCTATGTGTATATTTTTGTTTGCAATTACATTTGTGCATATAAATGACACAAAAATAGATTGTGTATTGTTTGAATAGAGTAGGGAAGAACAAATGGTTCATACGAGTGTCTCAGGGTTAAAGCAAATTTGTTTAACAGTGGAGGGAGTGAGGAGAAAAAACTGTTTGAGTGGGATTAAATGTGAGCTCTGTTGCAGGAGATGTGTTCTGCCTGGTGACAGCTGGAACAGTCATAGGCCAATCAGATCGGCACGTTAGGTTTTAGTGAGGCGGGCCTTCCTGCCTGCTGCTGTCTGGCTCTGGGTTTCTTTTATTGCATTTCATCAGAAGTTGCGCGCGCGCACACACACACACACACACACACACACACACACACACACACACACAATCCACAGGTGCACAAACAAACACACACACACAAAGACCACACATTTACATTTACTTGTATTTACATATGCTTGCAAATTAAAAACGACTGCCGTCGTCTTTCTTTTACCTTCACACACGCACATGCATGCACTCAGAGGCAGGCATCTTTTTTGCATTTGGAAGCAGATGTCCCTGCTTCTTTGTTTTTGGTTCTTTCTGTGATGTTTTTCACATCCCATGGTGTCACAGTGAGAGAACCAGAGCTGCCTGACGACAAGTCAGCTCCAACTGCTCCAAGTGCACCTGTGGTCTGTCCGCCAGCCAATCACTGGGCAAATATCCTATAAATAATCCCGTCACCACTACTCCAGTCACACCCACCCACCCACACATATATGTCTATGACTGCAGCATATGCACTCTAAAAACATATGGAAGGGAGGGCACTGCTGGTGACACCTGTGGCTGAATGTCATTGATGATTTCCAGCTTTCATTAAGAGATGTTTTTCCCAAATAATGGATGACAAATATTTTCATAGTGAGCCTGCATCCTTATAATGCCAACCTTCTATCCAGCTTTTTTTAAAATTACAGTTCAATGTGGCTCCACAGGTTGCTGCAGAGACAAAATGTGAAATAGATAAAATCTGCATACAAGGCACACGTGCACTTGATTATTGTTATTTGTGGGCAGCTGGTTTTATGTCTGGTTTCTATGGGCACCCTGTTGCTAGGCAAAGTTAAGCCCCTGACCAATGAACCCACCCCACCAAACACCTTCTGTTCAGCAACTCGCCTGGAGGGAGCCACAGTCAGCAAAGTCTCACACTGGGGTCACACACATGCGCACATGTACACAAACACACACACACACACACACACACGGGCACACAGACACACACTAACACAAGCAAGAAAGACAAGCTAATTCATCTTGTTTCATGTGTCATTTGTTAAACAAATGTTCGACATTGGCGTCGGTTGTGACGCTAATATCAGACTAAATAAAGACTACAGAGATCAATTGTGCAGTTGTACTTCACTTTGCAAACACAATGTTTTTTGTATTAAACTATTTTAATTACCGTCACATGTATTTATTTATCCTGCCACATACTGAGAGAGAGAGAGAGAGAGAGAGAGAGAGAGAGAGAGAGAGAGAGAGAGAGAGAGAGAGAGAGAGAGAGAGAGAGAGAGAGAGAGAGAGAGAGAGAGAGAGAGAGAGAGAGAGAGGGAGGGAGGGAGGGAGGGAGGGAGGGAGGGAGGGAGAGAGGGATCAGACATCGTTAATGATCCAGTGGGGCTAATAGTCCATTTATAGTGATTGATTGTGTACACGCTGGGGGTTTTCCATAGTGACCTAGTGTGTGGTTGTGGCCCCATCTTTGTTTGTTGTTGGCAGGGCTAAACTCAAATCAATGCTCTTCCCTATTTCTGTAACATAAGCATGTCTGGAGATGTTCCACAATGTCATTAAATGTCTGTTAGAGGTTTTTCTGACTACTTCCAGGAAATTGTATGGAATATGGGATATTAATTGTTGTCCCATGACGTTTATGATATTTCATGTATCATTGATATTCACATAGATATGTGTTGCCTTGACCTCTCTAAACCATGTGTCTGGCCTCCTCTATTTCTGTTTTAGAACGGGTGAGGACATAGTAACTGAAGGGAAGCAATTACGTATGGGCTCTATTACCATGCTGGACCCCCAGGAACGCATGCACCACTCACATGCCCTCGCCTGTGGGCAGGGCTTCTCCGTACGCTCCCAGTCCCTCCACTCTGTCGGTGGTGGGAACAGTGGGGGTGGAGGAGAGGAGGAAGTGGGGAGCCCGACCTCCAGGAAGCAGCCCCCACCCAAACCCAGGAGGGATCCGGCCACCAAGCTGAGTATGTCATCTGATGCAGTGGACCACAGTCCCATATCCACCTGCCGTGGGGATATATGTGATGGTGAGTGGTGGTGGCACTTCGCACCAAACTGATGAGCTATATTTAGATGTTCTCCACAATAACCTCCTCAGCACTGTTTCTCCTAGTGTTCTGTTATTCACAGCAACCTGCAAACTAAATACCTGAGCAAGACATTGATGAGGAAAAAAACTAAAGTGTAGTTATAAAACACTAATAAACAGCTATGTTTATTATACAGAGATCTTTAAGAGTGGTAAAAATTTTGCCAGACTGGTCGGAAGATCTTTTTTTGCAGGCGTTGTGGTCGGAAGTGTGTTTAAGACAGTCTGCATGCCATCCAGGGCAATTAAGTCCACAATTTAGAGCTAAAATACATGACCAAGATTAAAAAGATTAAAGTTCTGACTTCATGTAAATTTTTGCTTTTTCCTTTACATGACTGTCAAGATGAAGAAATGTATATCTCATCCTATTCATTTTGCATTTCATTATAGCTTATATACTGTGTGTATATATATATATTTATTTATTTATTTATTTATTTTTTTGTCACACTGGGGTCACACATATGCGCACACACAGACAGACAGACAGACAGACAGACACACACACACACACACACACACACACACACACACACACACACATACACACATATTTGACTATGATTTTTGCTCAAGCTTTGAATATTGTTCCAGTGTGCACTGCTAAGCGTAATGTAATAATGTAATTGATGTAGTGATGAAGGCTGAGTACTCAAATGAAGTTCTAACACCTTCACCCCAGTCAAGGCACAGAGCAACGTGCTGGTTCTTGAAGGTTAATGGTCTCTCAATAAATTTTCAAAGCTGTTCTGAGTGCTCATAAAGAAGGTGCATGTACCTCGACAGTTCTATAATAAGTATTGCATAATTACAATGATATTTGAAGCATACTGATACCTCTGAAGCATGTGTCTGTGAGAGCTTCACAGCTGCAGGAAGCTTTGACTCCATTTCAGTTCAGATGTTTTGCTGTAACGTTTAGGGAGTTGCCCAGCCTGGCTCAGATTGGTGGGGATCTCTCTATGTGCACACAGATCTTCCTGGGCACCACGGCAACCATCCCACAGAAACAAGACCCCCTGCAGCTCAGCCAATCACAGAATGACTGAGTGATTTGAGCCAATGGGGCTCTAGAGATGCAGGAGTGTGAGGCAGTTGAGCAAATCAGAGTGAGAGCGTGGGGGTGGCCCTAGCTAAGGGGAGGGTTGCGTGTTCTGTCGCTGGCGCTGCAGCGGGAAGAGGAGGGGCTTGTCAGAGTAGAATTCATTCATTAAGGAGGAGCGATTGACCTAGATTTATTTTCCCCAGGAGGGGAGGGAGGGGGAGGGTGTTACAGATAAACACATCCGCTTCAGTGGGGAGAAAGGCAGCTTTGGAGACAGGAAGAGAAGGGACAGGGAGGTAGAGATATTTGGAGGGTGCTGAAACCAATCTCCGTGACCCGTGCAAGTGGATGAAGCAGTTTGTGTAAATGAATGAATGAATGAAACCCATCTCAAGATCACCAAGGCAAACCTGGATTTTGTGATTGGTGAAAACAGGAATAGTGACCCAACTGTGTCAGTTCGATGTACACACACGTAAAGATGAATGAGAGATGGCACACATTATTGTGTGGAGCATCTCAGTACAGTTAACACATACCAGAGCGCATCTGGGTTTAATCAAATTGTTTATTAGCACCTTATTAATAAGCGGTAATGAAGAAAACATGTGGAACGAAAGTCTTGTTTCATCTTCTTATAGGTACAGTAAGTGCATGGCAATGAAATATAACTACACATTACTTTCCTCTATTGATTGTCAGACTTATTTATTTGTTTCACCTTCTGCATGACTTCAAATCAGTTGCTTTTTCTCGATTTTATGACCATCAGTAAAAGATCAGAGAAATAATTTTCTTTATTTATATTTATATGCTGAGCCTTTTGCGGCATATCAGCACTGACACTGATAGTCTACCGCATTCTGCAGATTGCAAAATTGTGAGGCATTTTATGCATAACTACCTGTCCTAATTCCCTTGCTGAATGTCTAGGCATGTGCGCTGTGTGTATGCATGCATGCAGACATGCATGCACATTGGGCTGTTGGTGAGTCATATGGTTATTTGAAGTGTGTGTGTCGGGACCATCTGGCATCTGAATTATTAAAGGTGTAAAATCTGCAGTTTGAAGATTTCAGACATGGACTGATTCTTAAATACACACATTTCCTGCCTGTCAGGGAAAGGGACAGTCCTAAACATCTTGTTGTTTGACATTAAATTACAGAGTGCAGTATGGGGTGCTGTCTACAGTGTACTGTATGGTAATATCTCATCACTGTCAGTACTGTACTATAGCCTCAATGCACCACATCTAAAGAGATTCACACTGCAATGCTACGTCATCACTATAAGGAAAAAAGCTCCACAGTGTGTGACCCAGATATCATACTTGGATTCTGCTACACTGCTGTATATGTGACCTAGAAACATGTATACAGTGCACCCTCGTCCCTCGCGGGTAATGCATTCCAGGAACCACACGCGATAAACGAATTCTGCAAAAGAACGACAAACTATTTATCTTATTATTTAAGGTAATTGAAACATTTATGAACCCTCCCCACACTGATATTAAACCACCCTCTATCTGTATTGCCTTTTCCCACGCTCTTATCAACTGTTTAAAGCACTTTTTTGTCTCATATAAGTCCGAGAGTCACAGAACATAGCGCACTTCTGGATGCCGTAGGCCAGGGATTCCCGAAGTGTGGTGCGCGCACCCCCTGTGGTGCGCGAGCTGCCGCTAGGGGGTGCGCGAGTGTAATGGCAGCTGAGCACCTTGAAATACATAAATAATTAAATAAATAATTTAGACACTTTTTAATGGAGGATTAACAGTTTTAATATTTATTCACGTATTCATTCACATAAATCATTTGTAATTTTCAATTAAAAAACGTTTTGGGAAAATTTTAAATAAAAGAAAAATACCCAAAATTCAGTTGGCTGTCTCCTAGCTACGTGCTAGCTTGTTGTGATAGCAACAACAATAATATGCCGAAATGCATAACTGGTTGAAAACAGGCAGTCTGTCCGGTATTAAATCTGGGAGAAATGAAAGAGGACAGGATACATTGGCCACAACTGAGAGCTGTGCAGTCTACCAGGCTGAAGAAATCGAGCAGGAAAAGAGTGATGATGACGAGACAGGGGAAACTGAAAATGAGGAGTACAGAACACAGAAAACTCACCCGGACACTTCATCGGGAGAAGGGGGTAAAGAACACAATGAGACTCATACTTGAAAGAGAAAATATGATGTTGAACTTGGGCCTATGTTATTTTGATTCTTTGTGGTGGAGTAGCATATTTGTTACCATTTAATAACTGTTACAGTTTGTTAAATAGGCCTATTTGTTACATAGTAATAACTGCTGTTCATCACTCATCTGTAGTCGGCTCGCTCGGCGACCATTTTGACTTAAAATATTATTATTGTCATTTTTATATTGTTGGTATTATTCTCCCCACTGTTTCTAAAGTGAGAGATCATCAGGCCCATTATTGCACAATCTATTCTGTGTTAACAGGAGCCTATATTATTAAACTTGATACCTGTATGGCTATAAAGACTATGCCTTTTCTTTCTTTTTTTTCATGTTTCGGGCATTGGGGTGCATCAGCTAAGTCGGGAGGTAGAAGTGGGTGTGCGGCCTGAAAAGTTTGGGAACTACTGCCGTAGACCAATAGAATCACAATTACTGCCTACCAAAATTCCGCGATGAGGTGAAGTCGCAAGCGTTGATGCGCGAATGAGCGAGGGCGCATTGTATGCCTCATATCTGACTCAAGATACTGCTCACCACTGTACATGTTAACCCACATATGACCGTAGTGTTGGTGCCATAATGTTTTTTGATTTATAGTACAATAGTGAAATGTTAAATGAAATGATTTTTTTTGTACGATATCATCTTATATATCAGTGAATGAAAGTCTTGAATTAAATTATGATTTGTTAATTTTTTTCCAATCCAAGTAATGCAGAAATGCACGAGGTTACAACCTCCTGAAACAGGTGACTGCAGCACCTAGTCTCCATTAAGCAGGTGGGGTGTGTTCCTTGAGGGGAGTACTTGGCAGGTATACAGTAATACATTCATACGATTCTTGACCATGGCTTGCACTACCTTAGATGGAAAGAATATGGACATTTTCGACTCGAATACAGCAAACTAAGATTACCAACCTTTCACACACCTCCATACTGCACAGCAGGGACAGTCATCTTGAAATCTTGAACATTCTCCAATAAAATACAAGCAAGTAAATTCACATCAGGTGTTTTGATTGGGGCGGCAGTGTCTCAGTGGTAGAGCAGATGTCTTATAGACAGATCGCCCCAGCCATCGGTGGATCGAATCCCGCTCCCACCATGATATCACCGGAGTGTGAGCTGATGGTGGGAGGTGTCAGCTCCCAGCCACTGCCGAGGCACCCTTGAGCAAGGCGCTGTCCCCCCTACAAGCTGTAATTTCCCTGCGGGGATTAATAAAGTATACTTCTTCTTCTTGATTGTGGTACAGCATCAGAGGGTGTCAACCAAGGCTGGACTTAAGAGCATATTTCACAAATGTCAAAAACCTGTCTTACACTGCTTGAACAATGTTTAAAGTGTAACTGAACTTAATTAACGGAAAATACTTTAGATTTTTGCTCTGAGGTTGATTCTCTACACTACAAGCAGCTGTGTAGGCCTACCTCTCAGTTTGAAATTAAAAGAGCACCTCTTATTGGATGTACTTCTGTGTGGAACGTTGACATCATGTCATTGAAGAGTTTTGAGTTCACCGGTGTGTGCGACATCGAATCTTTTTTGTTGTTCCAATACTAATGGTAGTGGATTGTTTTTCAAACTCTGTCATTGCCAATCAAGTGCAAGATACTGAAAAATATTGACGCTGCCGTACAAGATACGCAGAAACACTTAAAAGGATCAAGAGGCGTTAAAATGAGGAAGCATGTAATATTGAAATGGTTAAAACAAAAAATGGAAAATGAGTTCATGGAAGTACAGTACATAAACAATTGCATGGATTAAATGGCTCTGTGAAATCTTTAAAAAAGTTCAAGGTGAATGGTATCCTCCGAGAATCTTCATTTAAATGAATTAATTAATGATGTATCAACACGGATTGATAAAAATACAAAAGTGACTGCGACACTACAATGGGTCATACAATATTTCATGACACTGCACCAAAGATGAGTATTTCCAATGTGCGTTCAGAACATTCATCATGTTCACCCAGAGCCTCAAGAACATCCCTTAAGTAACATTTGGAAAGTGAACAAGTTGAATTAACAACCAAGGGTAAAATGCTCAGAAGGAAACAGCAGCTTGAGAGACAAGAAGCTGAACTCAGGACTGAGATGGAAACTCAGATGACTGTGAATGCTGCTAAACTAATTATGCTGAAAGAGTTTTAAGTCTCACAGATTGTGTTTAAACAAACGAATAAATCAAAAGACCGAATACCTGGATGCTGGATTGGCTCAACATGCATTTCAACATAAAGAGAAAGATGAACAGGATTAATTTGAAGATAGCGAGTAGACCCAGGTTTATACATAGCCTGTTGTTTTGAATGGTACCACTAGAAACACATTACTCAGGTGATAGTCACTGAGAGATAATTAGAGGAAATGGCAACACATGTGTGCATAAAGACTGTAGAACCTCACCTTGGAGTTGTGTCTGAGTTTGGTTTTTATAGTGGATTTTCACTTTATTCCACTCCTAATTGTTTTGTTCACTTTTTTTCTCTCTGTCCTTTAGCAGCTCAAGGTTGCAGTGAGGACTGCAAGAGGGTGCCCCCACCCAAACCTAAGAGGAACCCCAACACACAGCTGAGTGTTTCCTTTGATGAGTCCTACATTAAGACCCATGGGGGAAGTGGGATTTGTCTCTCCAAACCCCTCCACCACATCCCATCCCCCTGCAAACGCAACCCCTCACCTCCGCAAGGTGATGAGAGCCCTACAGATGACTGTGAAGATGAACCTGTCTACATAGAGATGGGAGGTATTGATGTTGGAGCACGAGAACCCTTAAAGAGTGAGGATGAAGAGCCAGGAGAGTCCGTTTATGAGGAAATGAAGTACCCTGTTCTGGATGACATGGAGTACCGAACTGACCCTGTGGGATGTCGCTCTGCCTGCCCAACTCCGGCACCCTATGACCCTGAACCTCTCAGTCGCTGCTCCACACCTCGCAACATTCCCCTTTGCGACATTCCAGCACCCTTTCCTAATTTACTCACTCATCGTCCTCCTCTGCTAGTATTCCCACCATCACCAGCCCAATGCTCACCCAACTCAGATGAGTCTCCCCTGACCCCTCTAGATGTAACCAAATTGCCCATGCTGGAGAATCAATCCTATAGCAAATCTCCAACATCCTCCACCGAGCCACCCCCCTCTGCACACATCCGCAGGGAGCTCACTGCCACACCAACCCTCACTGTATCTGGCCGCTCCTCTGCTCCTCCTTTACCCTGTGCCCTTTACAAATCTTCTTCCTCCTCTTACCAGCGCAGCCACTCTGCTTGCCCATCACCGGTCAGCATGGGTCGGTGTCTCACTCCTCTCAGCCTCATGCGTACACCTCCATTTGACACACCAATGCCGTTCCCCGGGGGTCTGCCAAGGAGTGCCTCTGCCACCCCGCATGGCAAAGGCTCACCACCTCAAGATAGCGTGGCTCGACTTCACGGCTCTATGCAGAATGTGTCAACAGGCCGTTCACGGACACCAACCAGCCCACTGGATGAGCTAACCAACCTGTTCACCACAGGGAGGAATATGCTGAAGAAGAATTCCAGTGGCAGGAAGTCCAAAGAACCTGGAGAGCGTGAGTCACTTCAAACTTTTGACAATCAGAACATAGTACAACAAAGTGCAACATTTTTGCACATACATATGTCTTTCGTGAAGAAAATATACAGTTTAACTACACCTTTGAGAAGAATTAAATCATATGTGTATAATTTAATATCATATGAGATTGATTTGACAAATAAAGGAGCTGTAATTACTTAAACTAGGAAAGAAAACACAATTTGCACGTAATGATGTAAGTTCGCAAACAAGATGTAGAAACTCTCACAAATGCTCAAGTTTTTCAGTGTGTCATAGGGCAAGTGTTATTCATTTAAAATTAACAATCAATTTTAATATGTAATGCAACCATTTTTTTACAATAGTTAAATTGGTTTTAAAACATCGTGTTGATGCGAACACACGCATCAACGCTCGCAACTTCACCTCATCGCGGATTTTTGGTACGCAGTCATGTGATACCGTACTCACATTCTATTGGCACATTCTATACAGTGTGTATATATATATACATATATATATATACATACAGTATATACACACACATATATATATATACACATATATATATATATATATATATATATATATATATATATATATATATATATATATATATATATATATATATATATATATATATATATATATATATATATATATATATTGGCCACTCTACCAAATTTGTGCAAAGTTCAGGGTTGGAGACACATTTTTAAAAGTTGTTTTCTCCAAAAACGTTGTCCATACATAAATTGTGCCATGTTTCTACAATACAAATGTGGAAAAGGCGTAGTCAAATTTCATATATTAATGCCTTACCTGTTCTTGAAATGTTTTCCCGCTCCTGCATTGTGTCACTACCGTAACACAGCAACACACTGCTATAAAAAACTATTATATTAATTTGATGAAATTGTTTGTCCATACACCCTCTAAAGAATATTTTTAGAAATGTATTTCTAAAATGAATGAATTTTTTTAACAATTAAATCACTTGACATCAATTGTTAAACGTCAAAGTTTATTTTCCTAAACTCATCCAAATTTAATTTTAATTTAATTTTAAAAAAATTTGTTAAATGAATTACAGTGATCTTAAAGATCTCAGAGTTAATTAGCTATTACATTGAATGCACATTTAACTAATAGTTATCATATAATTTAATTTAACAAATTTGTTCTTATTTTATTGTACAAAACACTCCCTGTTACGGTAGTGACAGCGCTGTTACGGTAGCGACTGTACTGCTTGGTCGTGACCACATGATTATGTTTGCAAAGTTGTACTGTATCCCCTCAACCACATTGTTTACCATCAGAATCAGAAAATAGTTCAGAATCAGAAAATAGTTTATTGCCAGGTACAGTAAAGTTTACCACACGAGGAACTCAACGCGGTGTCGGGTGCATTAAAAGGTGGTAAGAAGCAATAAGGAATCTTCTTCTTTTCCTTTCGGCTTTTCCCTTCAGGGGTTGCCACAGCGAATCATTTGCCTCCATCTAACCCTGTCTTCTGCATCCTCTTCTCACAACCAACTACCTTCATGTCCTCTTTCACTACATCCATAAACCTCCTCTTTGGTCTTCCTCTAGGCCTCCTGCCTGGCAGTTCAAAACTCAGCAATAAAATTTTTTTTTTTTTTTAAATTAACATTAACTCATAACCTGCCTTACAATTCGAATTGTACAAACATAAATGTTTATAATAAATAAATTCTAAGTTATTTAAATAAATGTATTTTAATAAATATAATTATAAATACATATACGTATACACACACACACACACACACACACACACACACACACACACACACACACACACACACACACACACACATATATATATATATAGGGAACAAATAATGCACAATGTATATATGTGCACGGGGACTGACTTTCACAAGCATCGAGACGGCTCACAATTCGGGTCAGGTTGAAAGTTAGAGCCAGCAATGTAGATTATAGGCTACCTGTAAGAAACTCTGCCCGTTATTTCCTATTTCTTTAAAATATTAATGGGAATGTCCCCCCCATTAGAGCCAAATGATCTATTTGTTCTCTTGGGGATAAGTGGTGCTGAAGTATAAGTAGGAACTAGTGTTGGCCAAGTTGGGTTTCTGCCAAGAAGCATTAACAGCTGAATGTTTTACTATTTGATGTTAACTATTGGTCAAATTAAGTGAGAAACTTAATGGAAATAAAACAAAGTAATCAAGCATAAAGTGGAATGTCAGACTTTTGATTACAAGGAAGTACATTAGTGCATCATCCATGTATTTGCAGTGGAATACCTCAGTAGCTTAGAGCTTGGTTTAGCCTCTACACCCCCTGATGATAAATTTCATTCAGCAGAGGTAGAAACGTAAAAGTAACATTACAGTTCTATACTCTTTTATTTCAATGTCTGTATAGGTTTTTAGTTATCCAGGTCATGGCTACCCAAAGCTGTTTAAATCAATCCACTGGACTTTGGATGCTCTTTAATTTCATTTAGATTAGTAATGGCAGTTAAATGACCTCAAATGGTGATTATAGATAAAAATTGAATAACTAACAACTTACAAACAATTCAGTCAACAAACAAGGTGGATGTATTTATGTGTGTGTGTGTGTGTGTGTGTGTGTGTGTGTGTGTGTGTGTGTGTGTGTGTGTGTGTGTGTGTGTGTGTGTGTGTGTGTGTGTGTGTGTGTGTGTGTGTGTGTGTGTGTGTGTGTGTGTAAATACATAATCTCCACAATATTACTTCCTCTACAGTGATGATGTTTCCATTACATAAGTATTTTAGAAGTTAAAACAAATCTCTCGAATTCTCCTACATAAATATATAAATTGTGAAAACTAAAAAGTTCACACATCTATCCTCATTCAGGGCTCTTAGCAACTACAACATAGCAATAGTGTGTATTTTATTTTATAGAAATTGCCACTACTGTTGTCTTGTCTTGTCTGGTGTTGTCTTGTGAAGGTGAAAGTGAAAGTTTTAGTTTTAATCAAAGTTTTATTTGTTATCTTTTATTTTTCCTTTATTATCCTCCAAATCGTTTCGGGGAGGTAAATGGAAATTTTATTGTTTATGTTTTAATAAACTGCCAATTCGACCAAATTTAATGCTGTCCTCTACCTGAGTTGGGGGGGAGAACAGTCGGGAAATAGAACCCACATTTGGGGAGCCCTCAGACTGTGTGTGTGTCTCGGTGTTGTCCGGCTGGCCACACATAGCCTGGTCACATATATATATATGTGTGTGTGTGTGTGTGTGTGTGTGTGTGTGTGTGTGTGTGTGTGTGTGTGTGTGTGTGTGTGTGTGTGTGTGTGTGTGTGTGTGTGTGTGTGTGTGTGTGTGTGTGTGTGTGTGTGTGTGTGTGTGTGTGTGTGTGTGTGTGTGTGTGTGTGTGTGTGTGTGTAAATACATAATCTCCACAATATTACTTCCTCTACAGTGATGATGTTTCCATTACATAAGTATTTTAGAAGTTAAAACAAATCTCTCGAATTCTCCTACATAAATATATAAATTGTGAAAACTAAAAAGTTCACACATCTATCCTCATTCAGGGCTCTTAGCAACTACAACATAGCAACAGTGGAAGGAGGAGAAATCCCCGTTTCTTATTTGCAGATTCCTTCCCCATGGGTAATGTAGCCAATCACAGCTTAGGGCATGCTGGTGTACAACAGTACAATGAGCTCCTGATGGGAAATAGCTGTGTCTCTGAATTCAAATCTACAACTGATCTGAAGATTTTCAGATTCTTTACTTTGTCCAATCAGCACATGCAAGACTCACGATTAAGCCAGCCTGGTTGCTGTGGCTGCTGCAGATGGAAATAGTGGAAGCTGAGAGGATTATATAATATATCATTATTTTTTGCATTCTATATTAAAATGATGAATACATTCTCCTGCAAATGAATAATTACTCACAGTGGTCCACATTTTTATGTTAAAATCTTCACTTTCTATGTATTGTCTTGAATATATTATTGGCTCTCTATCTTTTTCTGAGGAAAGGACTCCACATTGACCCACTTACCCACTGGTTAATCAGCACACACCCCCTTATATACATGCATATGTAGGCACACCAAAGTAATGTATGACACACATGATATGATAAGCTTATCCATGGTATTCTATGTTGAAACCAATATAGAAATGATATAGCTCTTCCGCCTACATGGAAATCAATCATGCACATTTTTTGTGCTTTGATGACTTGGAATGTCTTTATTAAACACTGAATCAGGGGCATACATACAGTTTCTTGTTGGCATGTGCTTTGTCCACAGGTTTTATATTTTACCAATGCACGCTAAACAGGAGTCCATGGTAGCATGAACTTGATTGTGAATAAAAAGCAAAGTCCAACACATATGCAGAGACACATAGCATATAATGATAGGAGATTTTACAGAGTTATACATAGAAGCAATAGATATATCAATACATTTATAACTTGAATTGGTTGAATCTAAAAACATCTGTATAGCTAATGCTTGTGTGTCACCATGATGAAGTGCAACACTAATGTAATATTCACTCACATCCACATCATCCTACTCCAGTCATTTTTGCAGCTGCATCAGTGAGTGACACCTACAGGACTAATCATAGTAGTGCAGTATCTTGGAGTAGAAAATCTATTATTCATGCTTATTTTTTAATCCAAGTTAATTTTTTTCCACTGTATTGTCAACTAGAGCTGAAGAAGATTTGCCTTTAAAATCATTTCATTGTTCATATAATGATTTTTATCTGCATTTTTACAGATGAGTCCAAAAGCAAGTCTCACAGTGAGTCCAAACGTGAAGGCAAGGAGCGCCATAGTCACCGCAAGGAATCCAAGCGAGAGTCCAAGGAGCGGCACAATAAAGATTCCACTCACCGCAGAGACAAAGACAGGGATAAAGACAAAGATAAAGACAAAGAAAAAGGGAGTCACAATATAGAGTCATTCTCCCACAGACGTAACAGCAAAGACTGCAATTGCAGTGGTCTAGATGCACCACCTGTTCACAGGGATGGTAGAGACCAGTGCTGCAGCAGTGTAGAGCCAACATCATTGATGAGAAGAGACTCCAAGGACAGAGGAATCAGCAATGGTGACCTAAAACCAAGGAGAGACAGCAAAGATCGGACCGGGGGCCATGGATTGGAGTCTTTACTAAGACAGGATAGCAAGGACAGAGAGAGGCTGTTGGATCAGCCACCAGAGCTGTTGCCAAGACAAGACAGCAAGGAGAGGGCAAGAAATGGTATAGACTGTAGAAATGACAGCCGAGAGAGATCACTGGATCAGCCATCTGAGCTTCTACCGCGACAAGATAGTAAAGAGAGAGTTCGGAATGGTATGGACTCAAAGCATGAAAGCCGAGACATGCCACCCGAGATTCTACCCCGACAGGAGAGCAAAGACAGAGGTAAAACTGGAACAGAATACAGGCGTGAGAGCATAGAGCGTCGACCTGATCTGTTACCACAACAGGATAGCAAGGAGAGAGTCAGGAATGAACTAGAGCATAAACATGAAGGTAGAATAGACCAACCTCCTGAGATCTTGCACCGTCAAGAGACATCAAGAAACAGCAATGGCAAAGACCGGGTTGGCTGCAGCTTTGAATCCAAGCTTGAGGGAAGAGATCGGAGCTGCCATAATGGAGATCTTCCTCCTCCTCTTCTTCCCAGACAGGACAGTAAAGATCTGAGCAGAACTGGACTTGAAGTGAGACGAGACAGCAAAGACAGATGTCTGAATGGTTCAGACCACCATCAACATGACACCAAGAGCACAAAGAGCCCATCCACAATGGATCACAGGTCTGATAATAAAGAAAGGGGCTATCGATCAGATGGCACACCCAGACGAGATATGAGACCCAATTACAGCATAGACCAAGTAAAAGCACATGAGAGGAATGGCAGCATAGCATCAGGTCTCCAATCTTCCCAAACAACACCTACTCACCGCAGGAGATCGTCTGGTAGCTCACCAACGGGCATGGGACCAGGAAATGGTGGGATTTATTGCCTCCTATTTTGATTCATAATAGAGCATTTGGCTGTAAAATGTGCATTTTAAAAATCTCTCCCCCCATTGCAGACGTGAAAGCAGCACCTAAGTGTGGCCGCTCACCTTCTATGCCTTCACCAATGGGAACACCACAGAGGAGAACAGCAGAGACACAACAAAGTCAGGTGTGCAGATTAGCTTGAGTATCTGAAGAATATGTTTTTTAACTGTATTATAATTTTATCTCACCAGAGACATTTCTGAAGCTAATTTATTCTTTTGAAGCTTTCTCAGTTTTTGTCATAAATAAAGATGAATTCAAGTTATTAAAATGAAAATCTTATGATAGTTGGTGGATTTTTATAGTCCGTAAATTCTGATCAATCTATACTTGCATGTGTCTTGATGAATCACACTAGATCACTTTGGGACTTAAACTCTTACAAAATCATACAGAAATACTGATTGCACGTTATTTACTTACCAACAATTATTTGATGATCATTAGTGTCCCTGAAACACTTCACGGGTCTCAGGAACAGTGAAGTGCGCAATTTACTTTGAAGACAAGCTGTGTCCCATTTAATTAATGTCATTTTTGGTTCTTCAGATGCCCCAGATGCCATGGATCTGTGGAGACACCACCATGCTTGAACAAATAGAGAGGAAGCGCACCCTCTGCATGGAGATCCGTTCCAGACAACAATCACACCTACAGCGATCTCTTGAGAGGCCCCCTCCTCCAGAGAGGAATGAGGACCGGCATCAGGAGCAGAGTCAATGCAAGCTAGAAACTGCACCAGTCCTGTCAGACTGGGGAAAAAGCAGTGGGCCCAAAAAAATTCGTCCTCCCCCTTACCCCACACAGACAACTGTATTCTGGGACACTGCCATCTGACAGTAATGATACATTTACTCCTTTCCTTCACACAACCCTGTATTATCCCATCCCTCATTCTTCTGTGTTGTGCTGATTCTTCCCTGCAACATTAGAGGTGTTAAGACAGCCAATAAGAGCACCAAGGGGAGGATAACATGCTGATGTCAAAGGACAATAGTGGTTACCATAGCAATATTTCTGCTTGTTCAGGTTGTCATGTTTCTTATCATCAATGGTGATATTTGATATTTTTCTATTTCCTGTGATTTAATTGTAATATAATTCGTAGGATAGATATTTGATGAATAGATATTTTCTAAATGAAATGAGGATTAAAAAGCAAATTATGTATAGTAGCTGTAGATGCAATCTAATGTTTCTTTTTTGTTGTTCTGCTTTTGGTTCTTTAACATTTGAAAGCATAATCTATCAATACTTGTACTGTAGTAGCATAATTTTCTTATGCCCAACTCTGTTTTTTTCAAGAGCACTCAAATGAATGGACTATTCAATTCAGCCCATATATACTTTACATTTTCACTGTTGTATTGTAAGTCGAGGAATTAACATCAATGTGCTTTAAATACCAGTGCTATCCATGCCTGGTAAAGTATGTTCTAGAATGTACAACAGTTGGTCCTAGAACAAAAACAGGAGTGTGCTGTTTGTATATTATGGTAAGAAGCTGTGTGGTCACTAAACCGAACCTTTTGAAGCAGTTTAATCATTCTAAAGGAATTTTTGTTGGCTGATATGTTGTTTGAGGATGTAGGAAGTGTGAAAAGATTCTCTTGTGTTGTCGGACACTCTATGAGGGTGGGATGGAGAGGTAGTAAATTACAGCATACATTATACACAGTATCATTTCAAAACCAGCCAAAGCCTGTTACAACGAGATATGGGTGCGGTTGCGCTTTTGGACAGTTGGTTATTTGAAATGGGGATGGCGGCAATTACTGGCAAGTGGTAGCACCCCTACTTTGCCATGTGCATTGCTAGTACCATGACACAGTGTAAATACTTGATGGCCAATGACCAGCCTGTACAATCAACGCCTGAGCTTTTAGAACATTTCTTAATTTTACTGCAGATTATAATAGCCATATGCACTTGCTTAAGAAATAACTTTCAAGATTATGCTTATATTTAAATATATATATATACATATATATTTTTGAAAAAGTAAAGAATTAGCTGTGCCAAGCAAGTGTAATTTACCAGTGCAGCGGGAGAGCCTCAGGAGGCTGGCTGTGTGACATGCAGTCATCTATGATTGGTTGTCACTGACAATATACCCCCAATACAATTTACTGACAGACATTCTGAAAATGAAACCATTAAGGACCTACAACATGGCAACAGCTCTACCCAGTTGAGCAGACAGGGGGTTGCACAAGGGCCTCCAGATCTTTGAGGCTTTGTAAAAAAAAAGGAAGAAGAAAAGAATTCTGTACTAACCATCTTATTCCAATGTAGCCGCAAGAGGGCACAAGCCAGAGTCTTATTCCATTCCATCCAATCAGGCTGATTACATCTCCCCTTCTCTCTCCCTCTACCTCAACCCACTACTTGCATAGTCTAAATTGGGTCTCCAGCACAATAAAATGCTATGTTGATATTGCCAAAATAGTTAGCCCTTAGACTGGAGTGGAAGTGCAGTAACCACTCTACCCCCTCTGTGTGTGTGGTGTGTGTGTGTGTGTGTGTGTGTGTGTGTGTGTGTGTGTGTGTGTGTGTGTGTGTGTGTGCGCGCGCGTGCATGCGTGCGTGTATGTGTGTGTATACGTAAAAGAGAGCTGTGTGCATTTGTGTGTGCCAAGCTTTCATATTGTATGCAAGCTGAATCTATAAAAATGATTGTTTTAAGACATTCACTTTGCCCCATTCACAATATCGGTGGGTGGAGGTTGGAAGTAAACTTATGATGATGTACAATCTTTTTGTGTGTTTAAACGTGCACTGTGAAAAGGTAGAGAGAGCACCGCACCGTCAGAGTCCTCTGTCTTATTGCACTGAGTGTTCTCTTGTTTTGCGTACTAAAAAAGAAAAGCAAAAAATATATTTGAGGAAAAAAGTACTGTATTCTGATTGTCACTTGGGTTCTGTTGAGAGAAATAAATATGAACTTGAAACCTACTCTAGAATCCTGCATGCCAGTGAAATTATTCATGTGTTCAATTATTGCATGTGGGGCATGTGCATGTGCTTTTCGAATGCTGTTGCTATTGAATATTAAATGGCAAGGGGTGGTAAAAGTATTAAACTTTTTTGCCGTTGGTCATCTACCTTGATGGTGCCAGGTCTCGGGTTGATAACTGCTCAGTGGGACTGATGGCAGTCAGCCAAAAACTTTAGAGATCAGCATTGTTGTGAAAAGAGCCACATACTCCCTGGCACTCGATGATGGAGTGCGCAAGGAAATCCGGCTACAGAAGAAGTCAGACTGACCACCACCCTCACCACCAGCCCATGTGTGAGTTGAGAAGGAGGCAACAGGTACACGTAAGTGGATAAGATTTTTTTTGTTTGATTCGTACAATCAAAACTTTTTAATTACTCTCAACAGTAGGAATGAATATCCCATCTACAGACTCCTCCACCCAGAGGGGCATGAAGGAATTGTGGTATCTGGGCTGTGAAATGCCAGGGCAGATGAAACTACATCATACACCACACAGTGACCTATGTGGGAGTTTACCTCCTGGCCAGAGATGGGCGCCATTGGTATGGGAGAGGTAGTGGAGAACCAGTAGGAGCTGTTGTTGTGAATAGAGCAGTGACAGGAAGCTTTATTGCAGCAGGAGAAAGTCATGGTGGAATAAACACGAGACAGGAGAGAGTCTGGTCCGATATGTATAGAGGCTCCTATCCACAGCATCTGAGGGGCCTTTGACATGAAACATCAAGCCAAAAGAGAACTACCCCAATCGATACAAATAATACTGTAAGTAGATATTTTTTGTTCATTTTCTTTACTCATCACTAATCCCAGGCTTCCTTGGCAATACTTTAGGTCCAGGTGGACCAAGTTGCCCATAGGACTGTTTTGGCTCCCCTGAGACAGATTTTTATGTCAATCAAACTGAATGACATTTCTCTTTTATGACTTACCCTTGAAGCCTGGTAATCCCAGTAATCCATACCTAGTTGTCCTCTTGGCCCAGGACCTCCCTTAAAAATCCATGGGTACATTTAGACTATTTAACATCACTTCTGAAATGGACAAATTTTAAATTATATGCTGCAGCTGTACTACTGGATGTCAAGAGTAGTAAATACCTATTATAAGAAAGCTAGGACTAAACCACGTATACACAGAGTTGTTTGTAATATTATTTGCTGGATTTCTTGCAAGTCCAAAATATCTTCTTGGCACAGGTATTCTTCTCCTCCCTGGAATACAATAATCCATCTTTTATTTGTGCATCAAGATGTACGGCTTCACTACATTGCGGAATGTTTAGTAGGTAGTCACGGATACCGTACGCACATGCTATTGGTTTACAGCATCCGTGTGTGTGCTGCATTCCGACTCACGGTTCCTCGTGCATCTTTTCTTTAATACAAATTGCTTTAAACAGTCAATAAGAGTGTGGGAAAAGGTCATCCAGATATAAGGTGGTCGTGCCTTTCGGCCCTGGGAAACCCTGAGGTTCCTGGAGACCATCTCCTCCGGGTTCACATGGAACTCCTACAGAGAGCCAAAGAAAAATTAAAATCCACTGTCAACATGGGCTGACCAATAAGCAAAAATTTGGGATTTTTTTTAATATACATTGTGATGGTGAGATGAAGCCCCATGAAGCATTGATACATTCAGTCAACTGTGTCGGCACAGTCATTAGGAATTATTTACTCTTTGGCGCCATCAAGAGATCAATAAAATGTACTACAATTTAGTTTCCTCCGAAAAATCAAGTGACAAAAACATAGTATTAAAAATAGGAATGCTCTTTTGTTACTTGTAATTAAGTAAAAAGGATTAAAAATAAAAAAAATATTTTCTGAATAGCATAAACATTTTCTAGAGGCGGTTCTCATTTTATGTGAGGATTTCTTCTGCTTTGGGAAAAGTCCTCTCACAAGGCACAGATGAAGATAGACTGAAAAGATAAATGACAGCAAGTGTGAATAAATTTGGAAAATAATTACTTAACTTTCTCCAGTACTGCAGTGGGTCTTCCTGTCTGTCGATGTTTTGTTCTGTACTTTGCTGCATTTACTGTCAGTGACGTAGGTGTGGGAGTTTTAAATTACTGAATGGATCTGTCTAGGCTGGTTTCATCTTTTAAACACTCGCTAATGACTAAACAAAGACCAACCAAACCAAACACAAGATGTGCGGGTCGACTCCATTGCGTTTAGCTGTGCCTTATATTTCAAATGACACGTGGTTCACACACCAAACCTGCAAACTACTTTGTGAATCAGTCACGAGGTACGGTGTATCAGAAAGGTTCAAACATCATTGCCTACATCATCAAACCACACTCAAAACTACACTTTGCCTGGATTTTTGGTAATTACTTGACACACACTCTGACTCCTTGACATCATCTATGGTGAGACATTTGCATGTCAAGCATGATGACAATCATTACGAGCAAACCAGTGACCCTGTCAACACTGAAAATAAGCTAAATATATATATGTGTTTATATCACATACTGTATATATTTAACTTATTGCAAGGCCGTCTCTGGTGGCCAAACATAACCAGAAATCATGGTAATATTTATGATAAAAGTTAATTATATTACATTCTGAAGGGCAGCAGTCACTCAGTTGGTAGAGTGGATCATTCAATGATCACAGGATTGGTGGCTTGATTCCCGCCCTCGCCCAGTCACCTCCAAGTGTGAGTTGACAGTGGGAGGTGTCAGCTAACACTCCGAAGAAAGCCTTGCTGAGGCGCCCTTGAGCAAGGCATTGTCCCATTCACAAGTTGCTCATTAGGGCGCACCATGAAAGGAGCTGCCCGCCACTCTACTTCCCCCCTACTGCATAGCCACATGGCTAAACAGCATTTATTTTCTGTGTTGAGCTGAATATTGTCATTCAGATTAATTTCATATTCATAAACAGAAACCACTACGAGGAGGACTTTTATCTCATATGTACTGTATAGTTGACATTTCTTTCATTTGTTCAGGAGGAGGAGGTCTCCTTGGTCTGTTCTTTGCCTAATAAATCTTTTATATAACATATTCTTTTTTCGACAGATATTTATCAGTCCATGGTTTCTTCGCCCCCTTTTTTTGGATGTGGATTTTCTTTCCTTCTTTCTTTCAGTGCACATTGTATAGTTTTTCTATTTTATCAGTGAAATCATCATATGTAGTGTTAACATCCTCAGCAGTGTAGACACCAAAACAGATTTGAGTTAGTAGGTCATTTCTTAATGCATTCCATCTGTCTTCAGTCCTGATTCTCTTGGGTTAATAGTTTTATGCAGACAGTTACCATGTGTTTTTCATGTTTACATTCTTATGATGAGATTAAATTAGCTCATGACATTTATGAATATATTGAACCATATAAAAAAAAAGTACAAGGTACTTTGCAGTACAGCTTTATATTGTGGCCATTACTTATTTGGCAGTTAAAATGTATGCACTTTGCTTCCGGTATAAAATTACTATGCACTGCATTCGTATTTGAATTTTAGTTATACAATGTGGACATTGGGTGATTGTTACAGGTAGATTCAAGCTATATGGTTTGGTCTGGAATCCCCTTTAATTTATTATTGTTGTAAGTCTAACATGATGTAAAAGAAGGTTTAAAAACTGATTGTTCTAATCAATTGAATACCTGTTCTTGTGTTCATTGAAAATGAAGTACTGTCTTTAGAGTTATAAACAGAGCTGGTACCTTGTACTTACATATTTCAGTCACATGTATCTGAAGTATATAAATGCAAGGTACTACTTTTAAGATCTGATAATCGATACAGTGTAACTGTAACACATAAGTACAAAAAACGAAATTTTCAAATTTCATAATATTGATTTATAGTACATGTTACTGAAATATTTAAGTGTAGAGCAATCATTATTTTTAAGTTCATATAATTTATATATACAGTAGTACATTCAAAAGATCTAGATAATTGCAAAAACTCACATTTTTGAAGTTCAGATTAATGATACATAGTACATGTAACCTCAAAGTTTTAAGTTCTGAGAACCTTTTTACTATGACTCTTGGACCCAGATTTGTGGAAATAAATTTAACATGACAAAGAGTTCTAACTTACAACTAATTCAATTTAAGGTACTTCATAGAGGTACTTCAGTTAGCCAAGAGGAAGTGGGACACTGAGAGGACTGAGGAGAGTAGACAGGAGTACAGGGAGATGCAGCGTTAGGTGAAGGTAGAGGTAGCAAAGGCCAAACAAGAAGCTTATGATGACTTGTATGCTAGGTTGGACAGTACGGAGAGAGAGACTGATCTATACCGGTTGGCAAGACAGAGAGATAGAGATGGGAAGGACGTGCAGCAGGTTACGGTGATTAAGGATAGAGATGGAAGTCTATTGACAGGTGCCAGTAGTGTGATGGGAAGATGGAAAGAGTACTTTGAAGAGTTGATGAACGTGGAAAATGAGAGAGAACAAACACTAGAAGAGGTGACTGTTGTGGACCAGGATGTTGCAAAGATTAGTCAGAGTGAAATGAGGAGGACATTGAAGAGGATGAAGAGTGGAAAGGCAGTCGGTCCTGATGATATACCTGTAGAGGAATGGAAGTGTCTAGGAAAGGTGGCAGTAGAGTTCCTGACTGGGTTGTTCAACAGGATCTTAGATAGTGAGAAGATGCCTGAGGAATGGAGGAGAAGTGTGCTGGTGCCCATTTTTAAGAACAAGGGAGATGTGCAGAGTTATGGAAACTACAGAGGAATAAAGCTGATGAGCCATACAATGAAGTTATGGGAAAGAGTAGTGGAAGCTAGACTAAGGGCAGAAGTGAACATTTGTGAGCAGCTGTGTTTCATGCCAAAAAAGAGTACTACAGATGCAGTATTTGCTTTGAGGATGTTGATAGAGAAGTACAGAGAAGGCCAGAGGGAGCTGCATTGTGTTTTTGTAGATCTGGAGAAAGCTTATGACAGGGTGCCCAGAGAGGAACTGTGGTATTGTATGAGGAAGTCTGGAGTGGCAGAGAAGTATGTTAGAGCGGTGCAGGACATGTATGAGGACTGTAAGACAGTGGTGAGGTGTGCTGTAGGTGTGACAGAGGAGTGCAAGGAGGATGTGGGACTGCATCAGGGATCAGCTCTGAGCCCCTTCTTGTTCGCTATGGTGATGGACAGGCTGACAGACGAGGTTAGACAGGAATCTCCATGGACTACGATGTTTGCAGATGACATTGTGATCTACAGTGAGAGCAGGGAACAGGTGGAGGAGAAGCTAGAGAGGTGGAGGTTTGTCCTGGAAAGGAGAGGAATGAAGGTTAGCCGCAGTAAGACAGAGTGCATGTGTGTGAATGAGAGGGACCCAAGTGGAAGAGTGAGGTTACGGGGAGAAGAGATCAAGAAGGTGGAGGATTTTAAGTACTTAGGCTCAACAGTCCAGAGCAATGGAGATTGTGGAAAAGAGGTGAAGAAGCGTGTCCAGGCAGGATGGAACCGTTGGAGGAAAGTGTCAGGTGTGATGTGTGATAGAAGAGTTTCAGCTAAAAGGAGAGGAAAGGTGTACAAAACTGTGGTGAGACCAGCGATGTTGTTTGGTCTAGAGACAGTGTCACTGAAGAAAAGACAGGAGGCAGAGCTGGAGGTAGCAGAGATGAAGATGCTGAGGTTCTCTCTGGGAGTGACCAGGAAGGATAGGATCAGGAATGAGTACATCAGAGGGACAGCACATGTTAGAGGTTTTGGAGATAAAGTCAGAGAGGCCAGACTGAGATGGTTTGGACATGTCCAGAAGAAAGATAGTGAATATATTGGTAGAAGGATATTGAGTTTTGAACTGCCAGGCAGGAGACCTTGAGGAAGACCAAAGAGGAGGTTTATGGATGTAATGAGGGAAGACATGTTCTGTTATCAGGGTTGCCTCGGTCTAGAACTAGGGGCCTTCAGATGGTTCAGAACACAGCAGCAAGAATATTAACTAAAACTAGGAAATTTGACCATATCACCCCAGTTTTGGCTGCATTACACTGGCTCCCGATTCATGTTAGATCCGATTTTAAGGTACTCTTACTAACATACAAAAGCCTTAATGGGCTTGCACCAACCTATCTGTCTGATCTTGTTAAACCTTATACGCCGCCTAGGGCTCTCCGCTCTCAGAATACTGGTCTCTTGTGTGTTCCTAGATTTAAAAAGAAGTCAGCTGGCCAGAGGGCCTTCTCCTATCGTGCCCCTTTCTTGTGGAATAACCTCCCTATAAATATTAGACAGTCTGAATCTGTAAATGTCTTTAAATCTAGACTCAAAACATATCTGTTCGACCTAACATATAAGTAATATCGGGGATGGCGGTCTCAATGTTTAGGTTTAGCCTAGTCCTGCCGACGAGTCATAGGATTTCTTAGTTAGGCCCCTGCCTCCCATTAATTCTCTGCTATTCTGGTCCCTCTAGCACCACTCTCGCCCCTGCTATCTCTGCTATCTCTGTTTCTCTTCCTTCTTCTGCTGTTCTCTCTCACAGGCTTTTGTGTGGTGGATCATCGGCAATCGGCTACCTCTGTCTGCTTCCATGGCTGGCGATAGCACAAGCTGTACAGTGGTCCTGTTTCACCATCCACTAGGGGAGTGCTGGTTCTGCCTCATTTGGTTCTGCTGTGGTTTTGGGGTTTTGCCAGAGTAACCTTGACTTTAACTTTTTTGAGCTCAATGACTTAGGCACTGTCTGGTCTGTCCTCAGAGTGGTGGATCCTCTGATCGGTGACCCCTGTGTGCTTCATCGGCTGGTGGTGACTCGCTCTACTGGATGGATCGGCATGCCTTTGTTATACATTTATTGTTACTGTTATTGTTACTGTTATTATTATTGTGTTGTTAATCTGTACATGCGGTATCTATTGCTTCGTCTGTCCACTCCTGGAAGAGGGGTCCCTCCTCTGCAGTCTTCCTGAGGTTTCTCCCATCCATTTTTTCCCCTGTTAAAAGGGTTTCTGGGGGAGTTGTTCCTTATCCGATGCGAGGGTCGCACTGCTTGCAGTGCACAAAGGTCAGAGGGATATCGTCCATGTGCAGATTGTAAAGCCCTTTGAGACATTGCTTGTGAATCTGGGCTATATAAAAATAAATAAACTTGAAAACTTGAAGACATGAAGGTAGTTGGTGTGAGAGAAGAGGATTCAAAGGACAGGGCTAGATGGAGGAAATTGATTCGCTGTGGCGACCCCTGAAGGGAAAAGCCGAAAGGAAAAGAAGATAGAGCACATGTAATGCAACATAAATTATATAAAATGGATTTTTCTAAATCGGATATATGTTCCCAATGCACACAGAACACAATTGACACTTACTTTCATGCCCTTTGGCTATGTTCACCCGTCCATCAGTTTTGGGTATCAGTTCCTCAGCAACTGTCCTCTATGTTAGACTGCAGGATTTCACAATCTCCAAACATTTTCCTAATTCACAGAAATCTCACAGAAATGACCTTACCTCATGCTCAATTACAGCCCACACTTATTGCTCTTTCCATTGCCAAGAAAACCATTTTGGTCAATTAGAAAGATAAAAGAGCCCTAAACATCACCCATTGGTTGAATCTCCTCATTGATAACATTTCGTTATGAGAAAATATCTGCTACTTGAAAAAAAAACCTGGGGGGGGGATTATATGGGATTATATACCGATTTGTCTGGGGGTGGGTATGAGACCCATACCCCATACCCCCTGGCTGTTGCAGCTGCCTCCTCTTAGTTTCTGGGTCTACATGGTTCTCGGCGCCCCCGGTAGCTCTTCGGGTGATGGCTTCTAGATGCTCCTGGCTGCCCAGGGTACGGGGTGCTCTGCTAGCCTGGCCCGGCTGGGTTCTGGTAGCCTCTCTGGGCATTGGTTTCCATCACACATGCATGTTGGTTCAGGACTTACCAGCTTCTGTTGAGTCCAATTGTTGAGAACCACTGGGTCCCGTCAGAATGTGATGAGTCTCACTTTCAGACATCACAATCTTATGCCCTCTATCTTCCTTCTTCACTGTTTTCCTCTGGTGGCCTACTCTATACTGTCAGGACCTCCACTAATCTTGTGTTTTATAACATTGGTATTAAGGTATCAGTTGTGAAATATAATAACACAGCTCAAACCTTTTTCACTCCAACAGCACTGCCTGTCCATCCACTACCTTGTTTGTGTTTCCTCTCCCTGTCTCCTTTTGGTTCCCCCCTTAACTCACAGAGGTGCAGCACTTCCCTCTCTGGCTCACAATAGAAAATTCTAAGATTGACAACTTAGTTCCCAGAGAGGACCTGTGATGGTCACATGCACGCATTAAAATATATAAAAGATTTTGCTGCAAGACTAAAACAAGTATTGATCTCATAAAAAGTTGACCCCCTTTTATGGGGTTAAACTATAAGAATACATGCAGACATTAAAAAAAAGAAGAAGAAAATAGAAAAACTTTTGAGGCAAATGATTCCCTTAAAACTTTTGAGTTCTAGTTAATTTTTTTTTTAATTTAAAAAAAAAAAAAAATTTTTTTTAAAAATTAACTAGAACTCAAAAGTTTTAAGGGAATCTTTTTTTTTTTTTTTATATATATACTGGTTTGATCCCCGAAGGGAAATTAAGAAAGCACACTCTAGCTACTGATTACAAACGCATGCATACATATTTGTGAGTACAGGCCCCTGTATCACACACACACACAAAGGGGCCTGTAGGCATGCAGGGGAGGTAGAGTGTCAGGCAGCTCCTTCTTGGTGCGCCTCAAATGCCAGTTAATCAGGTTTACAGTTTTTAAGAGCAGCTCTGGTGTCTTAGCACTGATATATTGCATTTCACTGCTGATGACTATGCAGCAATCAACCAGTGCCTGGCAGTTTTAACACCATTCTATCAGGCAACTGTTGAGCTTTCTGAGCAAAGGAGAGTGACAAGGTCAAAGGTGATGCCTGTAGCAAGTATGCTGAGACACTTAGGTTTTCCTTAAAGACAATTCACACAACAAAAAACTTATTTGCAAAGTAGGAAGGATCTCTAATCCTGTTAAGAACTTTTAGCACAAATTTTAAATAAACTCCAAGCTTTAAATAAACCCTTAACCAACAATTTGCATTTATTCTTTTTGGGGTTATCTGGAATGTGTTTTTGAGTAGGGGGGAGAGCATCTGCATATTTTATTGTAATGATGATGTAATCATCATTTAGTATGAATGAACAAAACATTTGGATTGATCCAACAGATTTTTCTGAACTTTTATTGCTGTCAGGGGAATTTAAATTGTGCAAGTGCTTCAGAGGTGCGCTTTTAGGGGTTGCTATGCCTTCAGTTGTCCACTAGATGTCACTAAAGTGTTGATGCTTTGAATCTTGTTCTGCACCTGTGTAAGGAAATACTCAGTGCTTCATGAAGATTCACTTGACCACCACTACTTCACACTGAATAGAACTTGTTCTGGCAAGCAAAAAGTACTACCGATGCCACACCAAACAAGTGTTGCCGCACAAAACTAGAGCCACGGGAGCGAGTGGAAAGAGAGACAGGTGCAACCACAGACCTAGATACGGTATAAAGGTGCGCATGGCATCACCTAATAATCAGATCACAGCTGCTCAGTGGCGATAGTGGCAGGGAGAGAAATCTCACCTGCTGCAACAGCATAACCTCAAACCATGGTTTCAGTGATACTGGTTTGGTTGACAGCAACGTCTCAATTAATACCTGGTAATGGACACATACGTAAAGTAGTTCAAGTGTATGTGGGTGACATTATAACATTATAACATTGAAAAATTTATATTTCATTCTGATTGATTGGTTGGGCTGTCACTATGGTAAGATGAATGAATGAATGTATGTCTGAATGAATGAATGAATGTCTATGTTGTGTGGACAGCATGGAGGTGCAGTGAGTAGCGCTGTCACCTCACAGTAAGAAGGTTTGGGGTTTGAGTCCTTCAGTGTGGAGTTTGTATCCTCGTTCCACTCCGGTTTTCTCCCACCTCCAAAAATACTTCAGGTGAATTGGTCGGTTCAGAATTTCCGGTAGGTGTGAATGTGCGTGTGAGTGACTGTCTTTCCTGTGACTCCAAGGTACAGTGGCATTGAGCCCGTAATGTCCCCCCCCGCTCGCTCGTAAGTCCGTTGGGATAGGCTCTAGGAATCCCATGATCTGCTTAAGCAGAAACAGCGGTTATGAAGGTGAATGAAATGAATGGTTGTTGGGCATCTTTCATGACATGCTTCCTCCATTAATTGCTTGTAATGTTATTAATCAGCAGATAATGTAAGGCAGTTTGTGATTTAGTCATTCACTTTGTCATGGCCTGGCTAACAGGTGATTATCTCACATCCCCACTCACCCCACTTATTTCAGGCTCATAGCACTGTAGTTTAATTAACTGGGCACAACCAAAAAGTACTGTCACTGCATAAAAAAATGCTTGTTTTCTTTGTAACTGGTTCACTGCTCACAGACACTGATTATATTCATGTGTGTACATATGTAAAAGAAAAGATGGAAATGCATCAAGTTAACTTTCTGGACATTGACTTATGTGCAGAAGAAGCCTGCATCCAGAATCTTGTCACCCAGACACCGATCACACTGCACCTGATTCATTCAATGTTAGTGCAACGGTGTGGCTGTTAGCCTGCCTCAGTGAGGTGAAGTTCAGTTTTTATACACAGTCTACATGGAAATGCAACTGCGCAGATGTGTTTAAAATTGCTGTAAACAGGCAAGAAGTGTGTTTGTATGCAGGTAAATTTACTTGCACAGTATGAAATGTGAATTCAGTCAATGTTTACAGGGCATACCTCATCAGCGTTTCTAAATTTTTAAAATGTCAATATTACCAGCCTATTCTGCAGCTAAAGATAATTTTATTTTGACAAAACAGGTCTTGACTCTCAAACAAAGAAATAAGAAATCTTTACCAACTGTTTTTTGTTTTTGTTTTTTTTGTCTTTGTAGACTTAAATGTACAACATAGCTTTGTACAAATTTAAAGTTTCCACAGGTTTGGATCATATCATAATTGAAATTGGAATGATTCTTTTTTTTTCATATACCTTCAGTTTTTGGTATGCCAGTATAGTTATTATATGTACTGAATATATATTATATATTTTTCTTTTGTTTATTGTTTCGTGCTGAAATGTCAAGGAAAATCCCTTCTTTATTTCACCAGACATCAATATGTTCAAATATCACAACCCCCCTGAGTGGACACAGAGCCACAGCTGAAGGACCCAGCTCTGTTCACATAGGTCTCCTCACCAGTTGTGTTAAGACCTCCATACTGCCCGTTGTTGTGAAAAAGAGGAAGCATGGAACATCCGTTGGCTGTGGGTCAGTGACCAAAAAAAAGTGTGGATTGCCACACAGCTTGGGTATAATTCAACTGTTTGTAACCCATACAGTCTACAGGTATTAGTTTCACATGCTGGTAAAACAACTGAGAACACACTCACCAAAATTCTGGAGTAAAATTAATCTTCATGAACACTTAGCACTTCTGACAAAATCCAATTGCTATCAAAAATAGGGATAAACTCCCAAAAGGTAGCACATCTAAGGAATTAATCAAGGGAGGACAAACTACTCACATTTCCACTTTTTTTATTTTGGCGCACACCAAAAATGAACGCCTATGCGTTTCGGCTATGAGCCTTCATCAGAGCATTCAAATCACATAAATTCAATTCACTTTATAGGGTAGGAATAGGGAGGTAACCAACAGCTGAGACAATCAACAAGCTCCAATTAGATTACAGACAATTTGAGGCATAGATTAACAAAATGCATTCAATACATAGTGCCGGAATATTATAGACAGTTTTAACCCAAAAAACATTTTAAGCTATAATCATCATTTAGTCCATTTGGTGTCTGCAGTATTGAGTCTATACTGTATATCCACTGCATTTCTTTTTGTGCCAGTTTTTTTAGGATATTCCCCCCTCTGGTGGACATTTCAATTTTCTCAATCCCTGTGAATTTTAATGAAGAAGGTGATCCATGTTTCGCTTCAGGATAATGTTTCACAATTGCATAATCCATGTTTCCTGTGCGAATTGAAGTTTTGTGCTCAGATATTCTTTGTTTTAGTGGTCGCTTGGTTTGTCCGACGTACGCCAGACCACAGGGACATAATAACATGTAGATGACATGTGTTGATTTGCAGTTAATGAATTCACGGATGGGAATTTTCCGTCCAGTGTCGGGATGGTTGAATAATTTCTTATCTGATGTGTTGTTGCAACAGGCACAGTTAGTTATTTGGTCTAGCACTCTATAGTAAAAGCACATAGTTGATGCGCAACCTCTTTTTTCTTATCTAGTAAAATTCAATTGCTGTCTCCATGTACCGTATTTCTGGCACAATTTGTATATGAGGGAATGAGATCAGGAGAAGGAAGCTGACTAGGGTCGACCACGTCATTATAAATTCACGCTACCTCCTCCTTCAGAATTGAGTTCAAAAACTTTTGGGGGGCTTACCTCTCTGTGAATGTGCCTGAAGACCCCATGGGGACCTTTCAATTACCTGAAGCCAATTACCTCACATTGGATGACTGTAATGTGAGGGCCAGAAGGATGTTGAAGGGAGAGATATGTGTTCTTGCTCCTGAGCTTTAAATATAATTAAAACAGGAAAAGAAATAGGAAAACTCTTCACAGTCCCATTGATCTTGATCGTGCTGGCTGGGACACTGATGTACACAAGAGCTAAAAATAAATAAATATATTATTTAATGGTTAAGAGAACATTGTTTACAAGACTGACTTTTTTCATTCACACTTTTCTTTCATCTTTAGAAAACTTTAGCAATCCTCTGTGGACGATCTGTTCGCTTGTTTTATCTTCAAAAATGAGATAATTTGCTGGGCCGTTTTTGCTTTAATGCACTTCAAGTAAAGTTGTGATTATGTGAATTACATAATTCTTGGTACTATTTAGCATCTCCTTGCTTCTCTGTTGCAGTGCTTCTCCCACGCTGAACACAAACCTCTAAATCACTGTTAATGTGAGAGCGTGAGAGGCATCTTTCTGTTCCGGAGAGTATTTCCTGCTGTCAGCCCCATTCATTCTACACAGTTTCAAACACACTGCCATCTGTTTGTAATTGTGGTGTGTGGGCATTTCTGCAAACATCTTGTATCTTGAAGGGATGCATATGTTTTTTGCAGCCTGTTTGCCCTTGCACTGTGTACTTTGCGTGCTTCCCTTTGTTTGTGGGTTCTTTATTAATAGCAGGTGAATGCACACAGAACAACACAGAAAGTTTAGCATCAACATTTATGTTAGTTAACTTCACCTTTCCCATAAACTCCCTCAATAAGTGCAGCTAAAGTTTGCAGATGATGAGAAAATTCAATTTTTTTTGTGTTGCTGGAGGCTCACTTCTGTCATATTTATGGTGATAAAATTAGCGTCATAAGAAAAAGATGATTGATCCTGATTGATTTTGAGACTAATTAAAGTACCCTTTCAAGTGTTCAATTGAAATTAATTGTTTGCTCAAATGAACAGATTTTAAGATACAAGCTAAATGGAATGACCCAAGGAAGCTGTCATGCATGTAAAATCACTTCATGTTAATGCAGAGTGGAAAAAGCTGCTGAAGATGAGATGATTACAGTTGTCTCATCTTCAAGAAAATCAATGGATGGATGAATATTAGTCTAATATATCAGTAGCACATTTCTATTGTTCAGACATCTCTGTGCATACAACTATTTCTTTATTACTGTAGTATTTTGTATTTCGGGCACACACTGACATGAAAAAAGCAAACTTTCTCTTCGCTTTAAGCGATGATTGGGGCGGCAGTGGCTCGGCGGTAGAGAGGACGTCTTATAACCAGACATCGCCCGGACATCGGCGGTTCAGTTCCCTCCCGCCAGACATCTGACATCCTCAGAGAGTAAGCTGACTGTGGGAGGTGTCAGCTCACTTCTCGGCAACTGCCGAGGTGCCCTTGTGCAAGGCGCCATCCCCTTACAAGCTGCTCAATTGTGGCGCCACCCCTCACTCTGCCTCCCCATGTACTCTTGTGTCTTCTAACTGGACGCTTACAGGCTCCTTGTGTGCTGTGGTTGTGTTTCAGGGGCCCGCACAAGAATGGTGTATCTAACACATGACATGTATAGAGTGTAAGAAGTCATTTTCCCATTGGGGGATTAATGAAGTGGATTTTCTTTTTCTTCTGATCAACATTATGTTTTTAAAACTTACACTCTATCAAGCAGTTTAAATCTCTCCAACAATCATGCTTCCATCATCCAAGCTACTGAAGTCATGACCAAGTGAGGGGGGAGGGGATGGTGGCTTAATGGCAATGTAATGAAATAGACAATATTTAAACTGTGTTGAACTATGATCAAATTTATTTTGAGTGCGGAGTGGAAAATCCTGGTGTCACTGTGATGGAGTAAAAGGCAGCAGGGTGAGGTGGATGATATATTTTTCTGATAAAAGTGATATCTTTTGTTTTTCATTTATCTCAAACACTCTGACAGTGTAGCATCATTTCTGTTATTCTCCTTTTCAGACTGCAACACGAGATGTCGTCTTGCTAATTCCTTGCCGAACAGAAATTGTTAACTTAACATCTTAACTGATGATTCATCCAGAGTGGACCTGTACAGTAGTTTGTTTTATTTTCAAATTTAACAGCTGCAGTTATTTAAAATCCATTTACAGGTATAGCAGAAACTCCTGAAAATTATAATCCAGACTCTGTGAAATCTAAAAAAAAAAAAAAAAATGCTGAATGGTTGTGCTCGATTATTCAGGATGACATAAACTCGTCAAATTACGACATTGCAAGAATGAGGGAAATTATTAAATCAATGTTGACGCTTCTTTAACACTTGCAAACAGATATATTATACAGTTTAGAGAATGTAAAGGCGATACATCCAATTGGTTTTATTTCTAGTCATTTGATGCATTTGAGGAATACTTTTAAAATGTCTTCAGCTTTGTTATCATAGGGTCCGTCTGGGCCGCCTGGGCTGAAGGTAATAAAACATTTTGGCAGAGAGGGCCAGCTCTTAAGTGCATTTTTTTAGGAGGGGTGAGACTGCAGAATGGCTCAGCACTTGCTGCCTATTAAGACATTTATTAGTGAGATTGTGACGCACAAGAAACAAAATGAAGATGATGCTGCGTTATCTATGTTTCTTTCTACTTCCCCAAACTCACAGACCTAAATTTAAATGCAGTCAATGAGATTTTAGGAGCTTGCTTTTTTTGCTGGAATACTTCCAGTAGTGGTGACGAAGCTATATTCCACCTTCCAAATTGGTGGAAGGACAATTGGTGGGGCAGTCAGACAGACCGACAGTCAGATGGACGGATAGACAGACAGACAGACACAGACAGATAGATAGATAGAACTCACCTACTTTAGTTTGAAAAGCAATAGTTTCACTAACTTCAAGAAAACTCTTTGACTTAAGGCATCACAAGAAACACAATAACTTTACTGGGATGACCCCTTGTGCACTAGAGTTCATTTGTGACTCTTTAGACATCAAATATGTTGTTCTGTCTCTCTGGTGGCAGTGGATACTCTTAACTAACTGGACGGACTCCTGATGAAACCCGTTGAGAAGTTGAAGTCACTTTCTTTATGTATGTGTCAGTTGCTCAAAACTGCTTCGAGTGCTCGCGACACTCAGATGACCCAGAAGAATTTGAATGTGGCCATTCGAAGTCTAAGCACATGCATGCATGTCAAACTATGTAAGTGATTCAGCAATAAGGAGTGGTCATTATGAGGATTAAATGGAGCAAACCAGAGCTGTTGTTGTAGAGGATGGTCACCTCTGTGGTCCATTAATTCCTGATTAAAAATGCTTTCAAAGGGCATTATACCACTTACTTCAGGGCCTTTCACCAAAGACAATTCATTTGTATTCCCTTCAGTTTGCAGGTAAAATGTAAAGTATCTCGCAAGTCGTAACTCCTTCTCTTGTAACTACAGTACATTAAAAATAGGATGAACTCTATACGATTTGGGAACAAGTCATCCTTTTGGACTGCTCCTGTTACGCTAAAAATATTTAAGATACATTATATTATTGTTGACAGATAATTTCTAATTGCCAGAACATAAATTTAGAAAAACAAAATATGATTTTGCTTCCACAAAGACCAGCCTAATACATACAGTTCTATTATTATACGTTAATGGATACATGGATTAATATCAAGCATTATAAAACTGATTCAGTTGATTCAGTATTTGTACAGTATTTTTCAGACTCTATACAGATATAACATGTATAGTGATATTGCATTGGAATTTCGTTCTATATGTGTGTTTACATAAGATATTACTTCTCTAAAGGACATTTTTTTCTAAAATCAGTATATATATATAAAAAAAATTGTGACAGGGATATTCACGGTCCCCTGGAGAACAAGGGTCGCCAGGGGACCCCGGGCCATTGGGCTCTGTTGTAAGCAAAGCAGAATGGATGTGAGATGCTCTCAACCAAGTAATTGCATGATGTTTGACATAATTCCACACGTTCTTTATAAACAGGTTTAGAGGAGCAAAGGTAGGGCTAACGAATATTTCCTTTGCTCTGTGTGTGCATGTCTTACAATTTGAAACTGTGATCACAGGTACACATTATTACTGGTTGTTTAAGTGGTACAGAGAAAACCACCTCCAGCTTTTTGTTTCATCCAATGTTCAAATGATTATAGTGGGCAGCATTTAGATGAATTTGGAAAATTGGTTGCTACTTTCTGACTGAATTACTTTGTCTCAGGAAAGGCAGTATTTTTGTTTGAAAGGTAGTACCAACCAAGAACCCTGTCAAAGTCTTGTCAGACATGAGAAAACAGGGGCAGGGAAATCTTTGCACAGTGGTGAAAGTCAGCCTTAACAAGGATATCAATTGCAAAAAACTCATCAGAATTAAACAGTGAAACATCCCAAATATTTGAAGATCACATTAATCACACAAACAATTTACAGATGCGCTGCCATTCTGCAAGGTCAAGAAGGCACACAATTGTACTGCTACAAGTCTGACATCTGTTTGAGGAAGGAATATTTATTTTGTTGTTTGGTTTTGTTTTTTTAAAATATAGGGAAGATCAATCCCACAAGGCTCACCAGGGCAACCATGTCAAATTATAGAGTTTTGGACTGAGAAGAAGAGGAAGATACACTTTATTGATCCCCTCGGGGAAATTACATTTGTCACTCAGGTGTACATTTGTTACATTTTTGCGTTAGTTTTTCACACACATGTATGTATGTATGTACAGGCCCCTGAAACAACCACAGCACACAGAGGGGCCTGTAATCATGCAGTTAGTACACAAACACAACATCAAGCTGTACATTGGGAGGCAGAGTGACGGGCAGCATTTTCCTGGAGTGCGCCCCAATAGAGTAGCTTGTAAGGGGGACGGCGCCTTGCTCAAGTGCACCTCGGCAGTGGCTGGGAGGTGAGCTGACGCCTCCCACCGTCAGCTCACACTCCGGAGATGTTCTGGCGGGAGATTAAAGGTATGGTAACATACTGCGGTCAATTCACATCATTTATATATTGAATAGTGTAGGGTTTCCGGTAAATAAAGTAATGCATCGTAACTTGACGCCGATTAAGTTTAAAATATAATCAGTCTTTGAATACATCTGATCATGTAATGACTACATCGTCATATTTATTGTGGTTGATTGACTGATTTTGTTATGTCAGAAATGCCTATAAAGTTTATTCATCAGAGGCATGGAGATGCAAAAAATTTTCCTGCTGTTTTTATATATTGTGGTACACTCAAAATATATGGTCATAAAGTATTTGTTTTCATTTTGGTTGATTAATGCACTTTATTTTCGCCAATTCTAATTGATGAAACATTTTTATATTAACGTCTGTCCTCCCAGATATTAATTTCGTCTTTATTTTGAGACAAAGTAACTCAGGTAGCAGGGAAACAGGAGGGCGGAACCTAAGTGCAGGTCGCGTTGCACCCAGGTGACTCTAGGTGACGGACCTCGGCCCCTCTCCTCAGAACATACTGGAGATGCAACAAGGGTGGTTCGTCTCTCTCACTCCTGTGACTGTTTTCCTGTGTTTTCAGGTTAGTATACTGTGACAATCACAAAATGAATACCTTCTAAGAGATAATTATTTTTAGCATTATTGACATTCCTTCGGTGGCGTTTCTGAATGTATAAAAGTAACTTTGATGTTAGCTAGAAAACTCCACCTAGCAAGCAAAACCGCTTGGCGGGAGTTTCAGAACGTGGCACCTACCTGTTACATATTAAGTAGAGCTCATTTGCATATGTGCACATTGTGTGGCAAGATTTTAGTTGTTTTCCCTCTTTTGGCCCTGCACACCTGACAAACATTGTAAATAAAGTGTTTCTGTTGGGATATGATTAAACTAATACTATAGGATCTTTTTTTACTATAGAGCATTATGGAAATTACTTGGAACAAGCCGATACATATATTTTAGGATGGCTATTTTCTGTTTATAAAAAGCACTGTTAGTTTCATGTGCCTTTCAGGAATAAATAGTTACAGTATGAAGGGTGAAACTGCATTTTCTTCAGTTTTAAAGGTGCTAGTTTTACTGTATGAGTCCATTAACATTCCCTATGCAATGAGTTTACCGTTTTAGATTATACCAGTTTTATACGACTGTAAGTAGCTTTCAGTGGATTTTGGTACAGTAAATGTGAAATTGACTAGAGCACTATACAGTATATCATAGTAGCCATGGTAATAGCATAGATGCCGATAATATGCTTTTGGGACAAAAGTAATATACCATCTGAATCCCTCTGGTTCATTTTTATTTATTTTTGGTTTATTTTGAGTTTTAGGAGGAAAATCTTAAACTGACTGTGATGTGAGATGGAGCGGACGACACTGTGTCCTGGAGTTGAAGCAGTGACAGATGAGAGCCACACAATGGACACTGAGACATGAACTTTATTGTATTAGGGAGAGATTAGGGATATGAATGTTTATTGTAATGCTATGAATAATTGCAAAATAAAAAGAGAACATACTGGAAATGCAACAAGGGTGGTTCGTCTCTCTCACTCCGTTGACTGTTTTCCTGTGTTTTCAGGGTGCAAGGCGTACAGAACCACCATTCAGTTGTTCTTACGTCCCTCAGTATTTGGGACCGGTAACATATTAATTCCTTAGCATTATAAACACAAACCCACATTTTCCAATGGTGAATTGAACAGGCTTTCACACACCTCTCATTTAGTCAGGGTTTATAACACTGACTGTAAAAATGAATGTATCTGAAGAAGGGGGGGGGGGGCATCAGTAAAGTAACCTAACCTTGTTAAAGAGACAGATCATGCATGTATCCTCAGAAAAATATGCTAATAATAGATGACTTTATGTTGTAAAAGTGTCAAAACTGAAAATTGTAGCATGATAGTGGCACCATTTGGATTAATTCTCTGAGGACAAGGATCATCCATACCAGATGTTATGGAAAAATGACAAGTCATTATTAAAATAATCTGCATGGAATGAAAAGTTTGACTGATGTATAACCAGAAGTAAGGATGAGAAAGGAGATGAAGGATGAATTGGGGAGAAAGACTTAAGGGCGAACCAGTTAGAGTCTGACATCATACTTGAGACATTAACTGAATGAATTCAAAGCTTGGATACAACATGTTGTGTATTGTATTTCCTTGTTTATTTAACTCAGGCTACTTCACCAAAGAAGCAAAAGGAGACAAAGGATAGGAAGGTCCTAAGGTAAAATTAAATGTGTCGAGGAATCCTGTTTCTCTTTTTTGCCCCGACACATTTTTACTTTGAATTGAATGGACACCAGTAATGGGCCTTTTACACAGCAGGCATTTTGATTTGTCATAAGTGCAGAGTTAAAAGTATTAATGAATCAGTGTTATTACAATAGCAACGACAGTGAACGAATGTGGCCAATAAAATAAAATGGCCAGCAGGGGGAGACAATGTAAGATTAAACCCTTTAGATTTTACATAAGAAAAGACAAGAAAAATAAGAAAAGATTCATCAGCTGTTATTTGTAGGAAAAAATGGTAAAAGACGGTGATCTTGGACAACCTGGATTTAGGGTACTTCTCAGTAATAACGTGACTGTTTATGAAGTGAGTCATATTGCTACATGCATGCTCTCTATATCACATGGGTTTAGAGAGCAGTCTGACCTCTGAGGTGATCCATGATATCCGGGGACATCCAGAGGAATGGTCAGTGATCTGTTTGTTCCAATAGCAGCAAGTACTCACTGCTTTTTTTTATGTTTACTTGATTTCATACTTTAGGGTGAAAAGGGCAACAGGGGCCCCTCTAGGAAAGGTGAGGTTTTTTGTCCATTTTCTATTCAGTACTCTAGATTTTTAGTGGCATTTTTTTCTATTATAGTCTGTGTTAGTGATTCTATTCAAACACACTTTGGCTTTGTTTACAGATTATTAGACAGTTCACTGGACTTCTCAACAGATCCTGGTCCCCCAGGCCAGCCAGGTTGGCTAATTCTCCTCAATCAGTTGGATGTCTGCTTAATATGCTGAGAAGCAGTAGGCTGAAGGATCCTGTCTTTGGTGTTGTTCACAGCCGACATGATTACCAAAGGTCTCCTTGGTATGAAGGGTGAGGTTTACCTGGACCTATAGGATATGAAGGGGTGTTATGAATAAAAGATGGGAGTTTAAGTATTAAATAATTGTTACTGTTAATTTGTTTTGTATCTTTATTTTTTTTAAACTATATTAATCATTTGTAACAGTTTTTACATAGTCCATGCAGCCTTTTCAAGGCTCATTTAGGTCATTCCATGAGTTTGGACAGTGGACAATGAAAAATAAATATGCTAATGCTTTAACACAGATGTTGAGAAGAGCCTTGTTATGGTTGTATTGGATCAGGACTACCAGGACCACTAGGTCCACGTAGTCCACCCGGAACCCCAGGTAAAAGCAGTCACTTCTAACACTTCTCTAATTCTACTTTTAAATACAGATTGGAATTTGGAAATCAATCAATCAATTTTTATTTATATAATGCTTAATCACATCAGAAGACATTTGAAATGGCTTCCAGAGCAAGCATGAGCAACTGATGGATGGATGAAATGATGGATGACTAGACATCCTGTTTCTGTTAAACAGGCCACAGTCCTAGACTAGGTGCTAAAGGTGATCCTGGCTACCCAGGACCCTAGACATTTACCTGGAAAATCAGTAAGGCCACATATATTAAAAAGAAAAAGATTCTTCTTTTTTTTTCAAATAATTCAGCAATCATCCCTTTCTACAGAGAACTGTTGGTGTGATGAGATTTCCAGGCTCTCCTGGGCAAAAAGGAGACTTAACTTTCTACAATATCCCTGGAATACAAAGGAAAAATGAGACTCTGAACCACCTGGCAGGTCTGGTGCCACTGGTTTCCCTGGTGCTCCTGGATCAGTGGGGCACAAAGGCAGTCAAGGTTTTCCAGGGTATTTGGTGAGGCATTGTTAAAAAATTGGTAAAATAAATTTTTTTAGACTACTACAACTTTGTTGACCACATTGTTGTATCCATCTATTGGTGAAGTGGGAGTCTGTGGTCCCCAAGATCCACCAGGGTCTTCAAACAGAACGGGACCATGAGAGTTATTTTCTTGTCTTCTTTGATACTTGATACATTTAAATCTATGAAATATGTGAGGAGAAATTAATTTCCTCACTGTGCTTTAGGTGACAAAGGAGCACCTGGATACATCTCAGACTTGCCTAGTCCACTTAGAATGAAAGGTTTTCTTGGAAGACCTGGTATGATAAACCTTTTATTGCTCATTACAACAAAATATATCACTGACATATGCTCATGTCTTAAAAACTATCCAGCCTTATATTTTTCATTCATAATTTATTATTTGCAGCAGTGTTGTCCCATTTACTTTAATTAATGTCAGTTATCACACTTAACCTTTTTAACATTTAAAAATTGTCAGATACTTTCGAAGGATTACCAGTATACAGGATATATCTTCCATCCTGTTGAAATAATAAAATTAAAAAAAGACACTGAATTTGAGGACAAAAAAAAAGCCTAACACTTTGTGAAGTCATGTCGCCACAAGATAATTTTTTGATCTTGAAATGAAAAATCAGGAGCCTAATAGTAACATTTAGAACAGATAATTATTGTGTCCAGATTTTAGATGTTGTCAGGTAATACTCCAACTCTGCTCCTACAGGCTTGAAAAGGGAACCAAGGTTAGGCAGGGGGATCAGGAACCAGGACCACCTGGCTTACCTGGTCCTCCTGGCAGTCATGGCATCCCAGGGAGTACTGCATGTTTTTTAATGTTAGGAGATGTTGATGTTGATATTATATAAGCTATGATGAAAATGTACACTGAAATGAATACAAATATTTACATTGCATACACTCAACGTTTCTTTGACTTTGATTATGAAAAGTAACAGCAATGTTACAATAACTGTTTTCTATATACTTTAATGCTTCAGTTTACAATGTTTATGCTCATTTAAATGTTAATTTTATTGATTTATTTATAGAACATTGGATTGACATTGAGAACAATATGGACAAACCAAGGCTGTGATATCAGTTCCCTTTTGCCTGTGTTGTCATTTCCCAGTGACTCAAGATCTCTGTCATTAAAACATACACAAAATGTCCTAACAACAGCCAGATGGCAGGGAAATAATTAACCTGTCTATACAGTGCTGATGTCATTGAAATGAGTCCGCTGCTTTGTTCCAGTGACCTGAAGAGACCAGTGAGTGATGGAAAAAGCAGGCAGTCATAATAAATGACACATACGTCAACTGGAAGCATGTCATAAATGTGATGTCTTTCCTGGGTTTTCTTAAATTGTTATGTTGTCATTAGTGCCATCAATCTAATAGTAGTTTGAATTTTACCACGTTAAATGACGCATGGAAATAATCACATTATAATTCATGCATGCAAATTTTCCCAATGCCTTCCCGACTGAACCTCCTGGATGAAACCACACACACCACATTAAGATCTTGAGAGGGTATGGCACATTGCAGGTTGAGTTTTAAATAAATAACTATATTTATCTTGGAGTTGGAATACATTTAGAAAAATGCAAATGAAAGTAAAAATGGTTGTTTATACAGTATGGCAGTCTCTCTGTTGATCCCAGATGTGCTCTTTAAAAGAAACTATCATCTTGATAAAAAATTGGATAAAAATCCAATACTCCAACCTGGTTCAATTTAAACATCCTGTTTCCCTTCACTGAAACTTTTCAGTACATTGTACCCCAAGAACCAGTCATTCAAGCTCACTTATCCCAATCTGTCAGTGATCAATAGATGCAAATCCCCAAATAGTTATATCCACAAGCACACTAAAAGCCTTAAACAACACTATGCTTGAAATGCTGTTGTTGTTTTTTTGGGTGGAGGCTTTGGCACGTAGATTTTAAAAGAGTTTCCCAAATTACAGTCATAGATAGATAGATAGATAGATAGATGCTTTAATAATCCCGGAGGAAAGTGTACATACGCGTCTATAAGAAAGTCAGCACAAATAAAAATTGAAGAAGAGCTTAAAAATCCTGTGTGTATCACAGAAACTGATTATTTTTTGACATATTTAAAAGTACAATTTCTTCAAGACCATGATCCTGTAACGGCATGCATTAAGCCGCTTGTCCCTGAATGCCACCTTGAATTAAATTAAATTAAAGTCTCATGTCCTGGTGCAGACAGGTTTCAGCATGGATAGCAACAGTCTTGCGCTCTCAGTGGCGTTCTTAATAGGAGACCCAGTTCAACACAGGCAGTACAACGCAGGTAGTACAACACAGACAGGACAACACAGACAGTACATCAGACAGTACTGCACAAAGTATTAGACGAAACACAAGGGATTGTAAACATCTCTATACAATATATTTCAGAATTTGTAATGGTGGTAAAAGAAGGAGAATTGCAATACATGTTTTTTTGTTTTCCAGTTTATGATATCCTTTAGTATATACCCTCTTAGCCTCGACATTAATTAACTAAACTCAGCAAATACATCCAATAATCAAAACAAAATTAAAATTATAATTTTTTATGATATTGACACTTGTCAAAAAGGTAAAGAAAAAAACTCCTCCTTGGGAAAAGAAACAAAAGAAATTATGATAATATTTTGTCAAATTTTTGAAAACTTACAGTATGTAAACAAACTAAACATCAAAATACCAAAGAAATACCTTTTTATCATCGTTAAAAAAACAGTATTTTCATCACCTTTATGTATCAAGCAGTAAGGATCCAGTCTCTAGAATTTGGCATCTAGATTCTGGCAACTATTAAGCACTTTGAAATGTCTGTTTTCATGATTAAGCGCTTTATAAATAAAACTTTTTTGATTGATTGATTGATAGTGTTGTTATTGCAGATTGCATCCAACTACTTGCCCCTCGTCTCTCTGTCTGCTATGAGCTGGACTCCAGCATTTCCTCTGACGGTAGAAACCTGGCAGTGATAAACTACACACAACAGTGAATTTTCCTTTCAAAAAATTACACGCTAATTCAAAATAATTATAATACAGGATTTAATTACTACTCCTACATGGTGCACACTGGACCTTTTAAACATATTCAAATGGGTTTTGTCCATACAACGTGGTTGTGTATTTACAGCATGTACTATTCCAAAATTAATGTAGCCAGTAGAAAATAATGCTTTAATTCAAAGACAGAAGAGCTGTTAAGTTAAACAGAGCGAAAATCTCATTAAAGAGTATCTCAGAACAAACTCACAAGGGTGTAACAAATGACAAGATGAACTTTATTGACTCTGAATATCACCGTATCTCTGCACTGGCCGCTGATTCTGCTTCATGGCACGACGAGCTAATGGAATCATTGTTTCCCTCCTGTCACTGTCATTAATATTTTACTTGATGTGAATGGATGTTCTACTTGCTTCTATTAATCTGCTTTTAGTTTTTCAATTTTACAAGTTAAGCCAGTGACTACTGCATGAGGATTACCTTAACTCAGACCACCAGGATGCGTATACGAAGGACCGGGATAGAGAGAATGTCTTTCTGGGGAACTTTTGTCTGACTAATTACTGCCGTAAATTAAATAACGCATGCTTCAGAGCATTAATGGAAGCGCGCAATAATTTGGGGTCTGGTTTTACGCAAATCACTCACTCCTCCTCCCAGTTTGGGCCCAAGTGTCACTTTAAAAACAGACACATCACAGCGCTCTGCATCTACGGTGCACATCAACATTGCATGGTGTCCTGGTGTCTTTACAGAAGGCAAACTCTCTTAGAAAAAAACTATATCAAACATTTTCTGAGGAAAGATGGCCCATATCTTGTGTATTTTGGCACTTTTGTGTTTTGCATCATGTGTTGCAGAAAACACAGACACTGAGGAAGGATTTGAAGACCTCCAGCTGCAGCGACATTCAATGCCATGGCACGACAAATTACGAGAAATGCAGGTAATGTAGTTATCTTCTTGATTTAGTCCTCCGTTTTTATTTATGTGTGTGTGTGTGTGTGTGTGTGTTCTGTATGTGTACGTTTCCAAAAACTGTAGCCTGGTTCAAAACCTTTGACTAGTCTAAAGGCCACAGTCTGTTACAAGACAGACTTTTCCAGCTGTTCACACATTTTATTGAGCTGTGGAAAATTAAATTTACCCAGAGAATTGTTCTGGATGTTGTCAGAAATACCTGCATGATATCTGTTATATGATTATCGTTATAACCACCATGCACCACCGTGTAATTGCCCATCAAAGATTAGAGTGTTAACACTGTACTTCGCTTTCTGGCTACAAGCCACAAAGACCACACATCCGGAATTCACTTACTATAATATTTTCTATCCAGGAATGGACAAAGAAGCAGAGGTCAGTGGATTTACTCAATAAAATCATCAAAACACATAAAGGAATAATCCTTCAAGAACCTGCAGACTCAGAGGAACAGGAGAAGAATCGACGTGGCCTGGATGCCGTGACGGCAAACCCTCGCAGAGAAGGATGCAAAGTGGTCTACTGGAAAACCAGAACTGCCTGCTAACCGCGTTCTCACCAAAGAGCTGCTTTGCCTTTCTTTTTATGACGTAGATGATGTAGTTGTAGTTTAATCTCGACATACCTTTGTAATTTACTTTGGATTTTCATTTTGATGCAATCAATTTCAAACATACTTTCAATGCTTTGTTCTTCAAAACTGTTGGCGGTTAATTCAGTAGTTCCATAATTTACAGAAACAATATTGTGAATTCATGAGTACATGCACAGTTTTTTAATTTATATTTATATTTATATTGGAATATACCACTTATTCAGCCATCAAACACAAAGTATTTCTCTATGTTCCCTTTTTGCCACATTATTTTCATCCTTGCATAGACGGTGTTCTCTTTGTTAAATCTCATAAAAGAAATATGTGCATCCATTTACCTCGTGTCTGAACTTCCTTTCCTTGTTTTGCTGAACGTATGTATAGGTCAATAAATTTTAACTGAAAGCTTTATTTCATAAAATTATTAAAGATGTTTTATTAAGAGACAGAAAGTCATAAGAAGTTCCACGGATGAGCACTGAAGTTATAGCCAACGAAGAGATGAAATACGTATGGAATAAGTTTTTTGTCTGAAGTGATATCATCTTTCCCTAACTCTCCTTTGCCCTGTTCCGTGCGTGTGTGTGCGTGTGCGAGCGTGTGTGTGTGTGTGTGTGTGTCCGCGCTTGGGGGGACAAGCCCTGTGCTCCACCCCAGGTAGACAGAGCAAAACAGAATATTCTGGCATTTTGGTAAAAAGAAACAAGTGTTTATGAACTACTGAAAAAACATAAATGGAATCTTTTTGCTTTCAGGGGATGAAAAAAATATAGATTTGTTTGTCTGTGTTTCAGCCTGAGCCCTCCCATAAGTCTAGAATGACCTCTGAGTAGAACACAGATTGTGTAGGTTGTAGAAACAAAGAAGGCTGTTTTAATGAGAAATGCATCAAACTAAAGGGAGGGACTGGAGTTTAGGAAGTGAGACAGCAGAGGAAGAAGGGAGGATGTTGAAGGAACTGAGACATAAATGTGTAAAAACAGCAGAGGTGGAGCATCACTGCAGTCAAACGTTGGCTTGGAATCCTGTTTGTCCCGGGGCTATTTGGATTCAGTGGAACAGCCACACTCTGTAGCAGGAACCACTGCCAGCACATTAACATGCTCTTACTGCAGAATGTGTGAAGAGTCTCAATGTGTGTGTGTGTGTGTGTGTGCGTGTGTGTGTGTGTGTGCGTGCTCTCTGCATGAATCTCTATGTGTCTTACATCTGTTTTCATCTATCGGCAGACAGGAGAAGCCAAAAACAGCAAATGTCAGACTAAAAGAAGCAGAGAGAAGGTTAGGGAGACTTTTTTTTCTCTCTCTCTCGGGACAGTGGATTGTCTGACAAGGTTCCATAGCAGTCACTAAAAGTTTTTGCATTCACTATCTTTACCTTTCAGAATACTCCTCATTCAATCATTCAGTTTTTCTAAAATCACTTGCAAGCAGTTGGACGTTGTCCTCCGGGAGTAAGCACGTTAGAATCAATTACGCAATACTTACACAGTGAGCAGTGCGTTTGGATGTAATAGATGCAGATAATAATACTGAGCCAGCTCGATCAAAGGAACATCACTCAGCTTTAATTGAACAGAGACCAATTATTTTTAATGAGTAGAACCGAACACCCCACTTCTAAGGAGGTGTTCCCTTAAACTCTGGCTGTGAAGACAGTAAAAGAGAAAGAAGAGAAATCCCAGTGGTGCAGACCCATATCAAAACAAGGAAACGGGAGACAGGGGAAGAGAAATACCTGGGATAAAGGATCACCAATATTTTTACTCTGCCTGCTAATTATGCTTCAAAAGAAATTCTCAGAGGCCCGTAAATGGGTATTGGTGACCAGAGTTAACCATGAATCTCACAAGGTTTTCCTAGCTATATCTTTATTATAGCCAAATACTTGCAGCCATTATGGTGTTACAGGCATGCAGCCAAAGGAGTATTTATGACCTGAGAGGAGATACTCGCGGCGCATTTAATAATAATAATGTATCTTTTGACACTCACAAAGATGCATTTGACAAAACCCAGGCAAAGGTATCTTTGGATCACAGAAAGCTTGTTAACTCCACCAGCGGAGATTTATCAAATCCAATGAAAGTCATTCAGTACCACAAGAAAAATCTGTCATATTCTAACAAGATGGGTTTGATGGAAAGGAGCAGACGGTTCACTTGTTAAATACTGCAAGATGAGAGTTAAGCAAAATAGATTGTGGTGTATTTAAGAAGTCGAAACTAATTAAGTCGAGCTTTAAAGCCTCCATCTGCTGTGTCTGTTAAAAGATCAGATTCTATGTTCATATCGGCTGCCCAGTGCGTTAACAGTATTCTCCGACAAGCTGGGGGCATGTTTAGATTTCACAGCTCCTTTATCACAATGAGATGCAAGAGATCCTGGAAACACAGCTGACATTCTGCCTGGAGTGTAGAACCGATGGAAACTCATGGAGTATCCGAAATGAAGGCAGTTCATTTTCTGCAATGGACTGCTCTCAGTAAATATCACAGTAATGTGAGGTTGTAAGCAAAGGGGCCATTCCTGATGATGGGACTATAAAGATAAGATCCATAGCCAGTCTGAAATTGTGACACATTTGGGTTTTTGCTGGTGTTGTTGATGTAGTTTGAAACATTTCAACAACTTTATGGATTAAGGTTATGAAATCTAAGTCAGCGAGAAAATTGAGAAATTCTTCCATGGTTTTTCCCGTTTGCCTGGTTTGCTGGTCAGTTCTTTGGGTAAAATCAATGCTGGATACACAATGAGACGTCTGTTTGTAAATGTAGTCACACAACATCTCACTCAGACTATTCAAAGGTTATAAGAGTTTAGTTTTGAAATAGGTTGACATCATGGACTGTGTGTATAAGAAAGGTCAGAGGAGGATATACTTCCTGAGGAGGCTGGCCTCCTTCAACATCAGCCCTGAGCTGCTTAGACTATTCTACCAGTTCATAGTGTCCAGTGAGCTGTCCGACGCCATTGTGTGTTGGGGTGGTGGTGCCCAGGAAATGGGACACTGAGCGCCTAGACAGGCTCATCCGGGGGGGGGGGGGGGGGGGGCTGGTTCTGTGATGGGCTTGGCCTGCCACTTCGGGCCCTAACTGGAACTGTGCCTGTGTTCTTCCATTTCCTAACAGTGGAAACTGACAGCTGAAATCTTCGTGATAGTTTTTTTTTATTTTTTTGTATTTTGAGGCCATTCTGTAAATATTCATTCATACACTTAAGAATATTCATGTTTTGAGTTCATAAAAAAACTTGTTCTGTAAATAGTTTTCTTACTTATGTGATCAAAAACATTGATTTGAATCCAAATTTTGAGGCTGCTCTGTAAATAGTTTTAAAAGAAACAATAAATATAGCAACTTCTGATCAATCCATATCAATTTCATACTTAAAATAATGTACTGATTTAAGCCCCACCCATTTCTGGTCAAGCCACACCCACTTTTGTCCCACTTATTCCGAATACAGATAATGTAGATGGTTGAACAGATACAGATAGATAAATGTGTACTCGCTCATCCTTAGTAGTACATACTTTTGTGGGGAACAGAAGCACATTTTCCTCTTTAACATCCAGCAGCTTAAAATGTTTCGTTCTTAATAGGAATTCTTCTCAATGATTTGTTGCCATGTGGATTAGCATTTACTATTTACTTTCATCCTGATTTAACTGTTGTTTTTCCAAAGGCATCATCACACCATGTGGAGAAATGAGCAGAACACTGTGCATGTATGGTTTCGTGAAGATGAATTCCACTGGTATTAAAGATTCCCTGATTCATTTAAAAAAAAAAAAAAAAACCTAGATGGTTGACCTGAAATGTTACATAATACTTCTGACATTAATATGCATTGAAAGTAATGCAGAGGATGGAGGTTTTTCTTTACATTCTTATTTTCCTTTAACCTTCTTTTCCTCCTATTTGCATGCCTTCACCCACTTTTTTCTTTAGCTTATTGGGAGGACCTTTAATTGGTGGGCTGCACACTTTACATCTGTTACCTGCAAAGAAAACACTGAGACAGCAACAATAATACACCCTCCTTCCCTCATCAAACTCTGCTGTTATCGCAGAAGAGGAGACATGCCACATCCTGGAAGTGAGGGGAGCCTCCTCCACTCTTTCCTCCTCACTTCCCTTGTGGATGGCATGGGTAGGTCTGTTTCCATGGCAACTGGAGAATTAAGGGTGAAAGAAAGCTGTCCCGAATGACACGTCGGATTTAGGGGTTCATGAGAAGATAAATCACCCCGGATGACTTTATAGAGAGAAATAGATTGGCTTTTCTGAATGTGAGTTGCTAACAAATTCCAAATTTGATGGATGTAGTTTTGCCTGTTTATCCTGCCGCTCTCCTCTTTGTCGTGCAGAGCAAAAAGAATGAAAAGGAAAAAAGACACACGACAGACATTAATCAATCACTGGGAAGGGAAAATGTTTTGATAACATAGTCTTTATTCTTAAACAATCACTAACTTCATTCTGAATTTTATTATCAATGCATATTTTATTATTTCATCTCACAATTCATAATGCATAAATGAGCATGTTTCCAATGTCGTGAAATAATTTGCCAACATAAAATCAATAAATTATACGCAATATCACGTACAACCAAAAATCATTGCTCACCCTTTCATACATCAGATAAAACTCCAGAAAAGTGCTTGTTTTCCTGCCTTCTTACATCAGCCTTTCCCAACACTTCCTTTTACTTATCCCCTCCTCAAATCCTCTCTTCAGCAGTCAACAGTCAGCATCTAGTACAGTACAGTACATCCAATTTCATGCATTGCTTTAAATCCACATACATCTCTTTTTGGACCAAGATAAACCTCTATAAAAAGACATTTACTATATACTGTATATGCTGGTCTTGCCTGCTAACGTCTAGTGTCATGTCTTATCTACTGTATCTGTGTTATGGTGCAGGTGAAATCTAGTGTTAACAGATAACCCCCTAGATGATACAGTATAGATGATAGATCACTGCAGTTTGCTCTGTGCAAATAAATGTGTGCTATCTACTGTACATACCACCAATTTAACATATGATTTCCAACCAAAGGCAGGAAAGTATACTGATTGAAATGTTGCATAAAAAATCTGCATGTTCTTAATCTTTTACAAGTTCTCACCTCAGAATCAAACAAATCTTACAGTCATGCTATATTCATGCTTTGTCTCACCTATAATTTCATTTCAATCCTGACTAGGCTTACCTGTACACCACCTTTCACATTAAAACACCACTGATCCTATTCTGTCCACCTTTAACCACACACCATTCTGCAACAGGTGTTGGACAATTAGCATTCAGCCTTTATGTCTGGTCCAATTCATGGAACAAGTGTAGAACTTCCTGAGTAAGAAACACCTAATTGGGGATTAGGAATGAGCTATGTGGCATACATCTGGTACACGGCATACTGGTCAGATCGCTTGTTTGTACAGCCAGCCCTCTCAGCATGTTGATTTATGAAAAAGAAGCTCTTCTCCTTAATGCAGCAAAGGGCTCATTTCATAGATCACAAAACCAGGTGGAGAACATATGGATTATCCTGTTAAAGCGCTTCCACAATGAGACATTCTGCTTCCGTTATGATGACAAAGCGGTAACAATTGCGACCTCGGCGAGTGAGGTCAGCGATTATGAAACAGTCATGCACCCTGTCCACCAATATTGAGTAATCTCTAATACTTTTAAAATTAAAGTAACAGTTCTAGAACCAGTCAACACAGTACATTGTCTCTCCCATGTCTGCCAACGGAACTTTCATCTTTACACTTTGATAAAACAGCAGATGGTCAAGAGTCACGGTTTGTTTTTTGATCTGTCCATGTAGTTCAAAAGCTTAAATACTGATATATAATTATGTTTAGTGTGTTGTTTTAACCTACAGCCAACAGCAGGAAAGTGGGTCTGCATATTTTGAGTTTTAAGTTGCAAATGTGAAACGGCCTCTTTTATTTATTTTTGTGGCCATGGCTCAAAGTGCTGATGCTGGTTGTGATCTTCCTCTCAGCTTTTGGAGAGAATATTACATGTAGTAATTTTTCTGAGAAGTGTAGACATCTCTCTATTTGGAACCTAATTACAGTTATACCTTGGCTTACATCGTTTCGAGTTATAACCCTCTCGATTATTGTTTTCAAAAAAATACATAGAAAAATAAAAATCAAGTTTATGTAATTGCACTGTACTTTATCCACTACAAATATTGGAATCAGAAAATAACTAGTAAACCATAAAAGCACGTAGTACCATGTTATTGTACAGTAAATGCAAATTAAAAACATACAATATTGTATTATTAGCCCGCTACCCGCAATGCAGAAGAAGCGGCTGAAGACGAGACTGCAACATTTTTTCTGGACTTTACATCTGTCTGACCCGAATATTGGAATCGTAAATGCACTAGTAAACCATTAAAAGTAAATAACATCATGTCACTCTATAATAAATAGTCTCAATGATGCAGCGTGTCAAGAGCGTCTCTTCCCCTCTCACTTGTAAGTCCGCTGAGATCGCCTCCAGCAACCCCTGTGACCCACAAAGGGGAAGAAGCGGCTGAACATGAGATGTTTTTCTGTACTATATTAAAAAAATTGCATTTATTTATTCGTAAGTTTAAAATAGACTTGTATTAACCCTATATTATTGAAAATGCATTCATAAAATGAATTGCAGGACAGAATTGGGAAGGGTTATTTTCAGTTTAGCCCAGAAACAAGTTAATTTGACATAATGTTGTTTTTCAGCTTACGTCACATCTCCTAAAATCAATTAACGATGTAAGACGAGATATACCTGTAATCGTTTCAAAGGTTCAGATTATATTCAAACTATAACGAGACTGTTGTCCTTTATCTTAGACTTACATTTACTTTGACTACTTTCTTGGTCAGTATTCTCTAATGATAAACACACCAAATACACAGATGTGGTTTTCAACTTGATATGACTAGGAAACGACATCCTAGACTGCTCTCTAACGTATTGCTTGTTTCAGTCCTTTCCTGCCATAGCAGAAAAACAGAAGGGAACTCATACTAGCTTACTTGAAACAGCCTTATATGTCCTATTAGTCACATTAGTTACACTTACAGTACACACCTGAGTAAATTACAGTACTTCCCACCTCAAGTTTTCATTGAAGTCCAACACGGAGAACTACCAAATACATTCAGTCTTACCTTCACACCAGAGCAGGTAGTGTGACAGTGCAAGATCAAGATATTAAAAAAAAAAAAAAAAAAAAAGAGTAAAAATAATAAAAATAACTTTCTTCCATCACAAAATCAGACAAAATTATAATATCTGGGATAATAGTCAACAGATTAATAGTGATGACTTTATAGTAATTACCGACAACAATGGCAATAAAGCAGAGTGCAACAGCATTTAGAAAATAACTTAATGCTTTAAAATGTAACATGTGTTAAAGCTCTTTTTTCACTGCATAAATTGGAAATGATAAATGTTTCTATTTGAGTGAACAGAGACCACTATCCCGTTTATTTATCTATCACAGCTTTTTCTCTCTCTTTTTTTTTTTTTGCATAAAATATTGGTCAAGTCCTGATTGAAAATGGTCTTGTCCTTTTTCTGTCTCTCTGTTGACTCATCTGAAAGGATTTCACAGGCAAGAGTTCAATTTTTGTTGTCTTGGGTGTAAAGTAATAGCTCCCTGTCGCAGCTCCCTCTATTTTCAGAGGGGATGGTAGTGCGGTATTTCGGAGGGAGGTGAGTTTTGCTAAGGCCCCTCCCCCTGAGTCAGGATGAGGCCACTCCCCCCTGCTGGAAGCCCCTCCCCCTGCTGCTATGTGGAATCCTGATTGACCACTTTCCCTCCGTTCATGGTGGGAGTCCCTGAGCTCTTCCTCGAGCGGTGTTTGTCCTCTATCTCATGCAGCGACGGCTCCCTGTACATACAAACTGTAACGGAGATGGAAGGAGGGAGGAGGAGAGGACAAAGAGAGGCGTGGCTCAAAGAGGGGACAATGATTGAAGAAATGGATGTGAAGACAGAGACAAGGTCAGGTGTGAGGGTAGAGGGACAATAATACCAAGCTGGAAGGGATAAAATGAGGAATTGAGGCATTAACGTTTTATTTTAATATATTCCTAGACCCTGAGTCCACAACAGGAAATGCAGTTTAAAAGATTAATATGACTGACATCTGTCTGTGCTAAATTTGTTATCAGATTACTTAGCATGAAGCCTGGCTCCACCTCCCAAGGTGTTATATCTCGCTCACCTTATTTGTTCAAAAATGCACTTTTTAAAACGTGTGGATTAAAAGACATTTTTTTGCTGCTCCACTTTTATCAAACAAAAAAGTAAACATGATAGTGTCGTTTAGAGGAGCTGGTAGGTGGACTGTTTTCAGTTATATGCTATCACATTTCCTGATCTGTTCAGATCCTACAAAGAAGTACGTTATTTCTACAACTGCTCAAAAAAATAAATGGAACACTTGAACAACACCATGTAACTCAACCACACTTCTGTGAAATTGAACTGTCCACTTAGGAAGCAACACTGATTGACAATAAATTTCACGTGTTGTGCAAGTGGAATAGACAACAGGTGGAAATTATAGGCAATTGGCAAGACACACCAAATAAAGGAGTATTTCTATAGGTGGTGACCACAGACCACTTCTCACTTCCGATGTTTTCTGGCTGATGCTTTGGTCACTTTTGAATGCTAGCGGTGCTTTCATTCTAGCGGTAGCATGAGACGGAGTCTACAACCCACACAAGTGGTTCAGGTAGTGCAGCTCATCCAGGATGGCACATCAATGCGAGCTGTGGCAAGAAGGTTAGCTGTGTCTGTCAGCGTAGTGTCCAGAGCATGGTGGTGATACCAGGACGCAGGCCAGTACATTAGGAGACATGGAGGAGGCCGTGGGAGGGCAACAACCCAGTAGCAAAACCGCTTCATCCTTCTTTTTGCAAGGAGGAACAGGAGGAGCACTATCAGAGCCCTGCAAAATGAGCTCCAGCAGGCCACAAATGTGCATGTGTCTGCTCAAACAGTCACAAACAGACTCCATGAGGGTGGTATGAAGGCCTGACATCCACAGGTGGGGGTTGTGCTTACAGCCCAACACCGTGCTGGACGTTTGGGATTTGCCAGAGAACCCCAAGATTGGTAAATTCGTCACTAGTGTCCTGTGCTCTTCAGGGATGAAAGCAGGTTCACACTGACCACAAGTGACAGATGTGACAGAGTCTGGAGACGCCGTGGAGAATGTTCTGCTGCCTGCAGAACTACCTCCAGCATGACCGGTTTGGCAGTGGGTCAGTAATCGTATGGGGTGGCATTTCCCTGGAGGGCCGCGCACCCCTCCATGTGTTCGCCAGAGGTAGCCTGACTGCCATTAGGTACTGAGATAAGACCCTCAGATCCCTTGTGAGACCATATGCTGGTGTGGTTGGCCCTGGGTTCCTCCTAATGCAAGACAATCATGTGGCTGGAGTGTGTCAGCAGTTCCTTCAACACAAAGCATGTTTTGGACGTACCCCCGACCTGAATCCAATTGAGCACTTCTGGGACATCATCCATCCATCCATCCATCTTCCACCGCTTATCCGGAATCGGGTCGCGGGGGCAGCAGCTTCAAGAGGGAGCCCCAAACTTCCATTTCCCCGGGTACATCGACCAGCTCTGACTGGGGGATCCCAAGGCGTTCCCAGGCCAGTGTTGAGATATAATCCGTCCACCTGGTCCTGGGTCTGCCTCGAGGTCTCCTCCCAGCTGGACGTGCCAGAAACACCTCCCTAGTGAGGTGTCCCGGAGGCATCCCCACCAGATGCCCAAACCACCTCAACTGAATCCTTTCCACGCGAAGGAGCAGCGACTCTACTCTGAGCCCCTCGCGAATAGCAGTGTTTCTCGCCCAGTCTCTACGGGAGACACCAGCTATCCGCCTGAGAAAGCCCATTTTAGCTGCTTGTATCCGCAATCTCGTTCTTTCGGTCATGACCCATCGCTCATGACCATAGGTGAGGGTAGGAACGAAGATTGAACGGTAGATGAAGAGCTTTGCCTCTCGGCTTAACTCCTTCTTTGTGACAACAGTGTGGTAAAGCGACTGCAATACCGCTCCTGCTGCCCCAATTCTCCGTCCAATCTCACGCTCCATTGTTACCCCACTCGTGAACAGGACCCCAAGATACTTAAACTCCTTCACTTGTGGAAGGACCTCATTCCCCACTCGGAGATGGCAGTCCACCGGTTTCCTGCCGCCTCATCAGGAGCATGCCCAGATGTTGTAGGGGGTTCATACAGGCACGCTGAGGCCACACACACTACTGAGCCTCATTTGGACTTGTTTAAATGATATTACATCAAATTTGGATCAGACCGCAGTGTTTTTCCACTTTAATTTTGAGTATAACTCCAAATCCAGACCTCCATGGGTTGATAAATTTGATTTTCATTAATCATTTTTCTGAGACTTTGTTGTCAACATATTCAACTATGGAACGAACAAAGTATTTAATAAAAATTCATTTCATTCATTCAGATCTACAACATGTTACTTAGTGTTCCCTTCAAGTTTTTGAGCAGTATATCATTATATAAACATGAAGTGTAATAATTTAGAAGATGGTACAAGTTGTACGACATAAAATGCATGTACTTAAAATTACTACCAACACTTTGCAAATTCTACCACAGACTGTTTTTTTCTTTAGAGCGATTAATATGTACAACTACTATGTTCCACAATGGAAAAGCTTGCTTTAGATGCATAATTCATAGTAAATGCACAGTAAGGCACACTGAGGGACACTGTAATAACTGTATCGCCATTTGCCAAAATATTTTGATTATCAGCAATAATTTAACAACTCAGGATTATTCTGAATTATCTTGTACCACATTTTGTGGTTGTCTTGGCTTAGAGATTCTAATTAGTCTCAGTGATTTGAAATTTATGTTACATGCAAGTAAAATCACAAAAAAATAAATAACCACACGTTGAAAAGATCCTTTTTCTTATACCTTCAATAGGCCTGGGCACAAAGTGTGATGAGGGCTTTGTCTTCTTGACGCGATTCCCTTTCATAACCTGTCCTTCCTTAGTAAGGCCGAGGAACCAGGCCCGGCCTGACTCTTGCTGCCGGTACACAGTGGACGAGTAGATCACATAGTAGTTCTCAAATACTGACTCCTTGAACTTGCACTCTGGCGTGAACATCTCCTGTAAAGACAGGGAGGGAAAGATATGGAGAGAGTGCATGTGAGGTCACAAGTGTTTAAGGTTCAGGGGAAAAAATAGAATGTTGGTTGTTTGGTTGGTGTTTTTCTCTGTCAACACAGTACTGACTATTCTCGCTAGCATATCTAAACAGCCCATGTCAGTAAACATCTTGTATTCAAATACACACACATGCACGCACGCACGCACGCGCGCACACACACACACACACACACACACACACACACACACACACACAGATGTATCAATAAAATCCAAGTTAGGTTGAAAGATTTTTTTAATCGAAGCAGCAGCTCAGACAATGCAGCTGTGTTGTGACAGTTCAGACAGTCCTGATCCATCCATCCATCCATCCATCCATCCATCCATCATCCATTTTAAACCGCTGATGCGGAACCAGATCAATAATGAAAATCATTGTGGTGCTAACCTTAGAAAAGGCAGGAAAATATGACTTTTTGTCGCTTGAAAAAAACTAAATGTACACTTGATGAGACAGACGTGTTGTTTTACGTGTCGACACACTCAATGTTAAGCCTTAACCCCCTTCAGCTGTTCTCTGCTTCTCGTAGGTCACTGTTTTATGTGGTTTTCTGTGTGTGTGTGGGGGGGGCAGTTTAGTCATGATGATATTTTACTGCCACAGCGTTTGATATGGATGGATCTGTTTTTGGTATGTGAATGGTGTGTAAACATGCTCTCTTTTGCAAGATTTGAACCAGTTGCAGTCTTTTCATATAACCTGGAGTCAACTACTTGTGTAAATTATAACACTAATGTGGGGCGGCTCAATAGCACAGTGGGTAGCGATGTTGCCTCCTAACGAGAAGGTTCTGGGTTCAATTCCTTTCTGTGTGGAGTTTGCATGTACTCCCCATATCTACAGAGGTTACATCCTGCAAACCGGTGTTGTATTGTAATTGTCAGTGTTTGTGTGTGTGTGTTTTTTTCTGGTATTTCTGACAGGACTAGCACAGCTGAGGTATTTTCACATTAGATAGACTGTATGTTAAAAAAAAAAAAAAGCAATGCCCCTTGCCAGACCTTGCAAGCATCACCAGGGACAGTTCACACCCCGCCCACAGCCTGTTCTCACTGCTGCCCTCTTAGTAGTGGTACAGGTCCATCAAGGCCCAGACCTCTAGACTACCCAAAATGTTCTACTCAAGTGCAATCACAGTACTGAACACAGAACTCCGAAAGTAAAAGTTGACTTGCTGTTTGAAGTCCTTCCTAGTTACGAACCCTGTGTAATGTCCTTGTCGCAATTCCTGCTACTGAGCCCTCTGCCACACAATCTTGATGGCTTATTGTAAATATGTTTTCACAATTGCTTGTTTGTTGCACATGTGTTTTTGTTTTCTTGTTTTTGTATCTATAGTTACACTTTATACTTGAACCTGAGTCCTTTTGCACAGAGTTGTCCAAGAATGTTGTTATACACTCCTGTATGATGACATTAAAGGCATTTTATTCTATTCTATTTTATTCTAAGACTCCCCATTGACAATATGGCTGCAGTATTTTACTGTATTTTACTTCCTTGAAAACTTAACATGGGGACAAATAATAACTGCCAGGTATTACTAGCTAGAGCCACCCGACTGTTTAATTCAGATTTTCTAAAATTGGTCGTTAAATATGATTAACTGTGTGCTGGAAATAATTTACTGTTATTGTCACCTTGATAAAACATCCCTGAGTCATACCAAATCCAATGGTATCCATTAATTTCTTCTTTACCAGCACTCGCCTTGCAATGATTATAGTCTGGATGTCCATTTGATTTCAATAAAGCTAAATGTGACACATCTTAGTCCAAACTGGCCCAAGCTCCTCCAACCAAAATCAAACCTAATGTGGCAAGCCTGGTTCAACTTTGGCAAGTGAGTGTTTGACTCCCTAAGTGTTCTGCTCTGTGCACTGGCTGCACTGACGATGTGTTAAGTTAATTCCACTCTCCAGTTTATATGCAGCACTGTCATTCTTTTCAGTGTGCAGTGATCCCATTCTTTTGACATCTCCTCCTGTGCTTTGTTCACCTCATTATTTTATTCCTTCTCTCTCATTTTGCCTCGCATTACAGTTACAACAGCAATGGAAGAAAGTGCATGATGCCACAGAAATGACCATCTGTGCAAATCACAGTGTACTGTATCGTTGTCCAGATTTACATGAAGCCTAGAGGCAAATAATTTGTCTGCCCATTTCAAGATGCAGTAGTGCATAGCAAGCTGTGTGAAGGACTCAGGCAAGGTGAGGTCTCATGGCCGGTGGTGTGAGAATGTCTCCTTGGTCAGCAGGAGGGGAGGACAAGCTCTGTGGAGAGGCGCCTTTATCTCGGCCTGCCGACACACTGTCAAACTGCCGACATCTCTCTCTGTTGGGGCGCTAGGGGTCACATTATGCCTGTGGCTGTGTGTATCTGTGTGCGTGCATGCTTGCGTGCGTGTGTGTGTGTGCATGTGTGTGTGTGTACGAACATATCTGATTGAGTTGGGGGGTTGATAATTATATACTGTATTACGCACACACAAACACTTAGGTGTGTGTTGCTCTACTATCCCACCTTTTACATCAGTAACTTTGCTTTGCCATGCATTTAAGAATCTCTTCCGAATATGCCCACAAGGACAACACTCTGTTACTGTCTATGAAAAGGCTTGTGGCAGATTAGAAAGTGCCCTCACTGTGGCTAGGGAATGACAGAGGTGAATGTAAGTGACTTTGGAATCTTTGACAGAGTACCTTGTTTGTGAAAGACTAAGTGGAAATATGAAGCGGAGAGACAGGACTGCAGTCTCTTGTGATTAATGAGCTATTCTTAATAATCATATGGTGACATACAAAGAGGAGAGGGTGCAGAATGCACACTTACACATCAAACAATGCAACACAAGCGGCCAATCATTAAAGTGAACACGAACAGGATGCTTTGTCACCTCTGTGAGGAATACCTTAGCAGCGATACATATCCACCCCACAAAACAAGGAAGATTAAAACCAGGCATGGCACATCTCAAGGCCGTAGTGATGTAAACTAATTGGAAGTATGTTTATTTATATTCTGTCATGATCTGATATACACTAGACAGCTGAGTCTTGTTAGTGAAACTGAGCATGTGAGATGTTCACTCTCCACCATTAGAACTCTGAGTACAAAGCTAACGATAAATAAATGCAGAGGTGCACCTGAAACCTGCTGAACAAATGCAGGGATAGTGAGCTCAGAATGTAAGTGAAAAGTAGCATCAGCCTAAAGCAATCCCTATTTATTTTTACGAAAGATTGTCAATTAGTTTTCCAACTTCTACTGGTTTGAATCTTCTTTTCCTTTCAGCTTTTCCCTTCAGGGGTCGCCACAGCAAATCAGTTGCCTCCATCTAACCCTGTCTCCTGCATCCTCTTTTCTCACACCAACTACCTTCATGTCCTCTTTCACTACATCCATAAACCTCCTCTTTGGTCTTCCTCTAGGCCTCCTGCCTGGCAGTTCAAAACTCAGCATCCTTCTACCAATATATTCACTATCTCTCCTCTGGACATGTCCAAACCATCTCAGTCTGGCCTCTCTGACTTTATCTCCAAAACCTCTAACATGTGCTGTCCCTCTGATGTACTCATTCCTGATCCTATCCATCCTGGTCACTCCCAGAGAGAACCTCAGCATCTTCATCTCTGCTACCTCCAGCTCTGCCTCCTGTCTTTTCCTCAGTGACACTGTCTCTAGGCCAAACAACATCGCTGGTCTCACAGTTTTGTACACCTTTCCTTTCATTTTAGATGAAACTCTTCTATCACACATCACACCTGACACTTTTCTCGACCCGTTCCATCCTGCCTGTACATGCTTCTTCACCTCTTTTCCACAATCTCCATTGCTCTGGACTGTTGACCCAAAGTATTTAATATCCTCCACCTTCTTGATCTCTTCTCCCTGTAACCTTACTCTTCCACTGGTGTCCCTCTCATTCACACACATGTACTCTGTCTTACTGTGGCTAACCTTCATTTCTCTCCTTTCCAGGACAAACCTCCACCTCTCTAGCTTCTCCTCCACCTGTTCCCTGCTCTCACTGCAGATCACAATGTCATCTGCAAACATCGTAGTCCATGGAGATTCCTGTCTAACCTCATCTGTCAGCCTGTCCATCACCATAGCGAACAAGAAGGGGCTTAGAGCTGATCCCTGATGTAGTCCCACCTCCACCTTGAACTCCTCTGTCACACCTACAGCACACCTCACCACTGTCTTACAGTCCTCATACATGTCCTGTACCGCTCTAACATACTTCTCTGCCACTCCAGACTTCTTCATACAATACCACAGTTCCTCTCTGGGCACCCTGTCATAAGCTTTCTCCAGATCTACGAAAACACAATGCAGCTCCCTCTGGCCTTCTCTGTACTTCTCTATCAACATCCTCTATCAACATCTGTAGAACTCTTTTTTGGCATGAAACACTGCTGCTCACAAATGCTCACTCCTGTCCTTAGTCTAGCTTCTACTACTCTTTCCCATAACTTCATTGTATGGCTCATCAGCTTTATTCCTCTGTAGTTGCCACAACTCTCCACATCTCCCTTATTCTTAAAAACGGGCACTAGCATACTTCTCCTCCATTCCTCAGGCATGTTCTCACTATCTAAGATCCTGTTGAACAACACAGTCAGGAACTCTACTGCCACCTCTGCTAGACACTTCCAAACCTCTACAGGTATATCATCAGGACCGACAACCTTTCCACTCTTCATCCTCTTCAATGCCCTCCTCACTTCATCCAGGCTAATCTTTGCTTCTTCCTGGTCCACAACAGTCACCTCTTCTAGTCTTTGTTCTCTCTCATTTTCCGCGTTCATCAACTCTTCAAAGTACTCTTTCCATCTTCCCATCACACTACTGGCACCTGTCAATAGACTTCCATCCCTATCCTTCATCACCCTAACCTGCTGCACGTCCTTCCCATCTCTGTCTCTCTGTCTTGCCAACGTGTATAGATCAGTCTCTCCCTCCTTACTGTCCAACCTAGCATACAAGTCATCATAAGCTTCTTGTTTGGCCTTTGCTACCTCTACCTTCACCTTACGCTGCATCTCCCTGTACTCCTGCCTACTCTCCTCAGTCCTCTCCGTGTCCCACTTCTTCTTAGCTAACCTCTTTCTCTGTATACACTCCTGTACCTCCTCATTCCACCACCTCCTTATCTACTTTCCTTCCATATGACACACCAAATACTCTCCTACCTGTCTCCCTGATGACATTAGCTGTAGTTGTCCAGTCATCTGAAAGCACCTCCTGACCACCCAGAGCCTGTCTCAACTCCTTCCTAAAAGTCATGCAACACTCTTCCTTTTTCAGCTTCCACCATTTTGTCCTCTGCTCTGCCTTTGCCCTCTTCATCTTCTTCACCACCAGAGTCATCCTACACGCCACCATCCTTTGCTGTTTGGCTACACTCTTGCCTACCACTACTTTGCAGTCACTGATCTCCGTCAGATTACATCGTCTACACAAGATGTAGTCTACCTGTGTGCTCCTGCCTTCATTCTTATAGGTCACCTTATGTTCCTGCGTCTTCTGGAAGAAAGTATTCACTATAGCCATTTCCATCCTTTTTGCAAAATCAACAACCATCTGTCCTTCTGCGTTCCTCTCCTGGATACCAAACTTGCCTATCACCTCTGTTTCTTGCACCAACATGTCCATTGAAGTCTGCACCAATGACAACTCTCTCACTTCTAGGTGTGCTCTGCATCACTTCGTCAAAGTCCAACCAGAATTTCTCCTTCTCCTCCAGCTCACATCCTACCTGTGGAGCATAACCACTAACAACATTGAACATCACACCTTCGATTTCTAGCTTCAGACTCATCACTCTATCTGACACTCTTTTTACCTCCAGGAAATTTCCTAACAAATTTCTCCTTCAAGATAACTCCTATTCCATTTCTTTTCCTATCTATAGAACAACTTGAACCCTGCTCCTAAACTTCTAACCTTGCTACCTTTCCACCTGGTCTCCTGGACACACAGTATGTCTACCTTCCTCCTCTGCATCATGTCAACCAACTCTACCCTTTCCTGCCATAGTTCCAACATTCAATGTCCCCAGTCTTAGTCCTATACTCTTGGCGTTCCTCTTCTCTCTCTTCCTACGAACACACTTTCCTCCTCTCCTTCTTCGACCAACAGTAGTCCAATTTCCACCGGTACCCTGTAGGTGAACAGCAACGATGGCGGTCGTTGTTAACCCGGGCCTCGACCGATCTGGTATGGAAGTCATAGATTTGATTCGCATGTTTGATTTGGCAAAAGTTTTACGCCGGATGCCCTTCCTGACACAACCCTATGTATTTATCCGAGCGTAGGACCGGCACAATAAGACACTGGCTTGTGTCCTCTTGCGGCTACTGGTTTGAATAAGGAGATGTAATTCTATAATGGCACATCTTCAAGAAGGAATGGGTTGGTGTCCATTTTGCATCTCCTGCTATTCAAATGATGATGCATGTGATGCACAGGGTGGAAATACTGTATTTACTGCACTATAAGGCAAACTTAAAAGCCTTTAATTTTCTCAAAAATCGACAGTGTGCCTTTCAACCCAAAGCGCCTTATGTGTGCACTGAGTTCCAAAACGGAAATAGAGCATCCGCGACAGTGGCGGTTTTTTCCACGCTCCATTGTCTCTGCAGTTCCATTCGCAAACATTTTACCTCTACTATGAAAAAACCAAGTGAAGCAAATTGATATGCCGCTTGTTAAACCCAGCAGGATTAACAAAAGAACTCCATCCGCTGGACATTAGTGTAAACAGGGCTTTCAAAGTGAAGACTGGGAGGCAGCGCTGGGCGAGTTACGCCACCATATGTGAAAGGATTGCGGACACCTGGGCTAAAATATCTTCTTTGATTATTGTCTGAGCTTTCGCGAAAGCCGGCATCATTGCAGAACAGCCACCAAGAGACTGACTCCAATAATGATGAAAGGGAACCCCACGTTTTTGATGATGAAATTGTCAAGCTGTTAAATTCAGCTACAGAAGATGAACACTTCTATGGATTTGCGACAAAAGATTGATCAAAAAATAATGTGTGTATTTTTAGATACGTTTAGAATAAAGTTCAACCAAATTCCCTGTTTTGCTTCAATTACCTTGTTTTCGCATGTGCCCAATAATATAGTGTGCCTTATGTAGAGCTTAAGTACAAAAATAGACCCTGTATTTGAGACTGTGCCTTATAATTCGGTACACCTTGTGGTGCGGAAAATACGGTACATACTCGTAGCTAAGGCGAGTTATGAAAGGACATTTATTTAAAGGACAACTTTAAATTGGTTTGAAAAGTGAACTGAGTAAATAAAATCAACCCATGCATTGGTTAACGAGGACTTACTTCAACATGTGGCCAATGCCAGTGAAAATGGGGCTTGTATGACAGTCTCATGGCGTTCGATCGAAGAATAGTTGTGTTGGAACATCCAATAAACAAAGCAATTTCATGGCAAAAGCTGGGGAACAGAAATCGAGGATGCAAATGGTGCAGATTATGGATGCACATAAGGTATTCATCACAATACAGTTTTGATGAGAAATAGTAAAAGTGTTTGTAGAAACAAGAAATCCATCAGGAAACAGGATGGTGACATGTAGCAAAGGGACCCGGGTGGAACTGACGGAATATACTGCCACCAACACTGGGTCGAACGAGTCCTGAATTCAAATCAGACACCAGCTCATCTGAAGAGAGAGGCAGTCCGCTGGCTCTGCATTAGGAAGCTCTCCATTGACTTTCAGATAAATGTGTAGAGGATATGACAGGGGGGATCTCCATTTAAATACGGACTCCAAGTATTGCTTCATCCAAGAGATTGGTACCCGTGAGTATCTGAGACTCCCTGAGAGGTAATTAGTATTCAGGGAGAGTTTCAGGTCGGGGTTGTCTAGACATCACTTACACTGAAAAACTCTTTCTTGCTTGTTTGACCCCACCGGGATGTTTGCTTTCAAACAGGTTTCTGACCTTCATTAACTTTCTCCAGAGAGGACATTGATGGGAAATAGCTAAAATCGAATCACAAACATGTGCTCAAGACTTTGATTGTCCTGGAGATGAAAACAAGCAGAATTTTTCTCTCTATAACTTATTATGAAGAGAGTGCAAGTTCCAAATGCAGTTTTGGCTATCTAGCACTGAAACTATTAGAAGACAGTTTTTTTGGGGTGGGGGTTTTAAAACAAGTTTTATGATGGATTTGTTTTTGATAACATCTATGCAAATACATCAAGACAAAAGGAAAAAAAAATATTGATTGTCTGTTAGATGTTTCTGAAAGTCAACCTGAAAGTGTCATTTTGAGGTTTGGATGAGACATGTTACAGACTAAACATCCAACAAATAAACTGAAAAAAAACAAACATAGATTAGCTATGGCCCTTCTGCACCTGTACGGACTTCACAAAGGTTTTCCATTCAACATAATTAAAAAACAAATATACAAGATCAAAAATGTGAAGGAGGGCAGATGGACTCCTAAAAAATGGCTTTTTTTGTCATTAATCAACGAACAAATCTGAAGCTCTGCCTGGACTTCTACAGCAACTCTGTTAGTTATCCCTCAGGCTCTGAAGGTTTTACTGCAGCACATTATTATTTCCTCCAGCCGGAGTTGGGGGAGATTACCTCAGTTTCTTTGTCCGAAGCATTGCAAAAAAGTTCATGACATTTTGTGTAGCAGTGGATAATAGGCCAACAGAGAGTAGATGGTAAGAATGTGATTTCTAGATCACATCCCTCAACTTTGCTAGATAAGGGCCAACAATTTCCAAAAATTATGAAAATTAATCATTACAAACACCAAGACTCATGATCCTCGATAGCTGTGGGAAAGGGAATCATAATCCAGATCGCTAAGATTATTTGCATATGCATTTTTTAATTACGTTTGTGCCGTTTCCTTTTCTTTGAAGCATTAAAAAAAGAAAAAACAGAAGAAAGCAGACAGACAGATAGATAGGCAGACATACAGACAAACAGAGATAGATACATAGATAGACAGACAGTGAACAGTTACTGCTGTGCAGTAAACTAGGTCATACAGAGAACTCTTATAAATAATGGAACAAAGCTCTTCACTGTAGATGCTCAACCCCCACGCACTTCATCTTTAAACGCTCCACACAAGCATTATCATCGTGCTCACCCAGGGCTACACCAGCTCCACTGAAATGATCAAGAGCAGTAGCAACCTGACAGCTATATATGGCTACATACATGATGTGTAGATCATAAAACAGAGAAAGGCCCCTGTGCTGCAACACAACTTCTACAAATCATCACAAACAAACAGAAGCATGTTGCATTTCTTCACTAACAAGTTCAGTGCAAAAGAGTGGGGAGAGGAAAAATGAGGGATGATAAGAGACATATAAAGATTTCTTTCGATCCAGTATCTCCTAAGAATTGGGGTTGTGAGTCTGTTTTCAGATGTTAGGAAGACTGACCAAGACAACAAAACCAGCAGTGACAAACTAAAAAGAGGACAAATAACAATAAATAATGTGGATATAAGAAATGAAAATGAAGGACTTCTAATTTGACTGCAATGTCAGCAAGAGGCTTATCATAATGGTGTGAGTATCCCACTTTGCAGTCCTAATACATATATGATCTGCATTGGTAAATTAAACTAAAATAATAATGGACAATAAAGGGTGAGCTCTTTGACCCAGCGGTTTTCATATTTAATTTTGCCTATTTATGTGCGCTCTGTGGCTTTCCAGAGCTCATAAGCCTCGCTGCAATTCAGCTGACCACAGCATTCTGCTCACCAATGTATGCTTACATCCTGTTTTTCATCTATGAGCAACTGCACCTTCGCTGGATTCCTTTTGTGGCTTTGACCATGATGGCTTTTCAAGTATTACTACAAACATAACTTCCCATTTAACAAACATCCCTTCTCCTTGTGATGGAAAAGTCAAAACGTATTCCAATGGCCGTAAAAATGGTGATTAAAATGAACTCACGTGAGAGCTGTGTTTGTCTAGGATGATTCATCTTTTTGATGGTGACATACTGAATTACTTGTTATTGACAGAAACCATGCGCTCTGACATAAATGATGGGGGAGGCTAGAGTCAAACAATGGCCCCTGGTTGTATTGGGTTTATATAAACTTAGAGATTGCTGTCAGGGTTTGATTCAACTTTAATTGCGCAAAAATCACAGGGTGAAAGCTAATTATGAGCCTCCCGCTACGCCTGTGAATTGGATGTTCATTTATGAGTCTTCAGCTGTGAATGAGTTCCTCTGCCAGTGAGTCATAAAAGCTTACACATTTATTGCACATCCTTTGAACTTACAAGCACTCACGCATCTATTGAACTCAAGTTGTACTGAGTGACGATGCTTTGTTTTTCTGAGACAATGCAATGAATTTTCCAAACTTTCCAAGGACACAGATACACCCAAAAACTCAATTTCTGTTGATGTGGCTGAATCATAACCACGATCATTATACACATTATACAATTCAGCAATCATTTTCAAAAGGGAAGTGCATAGATCATGACAGAGCAATAGCAGGATGTCATGGAAAGCACCTGAAATTCCCAAATCAAAAGCAAAACAAAGCACTAATTATAGTATGCTTAAATTTGTAGTATGCATCCACCTTTTAATTTGTCGTCCACCGCGTCAAGTTCCTCGTGCGGTAAACTTTATTGCACCTGGCAATAAACTATTTTCTGATTCTGATTCAGGTTCCCGACAAAGCAAGTGTGAAATTGCATTGAGGATGATAATCAACCAAAGACCAGATCACACTAACATATATGGGTAATCCTATGCCCCCCCCCCACCCCCAACCCTAACCCGCACACCCCAGTTATTAATCATAGCTGTCTGGTTCTGATGCTGCCAAGTCCCCTAGGACTAGACTAACACAGTCCTTCGATCATCTTGTCTGATCCTCTTCTTCTGTGAAAATGTCTTCAACTGAATTGGGGACCATGAGACCCGAGGTTGTATAACTCTGCCGACAAGGGAAATAGTTTCCCTCTTTACATCTGCCCTTACCCCCTTCTTATTTCTCTCATACTCTCACACCCACGTTCTCTCTCTCCCACTGCCATTCATTTCTCCAAACATGCTCCAGATGCATGGTTTCATCCTCATTAGAACAGCTATGACCAGCTTTCTCCAACTTACATCTATGTCCACCTCAACCCCAGCATCTGCCTCCCACACAAGTGGAAATGATTCCCCTATACGTCACACTACAAATTAAATACCATCTTCACAATATTCACTCGCACATTTACTCTGGAGACTTTCTTCTACCCAAGAGAGTGCTTTTGATGACATGATGACATAATTCCAGTGTTTTGAAGGCATGCGTAGGACTTTAAAGGTCAGACAGTAACTAACTAATGTGAAAAATTTTAATTTGTTGAAATTACTAAAACAATACAACAAAAACAAGTGAAACACAGTAATTTGCAAACTAAAACTATATTTTGTCCATATAGTATCCCCACATGAAAGCAAGAATTATCCACCTCAAAATACAATGGATTTCAGTGGATTTTCTGTTACAACTCCTGTATAATGAGCCGTTAGAAGTCCATAAAAGAAAAGGAACTACATTTAGAAAGGACTGAGCACTGAACTTGATGTCAAATTAAATGTAAAACACACTCGATGCTGCTAGAATAGCAAAAGAGTGCACAGCAATGTAAAAGCACATGTAAAAACTCTTAAATACAACAAAGATGAAAGCAATTAGAAGGGTTTAGTATTTGAAAAAACACAATGTGTGACAAGAACAACAAATACACATGCTGTTATAAAAACTTAAACAAAAAGATGCCTCTTACCGAGCTGTACAGCATGCCCTCGCCATTCATGGCAATGTAGAGGCCGCTCTTCACTCCCTGGATAGCCACCACTCTCAGACCCACAGGTATTAGATTAAACAGGGCTGCAAATCAGACAGAGCGCGGGAGAGAGGATGACATGGATTCAAAGACGCTGAGAAACAAGAGAGATATTAGATCGAAACACAAAAGGACAATTGAGTTTTCACTTATACTTGTAAACTCGACAGCCTCTGATCTCTATTCTTTGGCTGTCTGTCAAAAGCAAAGTGAAGCATGTAGGACACAGACACAAACAGTGTGACAGTGAAGCATTAACCTTCAAGCAAAAATTAAAAAAAACTCTCTGGTGACCGTTAAATTAAATGATACAAGAAGGTCTGCGAGGCATCGAAAAAGCAGTTACCCAGCTAGCTCAATAAAAATGTCTTCAACCACACAGTCAACATATTTGAACTTTTCTTTACTTAATGAATGAAATTACATTCTGTACTGGTATAGAATGTTACGATAGATAGATAGATAGATAGATAGATAGATAGATAGATAGATAGATAGATAGATAGATAGATAGATAGATAGATAGATAGATAGATAGATAGATAGATAGATAGATAGATAGATAGATAGATAGATAGATAGATAGATAGATAGATAGATAGATAGATAGATAGATAGATAGATAGATACTTTATTAATCCCGGAGGAAATGGTATATATCCACTGCTCAGGCATTACATAACGAATAATACTGGATAAACACCAGGAGAAAAAGAAACACTGACATCACAGGACATACCGCAAGACATACACTAGACTAACAGACACATGCAGCACTAACAGGACTTATATACTAAACTATAACTAAAATATAAACAGTATAAAATTAAAATACAAACAGTATAAAATTTATCAAATTTGCAGATGACTGAAATGAATGAAAGGAATGTCATGATATATTTTTTTAAATATAATTTACATTGTTTTAAATGCAACAGTGTATCACTAATTAAAACTTCATCCCATCAAGATGATGCAGGTTATATCAGATTTGGTCCTCAGTGACCCAGATCTCCAACATGTTTATTTATTACTTAATAATGATTGATTTATTGAAATGTTTGACATCATCTATCCCAATATATGCCCACCTGCTTTAAAACAGTAAAAGCAGCACACACAGAAATCTCTTAGAAAATATATCTAAAGCTGTTTAAAATCAACCCACTGAATTTTAAGAAAGTTCTTAAAGACGTTTTGTCTCTCATCCAAGAGACTTCATTTCTTAGAAAATATAGACTTTGGCAGAATATTGTGTATCCCTGTTGGAGCCCTTCTCTTATACCAATAAACTGCTTGACATATTTCAAAAGAAAGATACTGATTTCATCTTGGGTGGAAAAATCACATGGATCTAAGCAGAACAAGAAAATCCCCAAACTGATTTATTAAATTCTGTAATCGAAATGCTGACTTTTATTCGACTCTGCACAAGAATTTTATTTCTCGGGTTTGTTTTGTTGCATCAAAGCAGTGAACTTGAATGACTTTCACAGACTACTGTTTCAGGGTTTGACATACTGCAGGCACCCTCTATTGTTGGAATGACTGACTGTTCTGCGAGTGGCAATTTTTGGATCAGATAAGGCAGGGACAAGAGGAGACGTGCCAACACAGGTCTGTCCTCTGAGCAGATTCAATTCCACTCAATAAATATCGACGTGCTGCTTTCACCTACCAATGGTTTAACTCTGCTCTCGGGCCACTAGTACAGGTGATACTCACTGGCAGCTCTCGAAGTTGCAAATACCCTTCAGGGCTGCATGTTTGGGAATAAACAGGTACACTATGAGTCCATTAGCACCTTGAATTTTGTTTTCTCAGACATCTCATTTTTGTCATTGCTTAGCAGTTTCTGCCCGTCTGCTGTAACTCCCTCCTCTTCCCCTCCATCTGTTCCCACTCCTCTGTTTGCCTTTCATGACCACTGCCTTTGTCGTACTGATGACTGCAGTGCCTCTCAAACGCAGTGTCCCTGCTTCTGTCACATCTGTCACGAAAATTCAAGACTGCCCTCCTCCATATATTATCAAACTACAGTATTACCTTAGTCTTCTTCTTCTCCTTTCGGATTTTCCCTTCAGGGGTCGCCATAGCGAATCAGTTGCCTCCATCTAACCCTGTCTTCTGCATCCTCTTTTCTCACACCAACTACCTTCATGTCCTCTTTCACTACATCCATAAACCTCCTCTCCTCTTCCTCTGGACATGTCCAAACCATCTCAGTCTGGCCTCTCTCAAAACTTCTAACATGTGCTGTCTCTCTGATGTACTCATTCCTGATCCTATGCTTCCTTGTCACTCCCAAAGAGAACCTCAGCATCTTCATCTCTGCTACCTCCAGCTCTGTCTCCTGTCTTTTCGTCAGTGACACTGTCTCTAGACCAAACAACATCGCTGGTCTCACCACAGTTTTGTACACCTTTCCTCTCCTTTTAGCTGAAACTCTTCTATCACACATCACACCTGACACTTTTCTCCACTCGTTCCATCCTGCCTGTTCACGCTTCTTCATCTCTTTTCCACACTCTCCATTGTTCTGGACTGTTGACCCTGAGTATTTAAAATCCTCCACCTTCTTGATCTCTTCTCCCTGTAACCTCACTCTTCCACTTGGGTTCCTCTCATTCACATACATGTACTCTGTCTTACTGCGGCTAACCTTCATTCCTCTCCTTTCCAGGATAAACCTCCACCTCTCTAGCTTCTCCTCCACCTGTTCCCTGCTCTCACTGCAGATCACAATGTCATCTGCAAACGTCACAGTCCATGGAGATTCCTGTCTAACCTCGTCTGTCAGCCTGTCCATCCCTGCTCACACATCAATGGACTCCTTAATTACAGCTAGAGTGACTGACATACCAGTGTCTGATTAGTGTTCTGAAAGTGATTCCTCTTTCTTCCTTGGCACTGTATTTCACTAAGAGGAGAGAGTGGCCTGGAGGGACAGAGCGAAAAGATTTCCAGGGATCTCCTCAGAGGGCCAGACAAAGTGGGTTCAAACAAGTGCAGTAAAAGAAAATGCTTGAAACTGCTCGTCTTCCAGCAGAGCAGTAATCAGTTACCAAGAAAATCCTGCAGGATGTTGAAAAAAGGCATTTGCAGTAAATGGATCACATGGAAAAGGTTTGGAAAAAAGCTGATTCAAAAATCAACTGCCAAGGGTGTGGGGGAGAGAAATAAAAGATTAAAATGGAGGTCCTGCTACATTCTTAGTCCTCAGTACAAAATTATTCCTTAGAATCTACTTAATTTATTTTGTTGACAGCACTTACCCATACCAGAGACCAGTACTTGACATGAGTGACTTGATCTTCAGCTCATAAAAAAGTCTTGCTTCACAGATGATGGATGCATCAACCAGGAAAACTAAGACCAATGGAGTGTGAATGAGTATCACCGCAGGCGTCTTTTAACCAGCAATATCTTTCGGGGTTCCAGTGTGTTATATAATGGAATTACTGCATGCAATCAGTTGATGACAGTCACGGTATGAACTGCTTAAACTTGAACATTGTTGTTAATTAACTGAAAAGGGTTCAGGGTTAGGCAAGCGTAGTTCTGCCAGTCAACCACACTCATGACTGCAGCAACAATCTATTCCCTCACATCTTATTTAAAAGTTTATGTGGAGAAGTCTTACTATTAGGATGACTGTGATATATTTAAAGCAGAATTAAATCCTAATGGATTTCTCAGTCTAAAAAGTGGTCTATTGTTCAGTTGTGTTCTTGTGTATGTTGTCATTCTTTCATATATAATACAAATATAATACATTTTAATCACTCTGGGCTCATGTCGCACATGCATACAGCGGTATGCAGGACACAGCATCCGGACTCTCAATCCCATCAGTTTCCCTTGAAACTCTCTCCGAAAATTAATTGCTGCATTCCATCCGCCCCTAAGGATTCTGCAGGTCAGAGGTTGGTGTGGTTCAAGGGTGGGGGTGATCTATTATTCTGATAATCCAGGACAGCAATCAATAACTCAAAGCAGGACCTGCATACCAAATCTAGCGCATCGTTAATATCTCTCTAAACATGCTTTGTCTGTCACTCCTTCTGTTTCTATGTCTCTACACAAGAAGTCTTCTTGCTACCCTTCCCGACCGGCTCTCCTCTTAATCTGCGTCCTCCTTCAGACATTCTCCAAGCTTGAGGTCTCTCATATACAGAATTATTCATTGCGTACAAGCAGACATGTTGGTATTTTTAGTTTCCAGTGACTGAATTATTCACTGCATTCCTCCATCCCTAGGCCAGTGGGACTATTTTACAAGAGGATTACCTAAAGGTGGGGAAACCCTTACAACAAAAGAACCTCGCCAACCCCTGACTGTCAAAAATATAGTAAAGGCCAAAAATCAACAAGCATGCAGACAAAATGTCCATTTGCATTTTTTTAATCTCTCATCCTCTTGTGCAGTAATTCTTTTTATCCTGCGGACTTGTCATGTACTTGAAGCATGTACTGAGGATGTACCCCTTCATTAAAAATAAAATGACAAATGACAAGGAGAGGCTGTGCTTTTCTCTGGATGACTTCCCGGGAAACTTTGGCTCCTGCTTCCTGCAAAGATTAGCAGGCTGTCTTAGGGAAGAAAGGTCAAGATTTGCTTCCTTTCTGGCTTCACTCAATACTGGGACTTGTCATTATTGTTTTGGCAAGTATTCTCCACCGACATATATCTCTTCTTTGATGCTTCAATTCCAATAGGAAACTCTTTTAATAAAGTACGTTTCAGTATGGAACTCTATCTGCAAACTGATTATCCTTCCTTTCTCTTCCTGTGAAAGTTGAGGAGAGTGACACCTTTGAGATATAAGGCAGTTATGTTGTATACCCTAGAGACTATCCACTGGTTGTCCATTATGGAAAGTCGATAGGCAGTGAAATATTGCAAAGAAGTGGCTTGAGGAGGGATATTTGTGACAAAGAGTGAAGCAGTGGGGTTACAGTTGTATCAGGCAATGGGTTTTCCAGGAAGGAATTTCTGCTTCCATAAGCATGCATTTTCCAGGGTTTAATCACTTAAAACACCATGGCATATATATTACTGTGCCGTGCACAGCGGAAATGGTTAACTTAGAAAAACCAGGTCAGGGATTTTTTAAATACATTTTATGAGGGGGTATAATTTAACGCAAGATGTATATATTGTATTTACTTACAATGAAAGGTTTATGTTTTAGAGGCCTGCATACAAATTCGTAAACCATCTGAGGTAGTTGTGGTATATTTATGACTATCTCATACATACTGTAATTATGTAATATGTAATTACACATTACATATTAAATACATATTACACAACAAGGAGCAGAAAAGAGGTCATTCTACCTTTGCAGAGTTTGATTACTTCCCTTTAAAATAGTAGCTTAGTCATAATCCAATCTTAAACTAATTCTGTATCAGTTATATAAGACTTAAAATTTATTTGGTACAGCTTTAAAACGTAGCAATGTTACATAACCATGTGATTCATTGCCATGTAATGTGTAATGTCAGAAGCTGTAGCTTCAATTGGGCTCCACTCACTGTTGTCGCTGTTCTCGTCCTTGCTACCATCGATGGTTCCATCCGGCTGCATCTGCAGGTAAAAGCCCTGCTGGCTGAACAGTCGCGTCACAATGCCTTTCAGCTGTGGCTCTGAAACACACACACACACACACACACACACACACACACACACACACACACACACACACACACACGTGCAACCACAAACCAAATTGGCCAGCCCCCCACACCCCAACAAGATTATGTCAGAAGTGCATTCTCATACTTGCAAGAAAAACACCAAAAAGATTTAACAAACGGATGTGTCACAAACATACGATATGGGTGTTTAATCATTGAGGTTGACTGTGGAAGAAGGAATGTGCAGGCAGAACAATTACAGTTGAGGAGTGTGCTGTCCTGAGTGATATATAAAGCCCTTAAAAACTGGTTTTGAATTGTACAAACCAAAATAATGGATTTTGAATTAATAATATGGAATTATTTGCAATTACAGTAGTCATTTAAAATAATGGATATCGAATAGAGTTTTGTTGTTCTTGAGGCACAATTCATTCCCCAAAGTTGCCTGATAACAAAAAAAAAAAATGAACAACCAAAAACATATAATTCAAAGGACTGGAACTGGTATAGTTACAGTTGTTAAATATCAATATGACTGATGGACAGATCACATAATCCCAAAGTAGGCTCTTTGACCGGACAACTGTGACAGAACATCAATGAGCATGTTGTCACATTCTCATGACGTCTGAGTGCAGCTATTTCAAAATGCTTCTGAAATCACTTTGCTCATCAACATGCCAAAGGTTTTGTTTATTTGGTATGAAGCAATGGCACATGTTTTTAAAATTTGTATCTTTGACATCCAATCAATGTAAGCAAGATGTTTACCTCAAATGCTCCCAGTGCTTTTTTCTTGACCTAAAAAGAAAACTGACCTAAAGTTTCCTTACGTTTTATTCAATGCAGTAACCTCGATGTAACCTCCAACTTTGAGGCTGTGACTTCTGGCAGCTGGCCAAACCCTCCGGTGTGAGAAGGCAGAAACGAGGATTAGCTCGGGGCAAGGAAAGACTCAGGATATGTTAGGGAAAAATGGATTCGTAAAAAGCTGCCTTTATCTAGGAAAAATGTAAGTGTGTTCTTCAGTGTTTGTCTACTGTCTGGGAGGTGTACTGATTGGTTGTAAAAGTCATTATCATTAATAAGCCATTTATTCTGAATTCTGACACTTATTTTCTTATTTTTCTTATTTTCATAATAGAGATATTCATAGCTAATAAAATCATTGTGAATATTCAGACAGCATTTATTAGTGATGAGATTTTGAGACAAAACCCATTGAAATAAGACAAATAAGACAGCATCTCAAATGGTGGATGACAGTGATTCTGTTTCTGTTTTGTCTTGCTTTCGATCTGAATTTTCACGCAAAAAAATGTGTACACAGCAAACGTGTCTCGAATAAAACTGAACTGATGCTCACTTTCATTTCATGTGCTAACATAAACATGATTGGAAATGCTTTGTATAACAATCTGACGCACATGATTTGAACAAAGGAATATGAATGAGTTAGACTATACTCCAATGTTGTGACTAAATTCAGAGGGTGTCGTGAAACCTCTGCAGTAACAGCTGACGTTAAGTTTGTTTTCCAAAGCTGATCACTACAGTAATTACTGATATATTCTATTAATTTTATACAGACGACAAGTGTGAGAGTAGTGACCAATGGTTGGAATGGGTTCACCTCAACTGTAAATCCTCCAGAACATTAGTCCCCATCTCACCTACCCCTAGGGTGGAGCCATCAATTCCTGGGACAGAACCTTCATCATCCATCACAAGCACGGTGGTGTGTGTGTGTGTGTGTGTGTGTGTGTGTGTGTGTGTGTGTGTGTGTGTGTGTGTGTGTGTGTGTGTGTGTGTGTGTGTGTGTGTGTGTGTGTGTGCGTGTATGTTTGTGTCTGCATGTGTATGCTAATGAGTGTGCAAAAGCATACTGGCCAGGAAACATCGGTAAATCACATGTGATAACTAAGCTACCATAAATTAAACCTTCAAAGCAGGCCAGAGCGGCTCATCAGCTTCTATCATTTGGCAGAGAGTGTGTACTGTGTGTGTTCTTTTGTGCAATGATGTAAACACACTGCACTTCAGAACTCACAACATGTGTTTGTGCAGAGAAAAAGGTTCTTCAGCGGAAACAGCAGATCATCCTGTGTCTGGATGGGGCCATTAAACAGTTAATAAATTTACTTCATACCAACACAGAAGGACAACAACATTTAGGTATGTTGACAAATGGCTTCATGACCATGAAATGGTGAATGATCGATCACCTGCTCTGATTTGAAAGGGAGAACCACACTATAGCACCCGCACACTGTAGGAAACTCGACTTCACTGATACAGAAGCACTTACCACATATTTACAGACATAGAACAAGGAGCGAAGGTAAAGACTGATTTGACAGTGATAAATAGGATGAGGCAGAAACAAAATGAGAAGAGATAGAGCCAAAGACATGAAGTAAAAAAGACCAAGGAGCAACAAACAACTCGCTCAGAGAGCTACTAGAAAGAAAAACAAATGAAATCAAGCTTAAAAATCCAATAAAGCCATACAGAAGAAGGGATGAGGGGGAAAAAAAATCAGCAAGAGAGTGTTGTTGGCAGTCAGACAGGTGTTGAAGTCCCCATTCCTCCCTTTTTCTGTCCCTCCCCAACCCACCCCTCCCTACCACCCACCCCTCCCTGGCCAAGGGGGAGTCGACATGGGCGCGAGATGGGGTGGAGACGAAAAGGAACACAGCACACACGGATGGAGGCTGAGCTACTGACCTAGCCTGCAGCCCTTATGGGACACCTGTGGAGGTTTCGAGGGTGCATCTTACGAAAGTGAGAAATAGAAGGAAAAACAACAGTCTTTTAAACAAGCATGAATAAATTTTTCCAGTGAATGGGCTGTTTAAGGTGCAAATATAATGCAGGAAATGTAATGATGATCAGTTAGAGGAAATACAGCATCTGTCTGTCTGTCTGTCTGTGGTCATGTATCCTTAAGTATCAAACTGGTCATCTGTCTGGCTCACTGTGCTTCTGTCTGCTCATGTGTCACCTATTTTGTGGCAGTTTTAACGCTGAGATCATCTGATTAAACTACGCAAGACCATTTGTCTCCATTCCCCCACACCCCCATTTTCTGTCTTAAAGGTAGGTGGGTTGGGGTGATGCCTGGCTGTCCTCTTGTCTCAGTTGTCATCATTCTCTTTGCAGGACCAGCCTGTCATCCGTTAGATGAAAAACCAAGGTGGAATTAGACAGAGTGGCGATTTGTACCCCTCATTCTTTATCTACGCACCAAGAATACACAAAGGAGAATAAAAAAGGGGGGGAAAGGCTATATGGGAGAGTAGGCATGGAGTCGATACTTATCAATACAACCAAAGTAGCTCTTAATAGCCATGGCTCCCTTCGCTGCAGTGAAGCAGTCTCTCTGCAATAAAAATTTACCATTAAAACGTTTAATTTAAAAGGAGACTTGGTGCACTGCAGTGCAACTTCTCTCCCTCTGAACCTCGATCTGTAGTAAGACTGGGGTAATCTCAATGATCCCTCTTTTTGTGATCGGTATTCAAATTATTTGTTTGTGGAAGATGCAAAGGAATGCAAAAAGCAAAGCCTGAGCAGTGGTTGGGACATAATCTACTCGACACACTACTAGGACACATCAGTTTTGTCCTGGGGTTACTGATCATTCTGATCAGAGAAGTATCACAGTAACTAAAGGGGTAACGTCACAGAATATAGATAACCTCTTAATCATTCAGAGTGTTTCTATGGAGGAGGTATGTGTCGATTCGACAGACAGCAAAGGGGTCTAAAGGAACAGGTGGATTTCTTTTCGCACCGCGGAGAAAATCTACCTTCTCCGGCTCAGATTGGAGCCTTTGACTGCAGCATAATTTCTATGCTGCTCCAAAGGGGGGGAGGTGGGTTGGTTGGGGTGGGGGGGGGGGAAACCGCTTCCATACGCACACGTAGCACACATTAGTACTATATGGGGGGGGGGGGCTACAGCACTGACCTGGTCGCCGCCGTACGGGTCTTTTCTTCCCGCTGCAGAAGCGGACTTTGCTGAAGACCCCCAAGAAATGCCTCTCGCAAAGAGAGCGGGGGTCTTTGCTGGGGCTGGGGCGGCGTTTGGAAGTAGAGACCCGGTCGCTGTTCGACTCCCTCGCCTGGCGTTTCTGCCGGATCAGGGAGCTGGCGATCGCTGCCATCTCCCCGAACCGAGAATAAAAACCAAGTCTCGTTCGGCAAGGGTCGGATCTTGGTGCAGCTTCTTGTCGCAAAAAAAAAACAAAAAAAAAAAAAAAAAGGCAGACAGAGTTGACTATGTAGGTGTGATTTTGGTCCGCGGGTGTTTCAGCCAAATGTCAACCTGATCAGAAAAAAGTCCCCCGAGTCCCGTGCATCATCGCACTTCAGGCAGCATCCTCTGGAGGGAATATTCGCGTGTAATTCGGATGTTTCGTGATTTCGGCGCTCTGGACTTCCAATAAAAATGCAACCAATCTAATGACATAAATCTACGGTCTGGGCCACAGGGGCCAACATGTCAGCCGTGAACGCAAGCAACAGTCCCGATAAATTGATGTAGCTGCGTGTCATGGGAGAGCTTTCAGGTATTCCAGGTGAACGTGGTGCGTCAGTTGAGCACAGCTTCGTAATCCTCATCTGCACTTCAGCCCCAACCTCTCGCTTTGTGGCGCTTTCACATCAACCTAGATCCACGCAAGAGAAGCAAGAACGCAGTTGGGAGAGCGAACCATAACTTTTTTTTTTTTTTTTTAAATCCAGAATATATAAGTATATGCTCCAGGCACGTCAATGAATGAGACTGCCTGCTGCGGGTCCGAGAAGCTGCACGGGAGCCCAGTCTCCAAGTCTGGTGACGGTACCTCCAAAGGCAGCCGCGAAAAATCGGCAGCAGAGGCGACTCTGCAAGGATGCTGCAGAGATGTAATTTATTCCTGCGGGGACTGTTTGTCGTCTGAAACGCAACAATTAGTTGAAGCAAACGCACACCGGTGTGGCTTTTTTTGTAGCGCACAAATAATGAAGAGACATCCTGTAAGCATTATTTCTAGTGCGCACCGGATGGATGCTGTCGGTGATCGCCGACAACGAGAGTGGATGGTCGCGGTCCATTCCCCCCTTACTCTCTCTCTCTCTCTCTCTCTCTCTCTCTCTCTCTCTCTCTCTCTCTCGTCTCGCTGTCTCTCACACTCACTATGTCCCCCCTTTTCTCCCTCCTCAACTCTTTAACGCAACCATACGTGAGTGAGGTTCGTAAGAATTCTCGAAGCCGTGTTCCTGGGAAGATAGATGATCTCAGGATGAAAAGGCGCGAATACAAAACAGGATGTAAAAGAGGGGACAAATGCTGCATTGGTGTTTATGCAGACGGAGAGTGGATGTGCGCGCGTCTTGGGGATAAAAGAATGATCTCACAAGTGTCTCACTGAATGACAATAAAGAGTCCAAGTTGCAAGTCATTTTTTTTAAATTGGAGTCTTTGGCAAGCAAGGGAGCCAAAGCAGAGAGAGGAGGGTGGATGATAGATGGACAGACAGAGAGAGAGAGAGAGAGAGAGAGAGAGAGAGAGAGAGAGAGAGAGAGAGAGAGAGATAGATAGATATAGATACTTTAATCTCAAGGGAAATTCCATATATCATCTGCCCACAATAAATACTGTACATACATACAAATAACAGTTGTGCAACAACAAAGCAAAGAGAGACAACAAAAACTTTAACAACAACTACACTTTATGGGAATAATTAAGCAGATACATATTACATCTGAGCATGAAAGTACAAGGAAAAGCAGTAGAAGCAGAAAGCATGGAAAGCAGAATGTGTAGTAAACTATGAATTGACACCTAGGACCCCCACAATGTATCATTGCCCCCCTCCCCCCCTTCATCCACTGATCGCTGATCTGGTTGACCTTGCCACTTCACCCCCTCCTCCTGAGTGAATCATTTGACCCACCTGATGGCACGTGGCACAACAGAGGACCTCAGTCTCTCTGTGGAGGGGCTCGGTCACAGAAGTCTACTGTTGTAAAGAGCTCCACTGCCAGGAAAAGGTGGTGTGCAGGGGTTGGCTGAATCTCTCTGAACTTGGACATAGTCCTCCATTCCAGAAGTGTCTACACAGAATCCAGGATCACAGAACCACTCCGGATGAGTCTGTCCTGAGGCTCATTGTCCCTTTTCCTGGCACCACTACCCCAATACACCATGGCATATGACAGCACACTGGACACGATGGACTGGTAGAACAACCAAAGTTGCTCAGAGCTGATGCTACAGAAGGCCAGCCTCCTCAGGAAGTGCATCCTACTCTGCCCCTACTTTTCAACACAGTCCAAGTTGTAGGACCAGTCTGTTGTCCAGTATAAATTCCCACAACCTCCACCACGACCTCCTTGGCCTCGATGATCACTGCTGTCAAGAGGTTGGTGCCCGCCAGAAGTCTAGAATCATCTCCTTAGTCTTGTAGATGTTCACCTGGAGGTCATTCCAGTGAGACCACTCCATGTTACAACTCCCCTGAACTCCCCCTCCTCACCCTCCTTGATACATGCAACAATTGCATGACATCTGAAACCTTTTGCATGTGGCATGTATCCGAGTTGTACTGAAAATCTCTGGTGTAGAGGGTGACGGCAAAAGGAGACAGCACGGTCCGTTGTGGAGCCCCATGCTGCTGGCCACCACTGATGACAAGCAGTCTCCCATATGAACATACTAGGGTGTATCTGTCACGAGGTGAGGCTCCAAAGCCAAGGAGTCCAGTTTTTCCTGCAGCAAGCAGGGCTGAATGGTGTTGAAGACGCTAAAGAAGTTGAAAAAGAGCACACCAACAGCACAGCCCCAAACGTCCAGGTAGGTCAGCACACAGTGAAGGAGGTACAGGACAGCGTCGTCAACCACAACCTGAGGCTGGTAGGCGAACTGGAGAGGATCCATGGCGCCTTGTACCTGAGGATGCTTGAGTTCCAGTACCAGTCGCCCGAGAGCAGGGGTATCAAACTCATTTTCACCAAGGGCCACATCAGCATAATGGGTATCCTCCAAGGGCCAGATGTAAGTTGTAAGTGTAACGCAATGTAATGTAAATTAAACGTAACTACTCCTTAATGTTAATAACTCTGGATTTATTACTTATTCAAATTACAAACATTACAGTTGCACAGAAAAAAATTTTAGACACTCTGACCTTATATGCTCTAGCGTGCCACATAATATAATGTGGCAAGCCACATTTGGCCCCCAGGCCTTGAGTTTGACACATGTACTCTGCAGTCTTGATCACACAGGAGGTAAGAGAGACAGGTCCGTAGTCGTTGAGTTCAGTAAGGTGTCTCCCCTTAGGCACAGGAACAAAGCAGAAGGTTTTCCACAGGGACGGGATCTTCCCCAGCTGCAGGCTGAGTTGAATACCTGATGAAGAGGGTCACCCAGTTCAGCAGCACAGGCCCAAAAAGATTCTTGGGGAGACCTCGTCCTGTCTGGGGGCCTCCCTAGGACGACGCCTCTTCAGTGCTGATGTCACCTGGTCTGCAGTAATGGTAGTGTGGGAAGATGTGGCATCAAGGGGTTGTGGTGAGTCCAGAGAAGCAAAAGCAAGGGGTCCAGCGACTGAAATAGAGGGTGTCTAATAATTATTGGAACATCTGGATTGGGCTCGGTAGAGGTAGATGAGGTAGAAGTAGAGGAGGAGATATGCAGAAGGCGGTCCACAGGGCTGGAGGACTTCTGAGCTTAGAAGCTTCTTCTTTTCTTTCGGCTTTTCCCTTTAGGGGTCACCACAGCGAATCAGTTGCCTCCATCTAACCCTGTCTTCTGTATCCTCTTCTCTCACACCAGCTACTGTACCTTCATGTCCTCTTTCACTACATCCATTAACCTCCTCTTTGGTCTTCCTCTAGGCCTCCTGCCTGGCAGTTCAAAACCCAGCATCCTTCTACCAATATATTCACTATCTCTCCTCTGGACATGTCCAAACCATCTCAGTCTGGCCTCTCTGACTTAATCTCCAATTCTGAGATTAGGAGCATGGAGTGGAGGGGGAGCTGCACCAACTGAAAAAGCTGTTCATCCCATCAGTTCACTCCACGTTCCCCTACGCTGTGCCCCTCGCCATACCCGTTGGTGGTCCTCATGCCACTCCAGACCTTGCGCACCTGGTTGCATCCCAGTTGGTTCTATAATTTTTTCTTGTGGTCTTCCTTGGCCTCCCTCAGACAGCGTCTCGCTTCATGCCGGGTCTTCCTCATCTCCTCCTTATTCCTGCTCCTGAAAGGCCGCTTCTTCCTGTTAAGGACAGCCTACACCTCTTTGATTACCCAAGCTTTATTGTTGGGGTAAAACTTAACTGTCCTGACAGGGACCACTGTATCCACACAGAAGTTCATATAATCTGTTTGACACTCAATTGCCCCCTCAATGGCCTTCCCACGTGAGCACACTATGACATCCCAGTCCGTGGTCTGGAAGCAGTCCCTATGCATCTCCTTCTAGATCCCCATTACAGAGTATTGCTTTCACCGTCACATGTCCAGGGTGGCACCATCTGCCATTCAAATAAATGATTAGTCCACCTACCCTCTTCCCGGAAGTATTCCTCTTGTGGTTCGCTCTTACGGAAGACAAGCCGGTCGGCTGGATGTTAGCATCGGGTACATCACCAGTTATTTCGGAGAACACAAACAAGCTGGTCTCCCTTTAGCGCTGCTCAATCCCGCACAGCGCCATCAGTTCACATTTCCCATAATGATGGAGGGAGTCGAGCGTATGACCTGCCGGCAGCTATAAAAGCTCTAGTCGTTAGGTTAGCACGGATTTCATAACTTAAAACGCCATGCATGCTATAAAGAACATTGAATATAGTTCAAAGGATTACTTGCAACAGGTTCCCGAACACGCATTTAGACCCAGATGGTGGATGGGAAAACATGGATATGATTTAGGCCTGATGGAAAAGAATGGGCACATGAGACCTAGTGAGCAACAACAAAATGAAAGCCATATCTTTCAAAGATTTTCTTCCATACTCTTTGCAGGAGACAGGTAGTGCACACATGAATACACAGAATGAGATCACTGTTTTCAGTACAGATAAGATCTGAAAACAAACAAACGAATTGTCTCTTACCATATTGTATCCAGTAAAATGTCAGATGGATCATTTTCACAGGCATTAAGGGGATAACGGAGACTCACAAGAATAAAGTTAAAAATAAAATTATGTCCCCCAAACATGCATCCGATTTCAAATGTTTGCAGTCTCCCACTGTCCTCTTTCTCTCTCTCCCCCCCTAGCTATGATAGGAAGCCTCCCTCTTCCCCGTGAAGAAACAGCATGAAAAATTTCAGAGATTCTTCTAGAACTTGGTTTGACTGCATTCAAACTGATAGCAGACAGAGGGACTGGAGAAAGAGGAGAGAGGGATGGTTTCCGTTAGATTTCCACAATCTGTGTGTTGGTCCTCTGCATTTCTGCATGTGTTTGTATTTGTGTGAATGTATTGAGTTTCAGGGAGAGACAGAGAAACAGAAAGAAAGATGAATGATAGCTTAAATCTCTTCCGATAGATGATCAGAGAGACAGACAGAATGTATAAGAACATTTGCAAGCAAATGATCAGAGTTGAAACCAAAACTCTAAATCTTGCTTTGTGTTTTCACACAAAGTTGAGTGGAATTTTTTTTAAAAACTCAATTACTTAAAAAGAATCGTCAATTGGAACGTCAATATAACATTCCTCATTCAGACTTGCAGGTTTGTGGCCCAGTTTGGATTTCTTGTAAAAAAAAAAAAAAGAAATCTTCAGCTGAGGCTTTGTGAGTTTTCTCAGAAATGGGCCGGAGTTGCTGCTGCAAGATGGATTGCAGTCAAAAGATGTAATCGTTTGAATTATCAATCAAAATGATCTTGTTCTTTTCCTTTCGGCTTTCCCCATTGATCTGATGCCTGCAAATTGAAATAAAAGTTGCCGTGTTCTTATCAATGACAACCAGGAAAAGTCTCCACAGTGATGTTTGGATAGCTCCTTCCCCCTTGTGGTGAAATTACGAACTACACGAGTTCACAGAGATACTTTTGCTTTTTCACACCCGTGTCCTTGCGGTATCTCACACAGTTGCTGATGCAGATTAGCTGCGTCAATATTTATTTATTCTTAATATTATTAAACTATCTCACAAAGGCTTATGTAGACTAAGGTCAGATATGTGTGAGAGTAATGTAATGCTGAGGATTGCAGTGCTCACGACCACATTTAAATTACCAACACAAGTCGACAGTTTCTAACTACCCGGAGCCAAATTTATCCAGATAAAAAACAATGATTCTTCATTAAACTGAAACTAGCGCTGAACAAGAAAGCTACTGAATAGAGCACCTACATTCTTTAAGATCTCACAGCAATTTATAATGAGATTACAACAGAATACAAACTCTGACAAGACAGGAACACCCCAAAAATATCTGTTCAAGCATGTGAAAAATTATTACTGTAGTCCCAAATTGACCTCTTCATTCACAGGTACATCACAGTTCAACAGTTCCATTTCATGCACATCACCCACTCTTTCTTTCGCTCCATAGTGTATATATGGAAATGCTCAAAAATGCTTTATAAGATCCTAAATAATATCCCTTTTCCAAATCCACTCTGAAATTAATCAGGCTCTTCCTTTTTACATTTGACCCCCTTTCACCAAGCTTCAGCAAAAACCATCGGGTAGATCTGGTGTAAGCTGATAGGCAAACTGACAGTGTTGAAAACATTACCTCCTTAATGGAGGTTTAAAAAAGTTTTCAGAACCTATTTTGACTACTAATTGCACTGCTGCTCTCACTGTTATCAGTTTCATACTCATCAGTATTCAACAGTGAGGCATTCAAGTATCAGGAACACAAATTTTTTCCTGCTATATCTTGTAGTGCCACCCATTTTTCCAACAAGCACTTTTATAAGAAACCCACTCAGTTTATATTCGTACAGTATATAATAAAAAACCCAGAAGAATTTTTAAAAATTAAAAAATAATGAACCTTCATTAGGAAGTCCTGCCTTTTGAACTGAAATACTTTTTTTTATGTTCTTGTTTTTTAACACATCTCCTTGTGGAGTATTAAACTTAACTTCAACATAGGTGTTTATATTAAAAATTAATAGAGCGTTCAAATAATCTATTTGATTGAGCTTCAAGCCTCAAAAACAGCCAAACATGAGAAAATGCATGACAAATAACTTAATTTAGATTATAAAGAACATGGAGTTGCCCATTAAAGCAACTTGTGTTGACAAGCATGTGTGACCTTAGGTCAGAGGGTATGATTTTAGAAAAATAAAAAGCATTTGTACAAGTATTGAAAAGAAACCTGGTGAAAAATTGATTCCACAGTAAAATGGAAACTGACAAATCAATTATTTAGATTACATTATTTAGAAAACACCCTGCCTTTGTAAGAAACAAGTACAGTACTATCAGTGATAAAGACAACCTGCTTTTACATTGTCATCTTCCGTACAAGAACCTTGTGGACAGACTTTTTTTTTCAGCATCAATGATTGGAAAAACTTTATTGATTTGTAATTGATTGTTACGTACTAAAGTGTTTCATCTAAAACAGTGTTTCAGTGTTGTTATCGCCACTAACAGAACAACAGCTGAGGCAACGCATGTCACACACAGTGTAAACAAAACAGTTTTGTGGGGTACAATCTGGATGAATCACCACCTTATCACAGGGACAACAAATGAAACAACAACTGTTCACGCTCAGATTAACATCTACGAGTCATTTAGTGACAAAATTTCACCTCTACTGTATATTTTTTTTACCACAGGGTGGCCATCACAGACATAGGGAGAACACAAAACTCTACTTTTGACAGATGACACAGATAAAATCATCAGACTCAACTTCAAGCAGAGATGTCACCTGGCACAGCTTTGTCTCAAGCAGCTCCAATTAGTTCTGAGCATTCATCTGTGTATTTGTGTCAACACCTAAGCACTGACTCATATGGTTCTGACTGAGGCTAGTTTCACAGAGATACAGGATAAAGACTGGTAGACCTTCGTATCTCAGTCCCCCACATCCCAGTGTGGTGCTGCTTTTGGTCCAGCCACCTCAGAGGAATCTGCTGCACTTAATGGAGTTTCTAATTATCTGCCCTGAATCTGACAACCAGCTAAGGAGCACAAGTAGACAGGAAGGGACAGGACAAGGTGTTGCATTCACCTCAGGGTAAGAACAACATGTGGTCACTCTGTAGAAAAAAAAGAGGACTGTGATTTCATGACTTTGGAGGTGTTAGGAGTTAACAACAGCAGCGATGCAGTGAATCGCTGTGACATGAGTAGAGGACATGGCAGGCATCTCGGGCCTACTGCCAAACACTGAGTGCTGATCATGTCTGAGGATGTCCATGTGTGTATCAGCAATATGTTTTATGTTGTGTAAGGAAAGTCACCATTTCTCCAGGTGTGTTATCTCTAAATAAGTCAAAGGAGTTTTGGGGGACTTTCAGGGGAGAATTTCACTCGCAGCACTTTGAAGGGGTGTTTCAACTAAAACCAAACTATCTATTATCGTAGAGACAGTTGGGAAATTTGAAACTGAGACTAATCTCTGTCACTATAAATAACTTGGGGTCCTAGGTTGACGTCATCAAACGTGAAAAGTTTGGGTTATGCTGCCTTGGCATACAGTACAGTACTCTTATCTGTGGAGCTGTCCGCGGTGCTGAAAAGCGCCACTGAAACAACGCTTCCCCTGCACGACATGAAGTTTAGTAATCGTCCTTGCATTGTCCATTTTTATTATTTTTTTTATTGGCCTGCTTCGAACGCAGCCCTGTAAGGCGATCCCACACAATACAGCTGGTAAAGTAGAAGTGCGGCTGGATGATGAGTGGCAACACAAAAACTCGAGACTGATGCACCCAAAAAGCGTAAGAGAGCGAAGACTCGAGTGTCCACTGAAACCCACAAACTCCCCACTCTTGTCTCTACCTCTCTATGCCCCCCCACCACCACCAACATCTCTCAAGAGAGAAAGCATGCAAAGCAAGCGTAGCCGTGAAGCTATGTGGTGCTATCTCTCACCGTTGGGGATAGTGGTCGACTTCGATCGTTGTCCACAGAAACACTGCAGCATATGCGCTCCTTTCTGAAGGAATGGCCTCAGAATCCTCATTGATTTGGGTTGATGGGAGCCTCACTCAATCCAAACAACGCGATCACAACACAGCAGGGTCAGGCAGCATGGCGCAGCCAGCAAGCCTCTCCATAGGCTCGCAACAGCCCTCAAGACGCTGGAAGGGCACAGTCTGCAGGACAAATTACGCTAAAACGAGGCATCTTGAGAGATACCCCCCACCCCCTGCTCTCTGTATCTCTCCCCCAGGCGCCCTCTCTCCTCCTCTAGCCCTATCTGTCCCCGACTATCCTCTGGTCGTCCAACGACGGTCATTTGCGTCCACTCTCCTCTTCCGCCACGACAGGCAACGCAAGGACGTTACAATGTGCTCTTAATTGCACCCCCCCCCACCTCCTTACGCTTGTTTGCCGGCAGTGGACGTAATAGCGGGGGGGGGGGTGAGAAAGAGAGAGAGAGAGAGAGAGAGAGAGAGAGAGAGAGAGAGAGTACACAGTGAAGAGCATGTGTGCGTTGCATGTGCTCTCTCTCTCTCTGTCTCAAAGACAACATACCTGGAGATTGCATACCAGACAAGGGTAAAGTAATGCAGGACCTGTGAGTTAAAGAGGAAAGGGCTGCACAGATGTGAAGGAGACACTAGTGTGACCCCAATCCCCACCCTCCCCAAACTGGGAACAAGAGGACAATGCAGAGCCGACGTCAGCTGCAGCCCAAAAGCCAAAGGTGTTACACTTTATGTTTGGGTAACACTGCTAGAAACTAGAATAGAATAGAATAGAATAGAATAGAATAGAATAGAATAGAATAGAATAGAATAGAATAGAATAGAATAGAATAGAATAGAATAAAGTAGATGAAGTTTACCAACTTTGTGTCACTTCACAGTAACAGCACTAAAATGGCTTTCAGTGATGGGGACACTTTGATATGGTGCATAATTAAAGTAGGAAACAAGATTGTTACATTCAACAATTAATACAAAGATATCACAATTTATTACATCCCAAATAGAGCAAATCATTGGTCACTAGATAATTTGTGGCAATCAGTTACCAAAATATTAAGATTACCACATTTCTTGCTCTGAAGGAAAAAAAAAAAAACAGTTTGTAAAATTTTTATGACGTAATCAGCCACATCAAACAAAAAATAATCCTACATAAATAAAATAGAGACACATGATAACTTTTAAATTAATAAGTTTTAAATATTTCCTTCCACACCATACTGTATCTCGCTGTAACTTTGCAATTGAGCGATTTAAGATACGTTGTGTGCAACACTCCCCTCTAGGGGGTGCTATAACACCAAGCAGCCGGACTGAGCAGGACTCAGGGAGTCTCAGGTCTGACCGTGAGGCAGAGGAGAGAATGATGCATGATTTCTTTTTTAAGTATTCAGATTCACTGACAACATAATATGAACAAAAAAATTTGGCTGATACTATAACTTGCATTTTGGACTAAGAACAGCCATTTTTACAACATCTCACTTGTTTCCTGCTTTTTGTTTGGTGTCGATTTAAGCTTGTATCATAAAAGCAACAAAGCATATGGCACTGACTACACGAAGGACACGCCCTAACAGATTGCATTATGTTCTACGTGTATCAAAGGATGTTTTAGGTCAACAAAATTCGTAGACAACAGCATCTATGCAAAACAAGGAAAGGTCAGAGTGTGCAAAGACAGAAGAGGTGGGTAGGAGGATGCTGGCCTCAGGCCCAACATCATAGATATGGTAATGATGTTATTTATTTAGGTCTCTCTACGTGGTCCTATTGGAGAGCCAATACTTATTTTAGGTAGATACAACATGATAAGGGGGGGGGGATAGAGAATAAGAAGGTGATAATACAGAGGAAGCACATAGAAATCTGATTTAAAAGATAAATGTGAATAGATTTATTTCAGACAAATCAAAAAATAATTTCACTTTCTATCCTTTTACATTCAGTCTGTATTAATATTATATTTAGGTGGATATAGACAGAGCACAATTATAATGCAAGAAGGGATTTAAAGGTACAGTTTCCCTCACCAAATTTAGACAATTGTCAAAGCAACTAAGTACCAGTCTGTGTCATATTAGTATAATTTTGACAAAACTGGTCAAGCTATACGAGGTACATTATGCTCTTTAAATAAAATCTATCCTCTGTCTTCTTCTTTTCCTTTCGGCTTTTCCCTTCAGGGATCACCACAGTGAATCAGTTGCCTCCATCTAACCCTGTCTTCTGCATCCTTTCTCTCACACCAACTACCTTCATGTCCTCTTTCACGACATCCATAAACCTCCTCTTTGGTCTTCCTCTAGGCCTCCTGCCTGGTAGTTCAAAACTCAGCATCCTTCTACCAATATATTCACTATCTCTCCTCTGGACATGTCCAAACCATCTCAGCCTAGCCTCTCTGACTTTATCTCCAAAACCTCTAACATGTGCTGTCCCTCTGATGTACTCATTCCTGATTCTATCCATCCTGGTCACTCCCAGAGAGAACCTCAGCATCTTCATCTCTGCTACCTCCAGCTCTTTCTCCTGTCTTTTCCTCAGTGACACTGTCTCTAGACCAAACAACATCGCTGGTCTCACCACAGTTTTGTACACCTTTCCTTTCATTTTAGCTGAAACTCTTCTATCACACATCACACCTGACACTTTTCTCCACCCGTTCCATCCTGCCTGTACACGCTTCTTCGCTTCTTTTCCACATTCTCCGTTGCTCTGGACTGTTAAACCCTAAGTATTTAAAATCTTCCACCTTCTTGATCTCTTCTCCCTGTAACCTCACTCTTCCACTTGGGTCCCTGTCATTCACACACATGTACTCTGTCTTACTGCGGCTAACCTTCATTCCTCTCCTTTCCAGGGCAAACCTCCACCTCTCTAGCTTCTCCTCCACCTGTTCCCTGCTCTCACTGTGGATCACAATGTCATCTGCAAACATCATAGTCCATGGAGATTCCTGTCTAACCTCGTCTGTCAGCCTGTCCATCACCATAGCAAACAAGATGGGGCTCAGAGCTGATCCCTGACACAGTCTCACCTCCACCTTGAACTCCTCTGTCACACCTACAGCACACCTCACCACTGTCTTACAGTCCTCATACATGTCCTGCAGTCTGCCACTCCAGACTTCCTCATACAATACAACAGTTTCTCTCTGGGCACCCTGTCATAAGCTTTCTCCAGATCTACAAAAACACAATGCAGCTCCCTCTGTACTTCTGTATCAGCATCCTCAAGGCAAATACTGCATCTGTAGTACTCTCTTTTGGCATGAAACCATACTGCTGCTCACGAATGCTCACTTCTGCCCTTAGTCTAGCTTCCACTACTCTTTCCCATAACTTCATTGTATGGCTCATCAGTTTTATTCCTCTGTAGTTGCCATAACTCTGCACGTCTCCCTTGTTCTTAAAAATGGGCACCAGCACACTTCTCCTCCATTCCTCAGGCATCTTCTCACTATCTAAGATCCTGTTCAACAACCCAGTCAGAAACTCTACTGCCACCTCTCCTAGACACTTTCATACCTCTACAGGTGTATCATCAGGACCGACTGCCTTTCCACTCTTCATCCTCTTCAATGCCCTCCTCACTTCGTCTTTACTAATCTTTGCTACTTCCTGGTCCACAACAGTCACCTCTTCTACTCTTTGTTCTCTCTCATTTTACTCGTTCATCAACTCTTCAAAGTACTCTTTCCATCTTCCCATCACACTACTGGCACCTGTCAATAGACTTCCATCCCTATCCTTAATCACCCTAACCTGTTGCACGTCCTTCCCATCTCCGTCTCTCTGTCTTGCCAACCTGTATAGATCAGTCTCTCCTTACTGTCCAACCTAGCATACAAGTCATCATAAGCTTCTTGTTTGGCCTTTGCTACCTCTACCTTCACCTTACGCTGCATCTCCCTGTACTCCTGTCTACTCTCCTCAATCCTCTCAGTGTCCCACTTGTTAGCTAACTTTTTTCTCTGTATACACTCCTGTACCTCCTCATTCCACCACCAAGTCTCCTTATATACTTTCCTTCCAGATCACCAACCAAGTACTCTCCCATCTGTCTCCCTGATCACATTAGTAAATAAATAAATATAACATTTCAAACAATAATCCTGAATGCAGTGACAGAAAAGTAATCCTTGGAGGCAACTTCAGCTGAGAAAGTAAGTGCATTTGCTTCACCAAATCAACCAGATGCCATTAAATATTACTGTGTTGTCAATGACACACTATTTAAGTCTATCATAACCCAATTTGAAAGAGATAAAAGTCATTAAAACCACCTCAGCTCATCTCTATGGTGTCCAATCAACCACCGAGTCTAGTGTAGTTAAAATCAACCCTTAGTTCAGGCAGTGTAGGATATTTTTGCAATTGTCCTATTAATTAGATTTGTTAATAAAGAGTTGATACGTTTTTGGCAAACCAAGGTTTAACAGATCTGTGACTACAGTCAGCTGTGACAAGGTGACAGAAACAGGACAGAAGAAGTCTTTAAATTTGGTAAAATCTGCAAGGATAATAAAATTTTTTACTATAGCATTAAATCAATGTTAACAGTAAGAACCATCATACAAATAGCTTTGTATTTTGTGTCGTCAAATATAATTGCCTTTTATACTTTATGAAGGCACAGTTTGTAAGAAGTACCACTGAAAAAAAATTTACCATGTGAAAATTAATGAAAGAACTAGGCAGTCAGAGACTGCACCCCTGAATTAAAATTTTTACTCTGACCTACTTTCATAGGCCAGGGTCATGATCCAACATGTAACTGGTGCATTCTATTTGTCACAAAGTTTCAGATGTTTGTACCTAAAAAGGTATAAAAGTGAAAATGTGACCTTGCCCTGGTTTTTCAAGGTCAAGGTTGTGATCTAATTTTCGTCCCTTTGCCTCCCTGAATATAATGGCTTTTGTTTCGTCTTTCTATCTGATGCGGTTCCTAAGATATGTGCAAAAATATTTCAAGATAGAAATTATCTCAGACCACAGATGAAATCTAGTGCTTTGATCTACGGTTCCTGAGTGTACAAAAGTTGAAATTTGACCTTTACCTAGTCTTGTCAAGATCAAGGTTATCGGTTCATTTTCATCCCCTTTGCTGCCCAAGAAATGTGGTTTTTGTTTCATCTTTCTATATGAAAAAGTAGTGAAGATCATTGGTGGACGGACGGACGGACGAACACACAAACATTGACAATTACAATACATCATCGCTTCGCGGGATGTAATTAAGGAATATGGAAATATGAAATATAGGAAAGTTTTTCAATTATACTCCAGTTTAGTACACTAGTTAAATCTGTGAACTTGCTGCACTTCCAAGATTCATCAGATCATATGTGGAAAATATATGCCACGCCCTGAAGGTTCTTGCTATGTCAGCTGATAACACTCAGAGGTACATATCCTAAAACAAGCTTCATCCTAAATTAAAACAGACAAACTAACTGCTGCCCAGTAAACACGGATTATTAATGATTTTCCGAGCAGATTTTCTCTCAGTGAGTCCTTTAGAATAAAATTAGATTTATTAACACCCCAAAAAAGAGGACTCACTCGTGTGCGGCGATAACAGCAGAAGCAGGCCAAATAGATGACACAAACATGAACCAAAAGATGTCTTATTAACACAGTATAATGAATCAGTTAATTACTGTAAGTGATACACATGCAAAATAGAAAAGGAAAAAAGACAAACGAAAGAGATAAAGACACAGTGAGTGAAAATACATTTCATATTTGTTGAATGAATACTTCTTCTTCTTTTTTTAAGTTGGATGAACACATAAAATGTGTGGAAGTACAAACCGAGGCCCTCAGTGCCCTGATATATTGTGTTCCTGTAAACTCGGGACATCAAAGTGACCTTTAGTGTTGACCCTACTTAAACAAGGTTAATCTGTCCTTCATCCAAATATCAGAAGAGGAAGAATGTGCCTTTTTTTTTTTTAGTTCTCGCCTCTTGCGTTATGAAACGTCCTGCAAAAATAGAAATGATACCTTTATTTTAAAATGATTTACGAAGCAATTCTGTCATCACGTGGTCAAACAGACCGTAACCTACACCACACTATAATGAACAGCTTTGTCAAGATCACGCATTCTGATGGCTAAGGCCACACCGCCGCTGCCGCACAGGGAACAGCAGCACATTCAACTCACCGACTAAAAGTAGAGTGCCAGCAGTTTTTGTCTAAATCAGCTGACGGCAGCGACAGAGTGAAGGAAAGCACCAGCGATGGGGAATACACACATTTATCGCGCACAACGCATGGGGTGAAAACAGGTTTGCGTTCCTAATTGCTGCAGTAGATGCATTCCACATGCAGCTCCCATATGTTTTCAGTCCATTTGTGAACTACTGCTCTTGATTGATCCAAATTTACTCCCGTGGTGGGGATGTGTTTGCAGCAGCAGCAGCAGCATCGTAGTGCTGCAGCACTGAACCATGTGTCTGTCTGTGGTTGTTTAACGCAAACATACATCATTATTTACAACTTAGAGAAAATAGTGTGAAAGTGCGTCTCCTTGATTGATGATACGTGTAATGTTCTGTCCTGTGAGATCAATATGTTCCAAGAACAAAGTTAGAAGCTGTTTTTATTTTATTTATTTTTTTATTATTATTATTTTTTGTTCTGCAGTCTGTGCACATTGACAAAAAAAAAAAGCTAAAGTAAACAGCGCTATGACTGAAGGCCAACAACAAAACAGCTTATAATTTATTCAAACGGGAACACGTGCACGTTTCTTACCGGCGTTTTTATCACCCATGACTCCCTGCGGCGGAGAAGTTGAAGCTACCGTACTTTGCCGAGGTGAGATGAGAGAAGGCGTTTGGAGATGGAGCTGGAGCTGGAGCTGCAGCTGGAGCTGGAGCTGGAGCACACTGGTTTCCTCCGTCACAGACAGAAAGTTGTTGTTTCAGCTGATGACCTGCGAGAGTCCGGGAATGGGAACCAAAACGGGCGAGAGCTCGTCCCCCTGTGCGCACAAGAACGGAGGTAGAGGCGGACTCAGGTGGAGAGGGGAGGCTCGTGTGTGTGCGTGTGCGCGCGTGTATGTGTGTGTGTGTGTGTGTGTGTGTGTCTGCATGTGCGTTCTAGGAGTACGATGAGTGCTAACTTATTTAGTATTGCATGATGATGATTAACCCATTATGAGAATTTTGGGTAGTATTAGGAGTAGTAGGAGTAAGAGTATTACAGTAATAATAGTAATAGTAGAAGTAGTATTGTGTTGTGACACATTTCTTTCCACTATTGGATAAAAAAAAAAGTTCTCTTTCCTCATTTTACCCCTTTCCTTACAACATACGCATACACACATATATACACAGTCACTCATACATACACACACACACACACAAATAGACTATATATATGGTACCTGTGGAGCTAAATCAAAAAATAGTCGTGTGTGTGTGTGTATGCGTGCATGTATTTATTAAATAAAAAAAATATACCTAGTGTTAGAACACAAGTTTTTACCCGAATGCCGTCAATTAAATCATCTTGTTTTGTGTTCTTGACTTTTTGGAATAGAATTCTCAAATCCTTATGGGAAAATGTGTGTAATTCTTTACTTCATGCTCCACTTGAGCCTGCAGAATAATATACTCTTCATTTGGAATTTCACCACATAGTTATGCATACATTTTAAATGTAATCTTATTTTTAATCGGATAAATACTAGATAATTTCCCCAAGCTGATAATTTAAGGGAATATCTATTTATATCTATTCTATTCTATTCTATTCTATTCTATTCTATTCTATTCTATTCTATTCTATTCTGATATTAATTTGAATGACTGTTTAATTACCAGTACAATAATTCCACTTCCAGCCCACAGTGATGATCTCGTATCAAGCATTTGATGAGCCTGCTTTACCGTTAGTAGAGGCATGTGATATTTCTATCAATATTTAATGAATGAATCACAGATCAATAGCTATGACCTGAGCATCTGACTCTTTATTGTGCCTGATATTTGATTAGACTGCAGTAGAGCTCAGACAAAACCATGTATGGTACACACAAAGACTGGTCTCTGCAATAAATATTGCATTTGTCTTTTTTACTTTGTGAAAAACACTTTCCTTTTATTCATCAAAATATTATGAAGTGGATGTTGTCATGCTGTATGCCGTTTTCTGTGGTGTTGTAAAATCAACATCAAGTCATTGCAGTGGTTGACTTACTGTATCTGTGTCCAGCTCACCCCAGACTGTTTCCTAGAGAATACCACGATTGCACACTGACCACTAACTTGCAAAAAACAATGTGGAAAAAAAAACACAATGTGGTATTGTCTAACTGTGCTATTGATCTGCGTTGCGCAAACATCTTTGTCAGCACTCTGATGGGATGCCATTACAAAAGCTAGGTTTCCTCTGATGATATAAAAAGACTGTGCTATTGGTGTAAAATGTTTCATGTCTTTGGGCTGAAGTAGAAGTCTTGAGGCAAAATGCTGTTAAGCTTCATGCTGACATCACTACAAAGCAAGAGTTAATGTCATCGCTACAGCTGCAGTGCATGCTTGAGCATCCTACACCAATGACAAATTGTTCTGATTCCAAACATCTTGTTTCCTGTCACATGACAGAGGCCTCACTGCTCTGTCACGACACAGACCTGATCCTTGCTGGCGTCAGTTCACAGCGAATCAATGAGAGGACCGGAAAGAGGACACCTCTGCTGGGGAAAAAATGGCTCGGCATTGATCAAACAGGAACCTACAGTCCTCTACAGATGCAGTGAGAGATGAGTGTGTGTTTGTGTGAGGGTTGTGTCATTGTACCGCAGAATTACGGCAAGTAATGGCTTCAGGTAAAATACCAATTATGAGAACGTTTTTGTTTGCTTCTGCCTTCTCTTAATATCAAATATTCTCACTCTATTCTCATCTCTTCTCAATATCTGTTTCTCACTTTTTTCTCCATCTCAAATACTCTGTCCCCTTCATTCTTTGCTCTCTCACTTTTTCTACCCCCCCCCCCCCATATTACCCTGTCCTCTCCTGCCCCAGACCTGTATGATATCATCTAACTCGGCAGTGTGTCCTTGGACCCATACAGCAGCAAAGGCATATTGCCTGCCTGTGTACACTGTGTCTTTTTTTTAAACCTCTACCACTTTTCTGTAAAACTATGTGAGCTCCAGGCAGTAGTGTGAGGTTAATGTCCTCATGGGATGCATTGCCATTGTTGCTATTGCAAGATTAATTGCTTAGCTACTCGTCAACTTCCTCAATTACTTTCTGGCTCTCTTATTGCATTTCTTTTTGCCCTATTGTCTATAGTTAAAGTAGTCCAGCTAGGTAATGTGTAGGTATTGCATTGTAGGTGAGACCTAGATACTCTGCAGATACTACAGTGCAGCCTTCTCACTGTAAATTCTACATTGTTCATCTATTTCTAGAGACACTTGCATACTTGTGAAATAGCAATACCTAGTGCATCAATACTGTGTACAGATCGGGCCCAAGGCTTTCATCACCCTCTCTCTTGTTTTAGAAAAAACACACAGTGCTCTTATATTGTGATTGCAAGAAATCTAAACAGTTAATAATTATGATTTGACTTGTATTTTGAACATCCGTATCATCTTACACACTATTTTAAAATGATACTTCTGCTGGTTATTCATTTTTATTATTTTAAAATTGAATACTCTTTGTCTACTGTGATTAATTTTAGAACTATATCTCCTTTACTTTTTTTTTTTACAAAACATCTTACATCATCCATAAATCTTTATTGGTTATCTGGATCAATCAGCTGGATCAAGTGGTTTTTCTTTTTGCTTGTTCATACAAATTCTTGGATAATGCAGAAAACACCTACTATTTATAATTCTAATCTGGATTAAAATTAATTTCTAACATGGAAATCCATGACTTAATATTGCTCATCATCATGTTTACAGTATTTTCCACACTGTAAGGCGCACTGACTGTAAGGCACACCTTCAATGAATTGCCTGTTTTAAAACCTTTTTCATATATAAGGTGCACTGGATTGTAAAGTGTATCAGATTATAAGGCACACCTTAAATGAATGGCCCATTCTAACTCTTTTCATATATAAGGCGCACTGGATTAGATTTGAGAAAAATTAAAGGCTTTTATGTGCGCCTTACAATGTGGAAAATACTGTTCGTAGGAGTTGAAAGATTGACTTTAGCTTTCTGTAACATCTACAGTGCTGCACATAAATGTGATGTGAAGTTAAAATAAGAAATATTTTACATGTCAGATTGTTGCCGACACATTTCTCTGCCATGTACGCAGTCATGGCAATTAAAAACACTTGCAAACACAATCATCTGTCCTACTTCTGGGGACTGAAGTCCTCTCAAAGGTCTGACCCTAGAATCGCCCCTGCACGTATGTAGGAGTGTGTGTGTGTGTGTGTGTGTGTGTGTGTGTGTGTGTGTGTGTGTGTGTGTGTGTGTGTGTGTGTGTGTGTGTGTGTGTGTGTGTGTGTGTGTGCGTGTGTGCGTGCTAGATGAGCTAGATGACATTTGGTTGCTGAAAAAATGAGGTTTTTATGCTGCAATGTTGCCAATAAATTGTTTTAAACACTTTATATCACACTTATTGCCATATTGTGCATTTATTTAATGACAAATTGCTTTGTTTTAAGTGTATCAGCTTGAAACTGCCAATGTTAACCATTAACACCATGTAACTCCAGCAATCAGAAGTGACTGAGCTTGGTTCGAAATCTTTGAATGTTAACTTGATAGGTACTATCAGTACTATCTTTGATTCTAGTGGAGAAACCTTTATAAATACCTGTAGTACAGGCATGGGCAAAGGAAAAGCAATCCTGTTCAGTGAGCATGTGATTTCAAGCCACGCCTACAACAACTTGACGTCATATTTGAAATTAATCCAACAATTTCACTGTTACGCCATGCACGAGGGATTACGATACAAAAACACAATTTTATGTACATACTTTGGTGAAAGTGGATTATATTTCTCCAGGATATATTTTCTGGTTTTCCGTTTGACGTCATCAAACTGCTCTGCCTGGGTTTTTAGTTATTTATGGATTTTTCTGATGCTGGTTTTACTTGTTTCAAAAATAGTTACTTACTGTATCTTGTTTAGCTGTAGCCCCCTTCAGTGAGTCGGCTCCCAGTTTGAGTCCCACTCCCTGTGGACTTTGCAAGTTCTCCCCATGTCTGCATGGGTTTCTCCAGCTTCCTCTCACGTCTAAAAACATGCACTTCAGGCAAATTGTCTGGTTTAATATTGTGAATTTGTGTGTGTGTGTGTGTGTGTGTGTGTGTGTGTGTGTGCTTCCTTGTCTGTCTACATGAAGCCTCGCGGTGCGCTGTCATATGTGCGTGTATGTATAGTCCCATAACACACACACTAGCCTGTAAGCATACAGATAATGGCGCCCAGTGATCAACTTGTAGGGGGACGGTACCTTGCTCAAGGGGCATCTCAGCATGCTGGGGAGGTGTACTGGCAACTCCCACTGCTAGCTGTGACTCCAAATGTTTTTGGTCCACGTTTGCAACTAATGGAGTCTTTTGGAAGACTAAAACATTATCAATGATTTCCTAAAAGTCGATTTGCCTTTATTCAGCATAGTTCTACTTTTACAAAACCCTACCTTGTTTTTCAGCAACAGAACTTTAAGCACTGTAAGCCAAAGCTAAGACCTGCTCTTCCATATGGAAGCAAAATCCGAAAATTGCTCCCAAAACAGAAAAAATAGGGCACATTGGATAAACTTGATTTTTGATGGAAACGTTCCTGCTACACTCATCAAAAACGTGTTTCTGTGTGCCATAATTTCACATGACTAACCAACCTGGGTCAGACTGGAGGGATGATCAATGTCACTGAGAACGTAATGAATGAACAAACATGTATTTAATTATTTAAGAAAGATTTTGTCGTGTGTTTTTTCCATTTACTGAACAGTAACACTCACAGGTTAAAGACTTGTTCTTAAGGTTGAGAATTTGTTCTCTAGTTCAGTGACACAATTTCACATTTAGTCAATGAAAGAAGCAACAATTTATATGATTTTTGTGGGAAATATTTAATAATCCTCAACACCAACCTTAACACTCACCCATCATAACTCAACTCTTAACAACTGATACAATAATAAGCATTGAATTTATGAATGTATACAGAATTTAATTTCAGATACTGTTTTTAGTTTACCAGAACCACATGTTACTCCTAAAAAACTTACAGATATGCACACAAAAAAAGATTGTCAAGTTTTACACGTTGCAGGGTAAGATAATGTTGAAAAGACTGACACCTGGTGGCATGTCATAAGCAGATGAACAGAAGGAAAACAAATATTCTTATCAAACTTCATAATACAGGTAGTCTTCAAAATACCAACATTCGACTTAAGAACATTTGGAGTGCTGCCATATCCAACTACTGTACTGCAGTTCCCCTTTCTGTCACAACCCCCGCCAAGCAACAACGCTGCTTTTGTGCATCTGAAACACTCAACTCCCCCTCTTTTTTGTTTTTGTCTCTGTGAACACCTTTACTTTTTATCGTGGAATGATAAAGCAAAGGCTAGTGAAAATAGTGGTAGTTACGACCATCTCTTTGGTGACAACTCTGACCAACAATAATTATCCCTTCCTTCTCCTCCTTCCTTTGCTCTAAAGGTGAGCTACATGCTACAATACCGTACAAATGATGAACATCAGCAAATGATTCTGGCAGGTTTAATTGGATCGAGAGGTCTATCGAGTGTTTTATTCTTCATCTCCTCAAGGATTAAATTATAAGGAGCAAAATATTCCCGTAAACAAATCTGAATTCAAAAGAAACTTGTCGCATTTTATTGATCCAATTTTCATTGTAAAATGTTTGCTTACAGTCCTGATTCTTCATTCAATTAAAATCAGTCCATGAACTGGCAGGTCCTTATGCTTTTGCCTTGTGGTTCGCATAGGCAGGAAAGCCAAACTGTGTGATCATCAGGTTTGAGAAGGAGAGTGGCATGATGCCATATATCTCCGTCAGCTTGTTCAGACAATAGGATCTTTGAAGAAAGTGTTCAGGGCGATGCCACATACCTTTATAACCACTGATGGCAGTGCTTTCCAGGTTACGCATGTCAACAGGTTTCACAAACACTCCTGAGGGTTTGTTAAAACTGCCTGTAGATTTTGAATGCTTCCTCAAATAAAGTGCTACAACAAAGTTTGTGGCAATGTCATCACAGTTCTGTGTTTCATCCACCAGCTTGTGGACTGCTTGGGGTTGGTCCAGGAACATCTGGAGGTAGCGGTGGTGGAAGAAGGCAGCACCAATCAACACCATAGAATATCTGCAGTAGGTGGATCAAGTTGTCAGATATTTTTTTTAAAAGATATTAAAAGCTTTTATCAGCTTTTATTTGTAAAGTGCTTAACAACACAAAAGCAGCTTTGTCATCAAAATGTAGTGCAGATTGGAGTTTCACAACTAACCTGTCACCTCCACCTGCTTCTGGGTCCTGAAGTTCATAGCCACCATAACTGTACACTCCCCTTGTTGAAACATGTGTCCGTGGGACAAACCCAACAATCTGATCTGGAAATTGCTGTGGAAACAAGATAATAACAATGTTTTGTGTATGGTGCAGAAAAATATACCACAAAATGCTGATTCATTTTATTTATTAGTTATAAACCAAAATGAAATTTAGATAGCGAATGCTTGACATTCATCTGCATTGCTGTGAAATGTATTACCTTCCAGACAGAGAAAGCAAAACCGACATCAGGGACACTGACCAGGGTGTCATCATCCAGCATCAGTAGAGCTGAGGAGCAGAAGAAATAGATCTAACAAATGCGAATGTAAAGGCAACAAATGAAAAATTAGATCTCATAAAATCACTGACCCCTGGTATCAATCTCAGGGAATGGTTGGAGTCTATTTCGCATCATATTGCTGGTCTGCTCTTTGAAGATCACAGGGACAGGATGAGGCCCCAAAGAGTCCCATAGTTTTTGGGGTGTCTCCACCCCAATATTATTCCAGACAATAATAATCTGTTGAAGATGAGGCACTGCCTGGTAATGGTTCAGAATTTTGAGTAAAATGTCTGTGCGATTGTGAGTTTGGATGACAATAGAAAACTTCTCTTCTTCCTCTGCTGTGTCACCACGGCGTCCATTTGCATGAATCTCCTTTTGTGATGTTGACCGGTGTGACACTTCTAGGTGTTTTAGGGCAGCAAGGTCTAGTTTTTCCGTTGTCGGGGGCAACAACGCTGTCAGGGTTAAACCAATCAAGAGTAGCAGCAAGATTACACAATATAAATATGTATGCCTGATCCCCAGGCGGCAACGACGGATCCTGCACCAGGGGTGGACAGAGGACATCCAATTACAATATGACTGCAGTATATATAGACATAAACTACATAAAACAACAGCTGCATGGCAGCGATGCATAGAATTAAATTGAATTTTCACAGAAGCACTAATAATGAATTCATTCAGATTGCGGTAACCTCATGAGGATTTCTGACGATTCATAGTTCATAATATGACGTCATATCAACTCTGTACGTCAACCCAGGATTTCCCAAAAAAGGAATTAATGCGTATAGAAATGGGCGGGGTTTGACAAATCTGACCAATCACATAAAAGTCAACAGACAAGTCAGTAGCGGGAGAACTGCCAGATACATTAACTATCGTTATACGGTAGTTTTAAGGTCTAGACGATAAATTCTCATATAGGCTAAACATGCAAGGGTTTTGGCATTTCCGTACACCAAATAACGTCATTGTAATTTACGTGAATAGCCACACGTCACCGGAACACTCATACCTGCCCACTCATACCTGGCTGGCATCTTCACTGCCAGTCACATCAGCGGCTTATTCATTTAATTGTTTGCGAAACTGCACCGGCAACGCAATTTTTATTTTATTTTTTTTTATAAATGGGTCGAGGACAAAAAATATAAGCGCTCATGAGTTCAGACTCGGAGAAACTCACCTCATCTTGTTGGCACTTCGAACAGCTCAGAAGGGCTCTACAAACATGTTAGCTCAAACCAAAGAACCTCAAGGCAATGGGTCCTGCTTTGATAACGATAGCTGACAAAAGTATGGGTGAAAGGCAGTTTAACAATAAAGGAAATTATCGTATCCCTTAGAATGCTATAAAATTGACAATTTGCTAAATATGTCGCGAAAAATTGGTCTATTGAAACACTTCGTATTACAATGGTAACTTCCTGGTCCCCCTCTCGCAGTGGAACCTTCCGTCTCTGTGTCGCTCGCTGAGCCAACCGGAAGGAGGAGCCTGAAGTCCAAACAGTTGTTCATTTATATTAATACGAATTTAAAAAGACATGAAACATTTACTTTTCTGTGCCGGTCACGATGTGGAAGATGGCCTAATTAGGTTTCAGGATCATAGATAAATCTGTAAAACGTAACATTAACGCATCATAGATTAAGAGCGCCATAAAAGTTGTATTTCCGCTTTCTCAAACCAACCAATCACAGCACAACAAACAGGATGCGACAACTCGGAATAGTCCATGTGATCCTCTTTGTCTATTTATGATAACATTGGACCAAATGAATAGACTAAAAATAAGTGACGTTGAACATAATTGAGTACAATATTTGTGTACATCCGTAACAAATGTTTTCATATGAGACTGATTCAGAATTTTGATTGTGTCCAAATGGTAAAATTGCAGTTTACAAGTTTCACCAGCAAGTGGCAGCAACTTTTGTAATTTTCCCAACTCCTTCCTCAAAGACTAACATCGCTGCGATAAAACTATCAACATTCCATTTTCACGTGGATCAGTTTACAAATGATTATGTGAAACTGAAATTTAAAAAAAAAAAAAAATCATCAGTTTCAAGCGCTCTGAGGTTGAGGTCTGTTATTGGTTCATCCCTGTGTGGTACCTGGGGAGAGGCAACCTCCCCTTGTGTCCAACAACGCCACCTCCTGAGAGTGGGCGTGTGGTGTGGCTGACAATATATTTCACCCTAAGGGACAATTAAAAAGAGGCAGGTATATAGCTGCATAAACAGTTCCCTTAAAACGTTGTTACGAAAGGCTGGTGGATTCGCCTCGGTCTAGGAAGGCCGGTCCCGCAGATGCGAGACCCCTGCTACGGAGGCCCCTGGTGAGACAAAGGTAAAAACACAGGCCCAACATCAACACAAAGCATGCAATAAAAATTAAAAAAAAAAACCTCCACACTTAAAATCTAATAAAAACTATAAAATATCCCACCGTGTTAAAATGGTTAAAAGTACACACCAATGTCATGTCCCACCAGTACAATCCCCCTACAAGGTGCAGGCATCAGCGTAGGTCCGGCCTTGTACAACAAGTATCCTACATCAAAGACACAGTTAGAGAGGGGGACCACCAGCATCGACAGCATCCTTTAAAAACAGATCAAATTCAGGAGGGCAACAAAGAACAGAAAAGAAAGAAATTAAAAGTACAAATTCTTCCAATAAAACAGTGGCTGGCCTGGTCCCTTTAAGAAAAAACAACCATGTTAGATGTCAGCCTCATTAAAACAATTTAACACAAACAACTCTTAACATAACTAAAAGGTGTGGGCCTAATTTTTGGTCTGCTCAGCTGTCCCACCACATATTTGGACAGGAAGAGTCGTGGTTGACGTTCTGTCGCTACCAAACAAACCAGCAATTTGACCAACATATCCCAATGCATATACATAAAATATTCAATCAAAATGTGTATTTTAGTCATTTACCACGCAGCCTGGCAGCTCAGGTCTCAATGAAGTAAATAATTGACAGATTTCATTGCTGAAGTCTGTGTCCTCCATATATATATATATATATATATATATATATATATATATATATATATATATATATATATATATATATATATATATATATATATATATATATATATATATATCACGGGAGCCTTGACACAGGGCCACAGAGACACGCAGACTGGGGGGCAGGGGGAGAAACACAGATTGGGGGGGGGACAGACAGACAGACAGGTGGGGGGAGACAGACAGTCTGGGGGAGACAAATATTGTGGTACTGGGATATGTCCTTCCAGTAAACATTGAGTTGGTGAAAGCAGTGGTTCTCAACCAGTAGTCCCCCAGTGTTTCCTTTAGGAGTTCCAGTTGGTCCCCAGTTAAACGAGTTGGTTGGGCCTGTATGGCTCCATTTGGTCTTGTGTGTGTATGGAAGGGGGAATTGTTTAATAAAATTTGAAAATAACATAATTGTCCTCTTTGATGATTTCATTCATTTTATTTCCATTTTTATAGATGTTGGGGAAGGCTTGGTACAGTATAACATAATGGTTCTACAGGCAAGCACATGAGTGCAGGTGGTTTCAAAGAGTTTTCTCTGAAACAAGAGATACAAGGTACTATATATAAAATTGTAAAATGACAGTAATTCAGTCAGGTCCATTCTAATCAAAGATTTTTTAAAAAAAAAGGAACTGACTCTTACTCTTATTTTTACTTCAAGTACATTTAAACGCATTTATTTTTGAATACTTAAGTACATTTAAAAGCAAGTACTTTTTTACTCTTGCTCAAGTAATGTAATGACTGGGCTACTCTTACTTGTAGCGGAGTAAATTTTGACCAGAAGTATTTGTACTCTTACTCAAGTACTGGGGTCAAGTACTCTGTCCATCTCTGAACATGTATCACATCCTAATTGGACCCAAAACAACATCTGACCTGGCAATTGAGTGGATGTGATGCAGCTGTGTTATCTGCCTGCCTGTATAAGTTCCCACACCTGCAAATGGAGAAAATAGGGTTGTTAGACAGGATCCGAGACTTCTTTTATGTGACGGGTAGTAGGGGCTTCTTGTTCTTCTTCCTATTTTATAACACGGAAAACTGTCAAAAATCAAGACGTGAACACCGAGCAGTAAGTAGCCTGTCAGAACATCACTCTTAATTCCTGTGATTGTTGGTAAAGGGGTTAAATAAATTAAATATTTTATTTTTCTGCTCTGCAAACAGTACTGGAGTATCATGATCACTCTTAATATCCCATGTTAAGATCATCTCTATGTCACTAGGATTAGTGTTTATGGCCAAAAGAAAATTTCTAATTATGCCCCAAAGAGACAATATTTTAATGCTTACAACTGAGTGTAAGACACTTTTTTTTCTAACAGTTTTTGGATTAGTAAAATCAAAGCCAATTACAGAATCAAATCAAGTAAACATATTGAAACAAAAGGCTCTGAGAGGATATGTTGGGCAGATTTGTCTCCTAAAACCACTGAAACCATAGCTGTGGGCCATTTGATCCCAGGAGCTCTCCGATAATGACAAAGCTGGTTGTTTTTACTCAACAAAACTATCTGGAAACAGTTTGGAGTCTTGTTCTGCTCAGAGATAATCTGCCAGAGTCTGACTGAGCATCATAAACTGTAGATGAGAAGATGAGAAAATGCTCGCCACTAGCCCCAATTGGATATTTCTGATGAATAAAGATGTGACCCCATCCTGTCTATTGTCTAATGAGACTGCCATGGAGGTTAAACAACAGGCTCCCCTTTTTTTAATTAATCAAAACTTAAATATGTTGCTCAGAAAATATAAATAACAAATTAGTAAAAATAAAATAAAATTACAATCTGATATTTTCACTGCTGATTAGTGGCTGTACTTTTTGCTTCCCTTTTCTCTTGTCAAAACAGGAATTAAATGAGGCTCATTAAAGTTTGTGCAACGATCTCTTGTAGCAGTGGGCAGGAAAACTGCTTTGCCAGAAAGGGTTTTGAGCTTTTTTCTGTACTTTTTGAGCTCTTTATTGTGTAAAAAACAAACAAAAAAAAACCAAGTCATATTTTAAAAATTGTTATTTACCATTTCTGCTCGACAAGGAACAACACTGTATTCCTGGTTTGCCAATTAAGAGTACATAATGACATTTTCAAAATATCAAAAACTTCCTTTCGGCTTGTCCCATTAGGGGTCACCACATTGTGTCATCCTTTTTCCATTTTAGATGAACACTCATTTGTCCAAGCTTGGGGCGGCTTACAGTTGACACTGGCTTGTAGGGTTTCAGATGTTATCGTGTTCATATATTTAAGATAATGGAACTCCTGGGTTAGATTGTTTTGGTCTATTTCATGTCAGTCCGCCAAACAGAACCTTCCGTGATTGAATCATTTGACAAAATCGAGAGACAAGTGTCTCAGACCTACAAACAAACAAAACAAAACAAAAAAGCACACACACTGTTAAGATGTGTGATCTCATTAGTCTATATTTATATTATAAAATTGGGGGAAGTTCTCTTTAGCTGCTGTATTTCTGTTTTTGTTTTACAAATGTACTTCACATGGTCGTTTTTGTTTATGTCAGCCTGGATGTGTGAAAATTGCTTCATAACTATGGGTGAAGAGGAATGTGACAATCAAAACACAACACACACACACCCCCAACACACACACACACACACACACACACACACACACACACAGTGCCCCACCCCACCCAATGTGCTTTCCCTCTCGGTAGTCTAAAGTGGTGTAAACACTGACTGCTATGTTAGAATAGGGACTTGACTGCTGTCTTTCAACTAGTTGTGAACATGAAAGGTCATGTTTGTCGACAGATGATAAACTGCATAACTGTACATGTTGTGTCATCTTTTGACTGTGTTGTTCTGATGGTTCAGATATGATCTTGTGTTGCTAGTTTGCTTTCCAACCAAATCAAACCACCTCAGCATTTTTGAAAGCTTCACAGCGAAAGAAGAACAGTTCCAATCGACAGCGGAGTTCCCTGGAGCACAGATGGTCTTGTTTCCAAATTTTTCCATCGAGACATGGACACTAATCGCTTTGATCCTCGTTCTCATCCTAGTGTAAGTTAATTATAACTGTGTGTCACATTCACTGTAGAATTCACATTTACTTCATAATTTATGATTCCTGATTCCTCATTCCTGAAGGAAACAGGAACTGTAAAATTTACTTTATGGAACTCTTAAAAACGTGCTGCAGGAATTTGGCTTCTGGGTTGTATTTCTGTTTAATCCTCAGCTATGGATACGCACCATATGGCTTTTTCAAGAAAATTGGCATCCAGGGGCCCAAACCTTTGCCCTTCATTGGGACATTTTTGGAGTACAGGAAGGTGAGTTGATTATTATAAATTATAAATTATTATGCTGCAGGCAACAGTGTGGAATTTCTTGATGCTGTATTTGTTGATATCTTTCTAGGGCGTCCACTATTTTGACACGGAATGCTATGAGAAGTATGGAAAACTGTGGGGGTAAGCATGTTCTTACCGTCAGTAATTAATCAAATGTCTCATATGGTTTAACTCTCATGTAAAAGACACCAAAGGTAACTGTAACTGAATCTGCTCTTACATTGAAGGCTGTATGATGGCAGGCAGCCGCTGTTGTGTGTAATGGACACGGCGATGATCAAAACCATCTTGATTAAGGAGTGTTATTCTACTTTTATCAACAAACGGGTAAGAAAATAACCAGGCCAGCCACAGTTCTCCATGTTGCCATTAGTGCAATTTATTTAACGTGTGTTTTTGTATGTGGATTTAGGACTTTGGCCTAAATGGACTATTAAGCAATTCTCTATCAGTAGTAGGAGATGAACAGTGGAGAAGGATTCGGAGTACGCTCTCTCCTTCATTCACTGGTGGACGACTGAAAGAGGTTGCAACTGACTTTAAAATGTTTTTAGTTCATTCTTTAACACAACCATTATTCACAATGCCTGAGTTAAAGCTTCATTAACCCCTTCTTCTGCAACGGAAGAAGAAGGGGTTAATGTAAATAAAGAATGAATGATTCAAAAGTACAATGACCAGGGTCGGTCAATGATACCTGCATTTAAATTTCACATATTATTTTAATTACAGCTTCAACAAAAGGGCTGATGTTTCTTTTTTATGTTTTTGGGCAGATGTATGCAATAATGTTGCAGCACTCAGGTAACCTGATCAATAGCATTTGCAAGAAGGTAGAGGCAGATGAAGTCATTGAGGTTAAAGAGTGAGTAATGTTCCTGTGTCTCATCCTTAGGATTATTCCTCCATAGTAATCCGTCTTTCCTACATATTATTCCAGAAGTTAGTCAAATGGAATGACACTTTTGCATTTGTTTTCAAAGAATATTCGGACCCTACAGTATTGACATTGTGACGAGCTCCGCCTTCAGTGTGGATGTGGATTCCATCAACCGCCCCACTGATCCTTTCCTTGTTAACGTAAAGAAAATGGTCAGTTTCACCATCCTGGATCCTTTGATCGTCCTTGTGGGTACGTCACACCTTTTTTTTCTTTCTAGAAAGTTCGTGTCCCTGAATTAATAGCGTCTTAAAAAATTTTTTTGTTGTTGCTTTCAGTCCTGTTTCCATTTTTGGTGCCAATTTTGGAGAAGATGAATGTGTCACTTTTCCCAACTCAACTCTCGGATTTCTTCTCCAACTTTTTAAAGACAATCAAATCGGATCGAAAGAAGAAGAATGAACGCAAAGTGATGTGTTAAAGCGTTCATCCACAATACAGTTGATGTTGGTTTATGTCATCGGTCTATAATTTTTTTTCTTTTTTCTTTTTGTTTTGCAGTATCGCGTGGACTTCATGCAGTTGATGGTGGATGCTCAGATGTCAGAAATCAAGGAAGGTATTTTCTTGCATGCATAAATTACTTTTCTGGTTATTAATATCAATAATTACTTCTTAATAACTTAATAAGAAAGTTGCACTTTGACTGAGCGAAGAAAAGAACAAAGAATCACATTATGAGCTATTACTTGGACCATGGTGCGTTTGTGTCACAGGGCTGACCGATGATGAGATCCTTGCTCAAGCACTGGTGTTTATCTTAGCGGGATATGAGACCACTACCAATTCACTAGGATTTCTAGCCTACAACCTGGCAACCCGCCCTCAGATCCAAAAGATCCTGCAAGAGGAGACTGACAGAACCTTCCCAAAAAAAGTTGAGTATTTCTGTGTTACTGTAACTAATTGAGCCTATATGAGTAACTGATTATGTGCTCCCAAGTGAGAAGTTATTTATATTGAAGACACTTTCAGAGTCAGCCAACCTATGAAGCTCTGGTACGCATGGAATACCTGGACATGGTGGTCAATGAGACGATGAGGCTGTACCCGTTTGCTCCTCGGTTAAATAGAATTTCAAACGCTGCTGTGGAAATAAACGGCGTGACCATCCCTAAAGGAACTGTCATCGTGGTGCCAGTTTACACTCTCCATCGTGACCCTTTGTTGTGGTCCAATCCAGAGGCCTTCCAACCCGAGAGGTACTGCAGTGGGTTAACGGAAGGTTGCGTTCTGATTTAACACCAGATTTCATCAACAGCTTAAAATACAACTGCATCTATTTGTAGGTTCAGAAAGGAAAACAGATGCAACATAGAACCTCATGCCTTCCTGCCCTTTGGAGAAGGGCCGAGGAACTGCATCGGCATGCGATTTGCCATCTTAATGATGAAGCTGGCGATGGTGGAGATCCTTCAGCGCTTCAGTTTTGTCACCTGTAAGGAGACGGATGTGAGTAGAGTCTCACTTGAAAGAGTGACATATTCTTACCAGAAGTCGGGCATCTAGAGGATTGACAGATTTATTTATTTTTCTTCTAGATTCCAATGGAGCTGGCAAAAGATGCTTTTGTCAAACCTAAGAATCCCATAAAGCTGAAGCTGGAGCCGAGAGAAACTGTCGCTGATGCTTCCCCAAGTTGAATCTGATTAGTACAACCTGGTAGTTCCAGTTTTAATCAAATCATCATCTTCGGAACAAACCCAAATCACACATTGCAATCTCTAATCAGACTTCTAGAGTCACGTACTGTACGCCTCATTTTTGGTACATTGTGTTACATTTTAACAAGCACCTGTACTCGGCGCTGGTTCAGGGGACTTAAGGTGACCTAAGAAAATGTTTATTTGGGTTGAGATGACTATATCATGTTATGATTTATATAATTGAAATATTTCAAAGATGACTGCGGTAATAAAATGTTCACTTTCCTTCAAAAAATAATTTTGATTTCAAACCGCAAAAGAATAAATTTAGCATTTGCTCAGTAATTCTGCTTTTGTTATTGTCTACATTGACTTTTCTGACGTGGAGACATGTTCAGAGTTGTTCAGGGACAGAGTCGGCACAATCAGTTTTTCTCTGCGTGTCCTCACATCAAAATCTGGAACAGATGGAAACACAGATGACGAGAGCCGTTTTTCTTTCTTGAACCGGTTTTTCTGCTTTAGGTTCTTCAGGTGCCCATCTAAAAAAGTGGGTGGTGTGACATTTAATCTGCCACACCATTGTGCGTAGCCAACCTTTGTTTTAGTCACATCTATTCATACTGAACTTGGCTGAAGTACTTCCATTTGTGCTGCACACAAATGGAATGAGTTTCAAAGATAAGTTTGGGTTGTATTTTATTTGAACATCATTTGAAAAAAGATCAGTGCTGGTCCACTCTTCCTACGAGAGGTCTTGAGAAATGTTTTTGCTGTGTGTAAACCAGTCCCAACACTGGTATCCGAGAACCCTGAATCTGCAGACGTATCCCATTTTCTATACAAAGTGGGTAAAACCCTTTAGAGCTATTGTGACGGGTTTTCTTTTGTCTTTAAAAAATTTTTTTTTTATGGTTTCAGTATCAGGTCGAACTCAAATATACTTGTCAAAGCATCTGAGAGACATTAAAATACTGAATGTTAGTCTATATGGCAGGTAACCTACCTTGATAACCAGTCTGCATGATAGGAATGTTACATTATGATGGACATTTGATGAGGGACACAGCTGAGTAGATGTATTCCCTATATTAATCGCACGTTCAGAGCAGTTACGTGTACCAACTTCATTACCTGGATGCAGTACATACAGTACTGTCTAATAACTGGGACGTGGGAATTTCTTAAATCCCAATATTTTACCTTTACACGTTTGGCATTTGATAAAGTAAATGATGTCCCTTTGTGCCTTTTTTTGGGGGTTTTTTTTGACCCCAACACTGCCACAAATTGAAAATTTAACCATCTTGGGTAGGCTATGCTGATCTTCTTTGAAAATCTTGATAGAAAAGCTTGGATGAGAGGTGAGACATCTTCAACAAAACTTTCTTCCAAGTCCAGTGGATTGATTTAAAAAGCTTTGCATAACCACGACCTGGATAATGGAGAACTTACACCGACATCTAAACAATTTTTATCATGTGGTGTGAACTATGAATTCATTTCATGCCAGTCAGTTAAATCATTAAGTTAAACATTAGCCATGTGACATGTAACAGTGACATCCAATTAAAAACACAAGACAAACATACTGAGTTAGCAATATCATTTAATCTTTACCCCCCGCCCCCCCCTTCAGCTTTGAATCACTGTTGTACATTAAGTTAAACTTTGTTTCCTCAATTTCACAGGTAATTTTTTTCTCTCTTCAAACTTCCAGTTTGACCTCCCTCTCATATCAAATGAAAAAAAAAGCAGATTGTATTATACAAAAATGCAAACCAATTTTCACACAGTGAATTCTCTTACAAAGTCATAAAATGGCGTAATAATGGCTACATCCACATTGGAGGAAGATAATTCTAGACATTCCTTAATGGAGTATAATATACATATAAAAACTTATTTTTTTTTTCTTGCTGAAATCAAACCTGTACCTTAATTTAAGAGATATTTTACAAGGGAGTAATCATATAAAATAGCCATTTGCGAAGTTCCCCAAAAAAGTCAGGGAATAAAATGTGAGCCTCAAACAGCAGTAACAGAGTTCAGTGGTCAAGGGTAGGAGTGGAGGGGGTTAACTGGTGATGGAGATGAGGGCTAGAGGCAGCAGTTCCACTCAGAAACATATACACACACACAGGAGATTGAAATGAAACTCTTTGCTACTTACTATACAGTAAACCACCCCACACATTATTGTATGTCAGTCTGCTAAGCTAGAGGCGTTTGTAGGCCAATTCAGACCCAGCAGGGACCAATCAGGTCAAAGAATTGCAGTATGATCATTTTGGTTGAGCCAGTGACGATTAACACCCATAAAAGTTACTGATTGATGGAGGCCTAACTTACAGTATGTGTTGAATGACTCACAATCCCAACTGGATTCCTACACGTCCACTGCTTTTCAGAATCTGTGACTCATTCTGTAGCTTGTTGTACGGTTAGGGACGAAACAAATTTGAAGGTACCCAAAAACACAAACTCTCTGTTGGTAAATCCTTTGATGAAAAAACAAAGAAACAAACCAAAAAAATCTGACATCACGCAGATCCTTGTTTGCTAACGGACACAGGAACAATAATTTTGGTTTAAGACTTACGGGTCAGTAAATTCACTCAACTATCGCAGGGAAAAAAAGAAAATCAAAAGCTAGATCGATACGACATATTTCCTAAAAATAATAAAATTACACTTTGTGTCAAAACCTTGAGATTAGCATCGTTTGAGTTTTGAATGCCATTTTCACAGGTGGGGTCTTCTAGAATCCAACTTTTTGTTTTGGACTCGAGCCAATTCAACGTTTACTTCTAAGATTTCCTCATGTTCCTGAGGCATGCAGGATAAAGAAGCATGAGCGGAGGATTTAAGGCCAACCTATCATCACAGGTCTCCTGAATCTCTTCTTGTGGGATGGGGGCAAGAAAACCCCCCAACACTTTCTAATACTGCAACACCATCACCCAGTACAGCACACTTTGAGGAAAAAAATAAAATTAAAAAAAATTGGGGTATGTTTTCTACAATACAGTCTAGCACACACAAAATGTCTCCATAAATTTTCCAAAGTTACAGATTTTTGTCTTCTTCGGAAGCATAGTCTATAAAGAACATCTTTGTTTGAACACAAAAGATTAAGTGAACACACATCAATGCGCACAGAAGTCCTTCGTCTGGGAAAGGATAAAGTCTGTGTTGGCAACCAGTGGACAGAGAACAAATAAAAAAATTGCTGATTCTAAATAGAGATCATTTAATATAAATGCTGAACGAGTAAAATAAAAAGGTGGCACATTAATAGTGCTTTAGTACATTAATGTATGTATACATACTCATATGTATAAGTGAATTGTGTACCTAAACAATAAATGCAGCGAGGAGCAGCCACAGGCTTGAAGTGTGGGAAGAAAAATTTGAAAAGGGAAAAAAACAATAAGGAAAACCCCAACATCCAATATCATGGAGCTGAAACAACCCAGGTATCAGACCCAAAAATGTCTGCGTCTTTGACTCATCAGTTACATTATCTGACTGTCAGTTTCTCTTGTGTGTCTTGTCCGACCAAAATGAAGTCACAGCGTTACACTACAACAACTTGGCCCAGAATGTCTCCTCCATCCTTCAACCGTTCAAAGACAAGGACTCACTTGCTCTCTGTACAGCTGCAAAACTGTAGCCCATCATGCTAATTGTTTACAAAAGGCAAAGAGCTCAACACTGAGCATCAAAAGTAGACAATTTACATGATGGAGAACGAGCATTAATGGTAGCGATGATGGTGGTAACAGAAATGTGTTTGAATCAATAATAATGCTTAAATACAGCCAAGGCTACTGTTTTTTTGGGCAGCTGTTATTGAAAGTTTGTTACAGCAAACCCTCAAAAATGTAAGCATTATATCCTCAAAATGACTTCAGAAGTATTTTGTAGCTAAAATGCTACTAAAAAGTATAAAAGATAACTCCTGCTTCTAAGTTTGTTGTTTTGTAATAGAGGAGGGACATGCATTCAACCGAGCTCTATAAAGCCTTCACTAGGTAAGCCACACACCCCAAACATCGTAACAACGTAAAGCATGAAAACTAAAGCAATTTTTAAAAATAAAAAAAAAAGAACAAAGAAAAAAGAAGAAAAAAACACAAGGGAAGGCAACTTCATAGAAGTTAGGAGAACAAATGACAAGATAATCCCAATGGGGAGGCCCTTTGTGTGACCAGACTAGAAGCTCTAAGAAGGGAAATCTTTACTGATATTATTTACAGTAGTCGGGGGTGTCCTTATTCTTCTAGCTCCTGAAAAACTGATGTACTCTTTCAACAGTTTCATGTGCATCCATCCATGATTTGTTTTTTAATACGCCATGAAGGATTTCACAACAGAATTGGCTTAGACTGAATGTGGCTCTGTAGAACAACAGGTGAACGGAACTGAAGGCTAACTGACTTAACAGACCAACGAGAAGATAAATGGTCTCTTACAGGGGGAGAAAAAAAAAATGTGTTGCAATCTTTAAAACAGAATGCTTCCAATTGTGATGCAATTAATTGCTTTCTGTATATAAAACAGGTGTATTTGGAAAATTCTCAGATAAAATTGGAGCCTGGAGGGACATGCATTTGTCACAAAAGTGAAAGCAAAACACCTCCGTCTCCATTTCGGCTGAATACTGCTTGAATACTGTGAGGCTTTTCCCTCCTTAGACCATCTAGACCTGGGCAACCACTTGTTTACGATTCTGGGGGTGAGAACCAAGAGACATCTTTGTGCAGTTAGTTACAATGCTGTCACAGATCAGATTACAATAGAGGTTCCTTGGGGTGCATAGTGCTTATTAATCTGCTCCTCTTTATATTAGAGAAATCCAACAGAATCTCATATGGGGAGGAAAAAAACTGGACTATGTTCTGGTGTTTATGAAGGATGAAATAAGCCTCTCCTCTTTCACATTGAAATTATAATACCATTGTCACCATCACTACCATTGTCTATCCTGACATAACTTTCATGAGCCTTGTTGATCTGTAATTCCAAGTACAAAAAAAAAGGAAGAAAAAAAAAAAAGAGACAAGAAAACAAAAACACACACGAGAAATGTTATCATATTCCCTGGTTTCCAGGCAAGGAAAGTCATTAAAAAAGCTCATTCACAGAACAAAAAGAAAGAAAATTCATATCACGGCAGATACTGCTCATCTTCTAAACAGAATGGGTGTATGTGTGCCTGTGCATGCTTTTCAATTGAGCATCTTGAGTGTGTGCATGTGTGTTAGTATGTACTGCTTAAGAGCAGGAATGGACAACGCCATTCTTCTGCATCTCTGAACCACTGGCTCCTGGATCAGAGCACAAGCTCAACGCAGACGTCTTATTGGTCAGAGACAGCATGGACCCACCCACTGCACTTTCTTGCAAACTGCTGGAGCCGTTTGACACTTCGCTGAATCAACGATGGAGAGAAAGACGCAAATCAGAACATGGCCAAAAGAACAATACGTATTTAGAGAATATGTACCATGATGTGAAGTGAGGCCTCACCCAAGAGCAAGGGAGATTTCATCCAGCTGAGTCTTGTGCTCTGGCTGTCCGTTCTCTGCAGGTTTCATCTTGTACTGCTGAACATCGTGGGTTACTTGGTTTTCCTAGTTAGGAAATGGATAAAATCTTGATTGTTCTGGCTTCCAAAAAGTTATGGATTATTTAAACATGGGGTGAATCATCTCTTGTTGGGAAGTAATTTCGATTAATGTTAACAAGGCATATATTATACACAAAGATTGCACATACCATAATGTGGCATTTGGCCAAAGATACATACACTACCAGTCAAACCTTTGAACACACACTTCTCTTTCAATGGTTTTTCAATGTTTATCACTTTAACGTCGTAAACACAAACTGAACACATTAAAATATGAAGCAAGATATATGTAATTATGTGGTCAACAAAAAATTGTGAAAGATCTGTCAATATGTTTTATATTTTAAATTCCTGAAAATAGCCACACTTTGATGACAGATTTGAAAACCCTTGGCCTTCTCTCAATGAGCTTCATAAAGTCCCAGCATGTGAGCCAGAATGGCTACCACTCCATCCTGCAGCGACATAATATCCTATGCAGTTCATTCAAGACTGTTGGAAAACTACTTCGTTGACTACCTCATGAAGTGTATTGTGAGAATGTCAAGAGTGTACAAAGCAGTGATCAAAGCAAAGGTGCATCAAACTGTGCAATGCCTCACTTTGACAGTCACGCAATGAGGAGGAATGAAGCAGATATTTAAGTCTGTACATCTAAATATATATTATTTTATTTTTACTTAACTTCTTTGCTCTTTTTTTCTTAATTCTAAACTCTTTATTCTTATTCTGACTTTGTCGTCACGTTCTGAAACAGAGCAGCTGTAACAAAAAGCAATTTCCCCTTGGGGGATCCATGAAGTATTCTGATTCTGATTCAGTGAGAATCTACAATGTAAACAAAACCATTAAATGAGACGGTGTGTCCAACTTCTACCTGGTATTGTCTGCCCAATAAACAGTATGAATAATGAAGGGATCATGAAAATGAAACACACTGGACAAAAGATGTATGATTTTAGCAACACATGGATATGATAGCAGTGATCTACTAATCAAAACAGTCAGATTCATTGATCAGACCAGAACCCTTACCAAAGCCATCTCTCTGGTCCTCTTGCCAATCTCTCTCTCCACCTGGTGGAGCTCCAGGCTTAATTGCTCACTGGAAACGGCTGCTGTACTTGCGCCCCCTGCTGGCCACTTCAGCTGCTGCTGCGCAGCCACTACCTGGCCCTGGCTGGGCTGCACAGGCTGGGCTGCCAATGCACTCGCCTCCCTCTGCAGCAGCAAAGAGTTACTGGTAGCCTGGAGTAACACAATCAAAAGAAACAGCATACATTTTTTAAAGACTACTGCTGACTCAATTTTGACTACATGTTTGCCACCTGTCTGCTTTTACTTTTCAACAGATCGCATGAAGTAAAAGCATGCTCAACAATCATGAAATTATGCCAGGAACCTACAAATATTGAAATTAATTTAAATAATTGAAAAATGTTAAGATAAAAACAGAACCTTCCAAAACAAGTTCTTTACTCTGTACACCTTCATCGCCCATACATACCTCGATGCTCCGCATCTGGGTTTGTTGGTTGATCTGTTGGTTGACCTGCTGCAGCTCGATCTTCAGCTGTTCTCTGTCTGGGATTGCCATAGGCAGGCTGTGAGAGTGAAACGCAGGGAGACATTGAAATACAGACACAGACTTTCCCTTTCAAAACATGTATATCTGAGGAAAAATTAAAACAAAAGCCGGCCTCACCGCTCACTGAAGTGTCCCTGAGAGGAGGAGGCAGTCTGGTGTGAGGGGTATGAAGCTCCACCCCATGCTCCATGGTTTCCATAAGTGTATTCTGCTGCAATAAGAGAAAATTGTTGTCAGAAATGCCTTCCACTGCAATTAATGTTTTTCAAACACCACATTGATGTAAAATTATCACAGTGTAACAATTTAGCGTAAGAGACTGGGGTGGACACTCAGAACAGCTTAATGACACATTTTGATTGTGTCGAAAGGTAGATGGAGCCCAGTACTGGCAAAATCTGTCCTGATGAGGGACCATAACCTCAAGGAAGAACAACAGACGATTATATTAGCAAAAAAAAAAAAAAAATCACATCACATAGTACCAAGCAACTTTCAGAAAATATAGAGGTTTACCGGTTTTGATTTCAAGCAAAAATAAGATGCTCATGTCCACTGGCATTTAACCATGTTTATCAGACAGTAAGTATGACGTCACGCTTGCAATTTCTTACCTGGCATGACCATATGCTTAGAATTTGGGTTATGGGGAGTTGAGGCTAAAGCCTGTACGGGACCAGTGGTCTGGTAGCCCGTCTTTGAGGTGCGGGAGATGGCACCGAAGCGTGACACAGTGGGCTGGGGGCCAAATGGGATAATAGGGTCATCATCCTTGACCTCTGCACCTCTCCGAGGAGCCTCCAGTGATGGTTCCCTCAGATCCTTAGCCTCCACATTCTGAGAGAGAGAGAGAGAGAGAGAGAGAGAGAGAGAGAGAGAGAGAGAGAGAGAGAGAGAGAGAGAGAGACAGAGACAGAGACAGAGAGAGAGAGACAGAGAGAGAGAGAGAGAGAGAGAGAGAGAGAGAGAGAGAGAGAGAGAGAGAGAGAAAGCGAGAGAAAAGAGGAAGAGAATAAATAGAAAAAAACAGGGAGGTTGAGAGAACACGTTAATTCCAAAAATATTGCTTTGTGGGTAAATAATTACACAAAAAAAAAGAAAAAAAAGAGAATATCAGAATATCCTAAATTAAGGTTCTGGAGCATTAATGACGAACTCCTGAATCACAACATATCTTGTTGACTAATAAAAAAATACTATTATGGTCGCCAATAGTTATCCATTTGAACTTACCATCATCTCCATGGCACCAGGAACCATAATATCTTTGGGTTTGGCATCCTTTGTGCCAATATAGGAGCCAATAGTTTCACAAGACCAGGGAGAATACTGTCCTGCATAGTCAGGCTCTCTGCTTTTCATCATGATTTTGGATGTCTCCTCTCCATACTGCAGATAAAGAACAAACAGATAAAGTCGTGTCACTAATAATTTCACAGTCTTCGCAGTCAACTGCTCCTACTTTTTATTCACACTGGTGTGTGAATGTGTGTGATTTTACCGGTGGTGATCAGAGAGGTTGTTGGTGCAAATTGGCTACCACGTTTCTGCCAGTCTGCCCCAGGGCAGCTGGCAACTACAAACCCAACAACGGTGAAGTTGGCACGTTTTGTAAATAGTGCATAAAACAGAAAACAGTGCGCCCTCACGTATCAACCTACGGAACACTCACGATTGCGGAGTTTTGGTTGGCAGTCACGCGATACCGTAAGCGCATTTTATTGGCTGACGGCATCCGGAAAAGCGCTATGTTTGGTGAGTCTCAGACTTCCGTGAGACACTCAAGTGTTTTAAACAATCGATAAGAAACGGTAATACAGACAGAAGGTGGTTAATATATGTGGGGATGGTTCATAAATTTTTAAATTACCGTAAATAATAAGATATAGTTCAGCGCTCTAACACAGAATTCGTTAATCACGTGTGATTCCTGGAGGAGGAATGAGGGCGCACTGTACAGTGATTTACAAAACCTTCTCAACCTACATTCAATTGAATTCACAGCAAAGACAAGATATGTTATGTTCGAACTGGTAAACTTTGTTATTTTTTGCAAATATTATCTCATTGGAATTTGATGCCTGCAACATGTTTAGAAAAAGGGTTGCATAATTGGCAAAAAAGACGGAGAAATTTGAGGAATGCTCATTAAAAACACTTATTTGGAACATCCCACGGGTGAACAGGCTACTCGGGAACAGTTGGGTGCTGTGATTGGGTATAAAAGCAGCTTCCCTGAAATGCTCAGTCATTCACAAACAAAGACGGGGCGAACAAATGCGTGAGCAAATTGTCGAAACAGTTGAAGAACAATATTTCTCGACAAGCTAATATAAGGGATTTAGGGATTTCATCCTCTACGGTCCGTAAAATCATCAAAAGGTTCAGAGAATCTAGAGACATTACTGCACGCAAGCGGCAAGGAAAACCAACATTCAATGCCTGTGACCTTCGATTCCTCAGGCAGTGCTGCATCAAAAACCGACATCACCGTGTAAAGGATATCACCACGTGGGCTCAGAACACTTCAGAAAACCACTGTCGGTAACTACAGTCCGTCGCTACATCTGAAAGCGCAAGTTAAAACCGTACTATGCAAAGCCAAAGCCATTTATCAACATCACCCAGAAACGCCGTCGGCTTCGCTGAGCCCAGTCTCGTCTAAGATGGACAGATGCAAAGTGGAAAAGTATTCTGTGGTCTGACGAGTCCACATTTCAAATTGTTTTTGAAAAATGTGGTCGTCTTGTCCTCTGGACCAAGGAGGAAAAGAACCATACGGACCATTATAGGCACAAAGTTCAAAAGCCAGCATCCGTGATGGTACGGGGGTGTATTAGTACTCAAGGCGTGGGCAACTTACACATCTGTGAAGGCACTATTAATGCTGAAAGGTACATACAGGTTTTGGAGCAACATATGTTGCCATCAAAGCAGCGTCTATTTCATGGACGGCCCGGCTTATTTCAGCAAGACGGTGCCAAGCCACATTCTGCAAATGTTATAACAGTGTGGCTTCATAGTAAGAGTGTGGGTACTACTTGTAGTCCACACCTGTCTCCCATTGAAAATATGTGGCGCATTACGAAGCGTAAAATACAACAACAGAGACCACAACTTAAGCTGTATATCAAGCAAGAACGGGAAAAAATTCCACCCGAAAAAGCTTCAAAAATTGGTCTCCTCAGCTCCCAAACATTTACTGAATGTTATTAAACGGAAAGGCGATGTAACACAGTGGTAAAAATGCTTCTGTGCCAACTTTTCAATTCTCAGTTTCTCAATTCAAACATTAAATATCTTGTCTTTGCACTGTATTCAATTGAATGTAAGTTAGAAAGGATTTGCAAGTCATTGTATTCGGTTTTTGTTTATGATTTACATGACGTGCCAACTTCAACTTCACCCGTTTTGGGTTTTGTACATATGTAGTTTACCATCACCATGTATGAATGAGGAGTGAAGGAATAATGGATCCACTGTAAAGTGTCTGACTGTCTACAAAAGCGCTATATAAATCTAATCCATTATTATTACACCACAATTATTGTTCTTTTTACCTTTTTGTCAATGAGGATATACTGTCACCTGTGGTTGTTCATTTATTGCTTGGTCAGCACGATTATGTCAAACTGCTGAATGGATTTTAATTAGTCACTGAGAGGATGGAACTTTATCCAGAATGAAACTCATTTGATTTTAAAACAGATCTGGAAAATGGGGTGTAGCCAACATTTTTTTCATTTTATTCCTTGAACACCGTAAGATGGGTTAGGTTTGTAGTTCAATACCCAAACCATTGTGAGTACTGAACTGTAACATCGTATAAATCTTTTGTTGGCTGGATTCCAGAATTACCACAGAGGCACACATGGAATAAAAAGGGTCAAAATTGGATTTTTGTATTAAATATTTTTTAGCCTGCGATAGATATGTCGTCTACACTTCTTTATGATATCCTTTACTTGCCGTCTCTCTCTCTCCACATGAATTCCTCCTGACTGTTTTATTTCATGTTGCCCTTCATGACAGATGAGCTATTCCTCACTTACCGGCGTATCCTGGATGAAAAACCATTTATTCTCTTTAACAAATATTAGCTGCAGCTACCTTTTGTGTCCAGTTAAATGACAACACAGGACCTAGTTTCATGGCCCCTGGACATTTTAACTTTGCTGTACTTGTGGTTAATGTTCAACTTGGCAGAAATATTAAATACTGTGCTGAATAAAAATGGAACGTGCTCCAAAAACATATTGTTAAAACTCTTATTGTTAAATACTTATGCTATTTGAATAACTGTAAAGGTTGAGCACTTATCTGCATTTACAGCTTTACTTGTTTTCTTTGAATTTTTTTGATAATGTGCACAACAATGTTTTGAGGATGTATTTTGTTGTGGGGTTTTCTCTACAGATGTTTCTTGAAAAATTGAGACCACCTGTTTAACGATTAAACTGACAATTTTGAAATTCAATGTGAAAGAACTTCAAACATAATATCTGTCAAGAGTTTGACGCACGTCGAGAGGTGTATGAAATTTATATGGCACTAACCTCTGGAGGGTAGTCACTGGGAAAAGGGTGAGACAGAGTAGGGGAGGCAGCGAATGGTGGAGGTGAGATGACTTTCCGTTCCTCCAGCTGGGATAGGAGTTCCTGTCGACGGCGGTGCAGGTAGTCCAGGCTGGGCTGTGAACCACTATATGATGGTCCCTGAGACACACAGAAGTACTGCTGTTTTACTGCTAGCATGTATTTTAGTGTTTTGCACCTCGGATGTTGTACCGGTTAAAATGACTCACCCTGACATAAGCCCTCATGGGTGGAGCCTGGGTACTTGGTGAGTAATAGCCTTCTGGATGGTATCTATCTCGTGCACTTGGCTCCTGGTGGTAAAGTGAGTTGGCCTGTCCTGCTGATGGTGGCGCAACATCCAGGGGTGCAGGACTCATTCTTACCAAACCATCCCTCTGGGATGGGTAAGGCTGTGGAGGGGGTGGCGGGCCAGCATAGGTCCCGTGACGACTTCGGTCATGGTGTGGAGTGTGGGGGTAGGAAAAGGGTGCACTAGTGTGAGGGGTCTGGTAGGAGCGCTCTGGAGGGCCGTAGCCAGGGTATGGATCCTGGTAAGTAGCTCCTGACTCACTGGGTGGAGGAGGATTACGCATATAATCCCGATGAATATACTGTGGCGGCTGTTGGTAAGGGTACCCTAAGAAATAGAAATCAAAAAGTTGTAACTTAAAATGACCAAAATTACTTCTAATATAGAAGACTTTCATCAGTCAATCTCACAGAAGCGACTAAACACCATTAAATTTGCATGAATCATACCTGTTGAGTATTGAGGGGGCTCATACTGAGATGCAGAGGGTGGAGTGCGGGTGTCATAGCAATCAGGGAGCTGCTGCTGGGGGTAGACTGGTGAACCTCTGGCCACCACAGGCATGTGCTTCACTCCAGACAGGTGGTCCGCTGGCATTCTTGGGTGAGACATGGCATGAGGCGGCAGCGCCATTCCGGGTTTGGGCACATGGTCCAGGCTACAGGAATACATATCAGATGAACTTATTAGATAAGCCTTTACAGCAATTGATCTCCTTCAGCAGACTTTCCCCAATGCTAGATATTTGTGTTTTCTTTGTGTTCTTGACTGATCACAAGATGTTTCGCTCAGAGCTACACTGCGTTCGCTCGAGGGTGCGCTCTGACATACGCAAACTCTGTTGCATCGTAAGCTGCCCCAACTTCTTCATCTTCATTCGCCATCGTCTGTTCCGTGACTGGGTCAGTCGTCGTATTACAGGTAGTCGCCGACTTACGACCGCGATTGGGACCGACAGATCGGTCGTAACTCGACTTGGTCGTAAATCGACTCTTAAGTAAAAATTAAATCCAGCAGCGCTGGTTCTTGGCTGGGTGTCGTCCGGATCATCAGCTGGGGCAGCGTGTGGGTTGGTGGGAGCGGGAGACGATCTTTTCATAATCATTGTGAGCTTTGTCTGAATTGTTCGTTTCTATTTCTCCTCATAAATTTCACGATATGGACGGAAAGCGTCGTTTGCCATCCGTTCAATCCTCGCAAATGTTTCTATGTTCTATGTGCATTTCTTCAAAGTGTGCACGGAGTTTATTTAACAGGGAAAAGCCTTCTGACAAGTCTTTGGTGGTGAACATTTTTTCCGTTTCCTCCTCTTCTTTCTCTGCTTCTCTTCTCTCTTCTTCTTCCACTCTTTCTTCTTCCAGCGCGATCAGTTCTTCATACAGCGCGATCATTCGTGAGTTCTCCAAGGAGAGGTTTTTTGCCAGTTTCACTATTTTCTCCCGAATCTGATCAAGTTCTTCGTCACTTTCAAATCCAGCAGAAGAGTTCACGTAACGCTTGACAGTTTTTCCATACGCCATTCATACATGTCTCCGTCACAGCCTCCCAAGCAGCCCAGCCCATCAGTAGTGGGCTGGGCTATTGATCTCACAGTGTGACTGAACAGTGTGTGTGCGCCGTGGGGACTGGAGAGAGCGCGGGAGCCTCAGAGTGTGAGTACTGTGGCTGGAGGGAATGCCCCGCCCTACCCGGACATTGTGGTCGTAAAGTCGGTCGGTCGTAAGTTGCATAGGTCGTAAGTCGGCGACTACCTGTACTAAATTTACACCTGATTTTAAGTGATAAGTTCCACCAAACTTTCTCCCAGTCCTCCTCGTTGAAAAACGTAATTCACGTCGACAGACCTCATAGGCAGCATGTGAGTTAAAGCCAACGTAAAATGCACCTGAGTATTAAGAGTCTGCTTAGGTCTGCTGCATAACATTATAAAACATATTGCTTTTAAATTTCATTGGTTTGGCTTCTAAAAACTACAGATCCACATAAAATTTGTGATGAACCAACTCTGCTCTATTAAATATCGCTTGTTTATTGTTTGCCAGATTACTTCATTTACAGAAACCTCATACTCACACATCAGATGGCGATCCTGGGGCATTGGGACTCCCAGCATCCATTTTGATGGGTTTAGGCAACAGTTCATATGGAACAGTGTCAGTGCCACGGGCAATGAGCTGGGGCAAAGTGGGTGCACCACTGCCATTGGTGAGGGGTGAAGGCTTCCGGGTCACTGCTACATCAAGGGAAAGGTTGTCATCTGGCATGAGACCTCCTGAGCCAGGGAGGCGTGGCGCCAGACGCTTGTTCATCTTACGATACCTAACAAGCATTAAACACGATTTTAAAAAATGCATCAAAGATACTTGTGGTGTGAAAATGTTGTAAATGTAGTTGCAAAACCTAATTTCAAAACTTGAAGAGGGCTATGTTGACATTTGTCAGACTCACTTCTCCAGTTCTTCCTGAGAATGAGCAAAGGTGCAGCTGGCTCCACGTGGACAGCCTCCCTTTTGTTTCATGTCACGACACATGTATGTCTTGTACTTGCTATGCTGAGGAGGCTAAAAACAGACAAATTGTATTACAGAAACAGGAAAATTATCAGTCATTGTGGTTTCCATTCTAGCAACTCCACAGAAATTAATGGTAATTGTGTTAAATCATGAAACAAAGTTAAATTGAATAAGGCTTGAATGATTTCAACATTTTCAAATTTTGCAGCTTCACGACTGTTTCTAAATCTTGCATTGTGATTGTTTTGTACCCTTTTCTCACAGAGATGTAAATAGTCCTGAGAGAGCCAGTCTCCATGCCGCTGTTGATTTTCTTAGAGTTGGCTGCTACTAGATGCTTTGTAAATCTCCTGGTTGTTGGTAACACAGCTATCACATCATCAAAGCTAACTACTTTGTCTGAGGCTGGCACTCTGCCTGCTCAGTCCTTTTACAAGAACATCCTTTCAGTGTTGTCACTTCATACGATTGCATCTCAGACGCAAAACAACACTGACACCACTCATCCCCGTTGTTGCTTGTAGACAGAACAGTGATGTGCAATACTGGAGCAACAGTTTCGTCATGAGAAGGTTAGGGAAAAGTATAATCAGCCACCAAAAAGTATAATCAGCCTCACAAGGCCTTAGGCAGGACCTACCACTTCTAATTACTTTGCAGACAAAAAGATGATCAGATTCGTTTACATGATATTTATCATACTGATGTTAGGTAAAACAAGGCAGAGACTGCAACATCCCGCGACACCCCTGAATTCAAAATTTTACCCTGACCTACACAATTTGTGTCTTTGGCTTCCTGACAATGTTGCTTTTTATTTTGTGATTAAATCACATCAGGTTTGCAGGATGTGTACCTAAAAAGGTATATACTGTAAGTGAAAATTTGACCTTGGCCTAGTTTTTCAAAGTCAAGGTTGTGATCTAATTTTCATCCCCTTGCCTCCCTGAATATAATGTCATTTATTTTGTTTTTCTATCTTATCCAGTTCCTGACATACATGCAAAAAAATGTGCAAAAGTTGAAATTTGACCTTGACCTCATTTTGTCAAGGTCAAGGTCATCATCTCACTTTCATCCCCTTTGCCGCCCGGGTAATGTGCTTGTTCTTTCATCTTTCTATCTGCAACAGTAGTGAAGATATTTGGTGGATGGACGACGAACACACAAACACTGACAATTACAATAATTCACCGCTTTGCGGGATGAAATTAACAGGAAATCATGTAATGATGTTTTGACTAACGAAACACAAGTCTTTAGTCTGTTTGCCTGAAGTCCTTCAATTCGCAGGACTTATCTGCAGAGATCCTTTCCATTTGTCTATCATCAGGATATTTCTGAATATCCACACTTCAGGAACACAATGAATTGCTGAATTGCTTTGGAAACTGTGTAATGCTAACACAACTGAAAAAAAATCAACAAGTTTCTCAGTTACTTGCTCTTTACTAATGTTGTTTACCACAGCTAATTACCTGAACACTTCTATACCTGATGTTAAATGGCTGGGTGGATTGTGAAGGTCCTCGATGGATAGACTTACTTGTTGAGGGTCCGCTCCCTTCTTGCTGTGGTTCTGAATGAAGTCCACCAGGCCATGCACCACTGTTTTCACTGCTACCAACCCTTTCTCAAGTTGCTCCCATGTGGGAGGGGGAGCATCTGGGGGATAGAGATGTGATTAAAAAAAATACTTTTACTTGGGAGTTATGTACTTATGTGATGTCTTACCAGGACTGGGATCTATGTTGGCCAGTAATTCCAGATGGGGTCGCAGCCTGTTGAGGTTGGCTGGATCTCCGGTCCTTTGCAGTGCAATTGTCAGCTCCTGAACGCTCTGAGCAAAAGACGCTGGGGTCTGCAGCTATACATAAGGCAGAATTTTTTTTTTTAAAAATAGTAAATGCTACGGCAGTTTTATGGCAGACAGTCTTAATTAGGAAGATGCTTTGATATGAGAAACTTCAATATAAAACAGAAAACAAATATCTAATAAATATTTCAATAAGTACCATGATGTGAACACACATAGGACAACCATGCACACACCAAACACACAGAAAGACAAGTTCTTGTTTCACACACCTTATCAATGATAGATTGCATGTGTGACTTATGAGATTGATCTCCATATAACAGAGAGGACCACTGGTCAGGTGCGATGCGCAGCCCACCCTCCATAGCGATCTGAACAATCTGAGAGTCATGCTCTCGCCTCAGAGCCTCATAAGTACGGAACTCTTCTTTCAACTGCATCAGCGATGAGTCTTCATCACGTTTGGTCACCTAGGTAGCCACAGAGGAAGAAAGAAAGAAGAAGTGTTCACTTCCCTGGTTGTAATTGACCTCTTGTTTATCAGAATCGGATTACTTTTTTTTTATCATGCGGGGGAAATTGCTTAGATTGCTCAACAAGCTCTTTAATCGGTTTTAAAATATCAAAACTGTCACATCATGTTAAATCTTAACTACGGGACTATACTTAACTTTCAGCAAGATTGGACAGACAAGTACTATGGTCAAAAGTAATCTAACATTGGCATTCACTGTCATGTGTATAAAAGAGAAAAGAATTCTTCTGATTCTCAGTCAGACATACCTTGAAGCAAGAAGCCCTGTAGAGGAGCTGCACCACGTGGCCAATGCTTGTCTTTGAGGCCTGCGGGAAGCGTGGCTCAAGCCGCTGGACTACAAAGAGAACCAACACCTTCCTGGACAGAGCAGAGCCATCCTCCAGAGCAAGAAGGACTAACTTTAGAGCTTCCTCCTGCATGGCTGGGAAAAGATGCAAATACATTCATTTAACTGAAGAAAAACAACAACATCAACAACAACAAAGGACAATTGATTGTAGAGAGTTGATAAGATTCTTTTGTCTCACTTTGAGGACAATGAAAAACATACCTGGGCCAAGAAACTGACATCCTCGTGCACGGACTGCAGCCCACAAATTGGAGGAGAGCTGCTGTGGATTCTGGTGCTGCAAGATGAGCTCTGTGACAGTTCGCTCACCAAGAGAGCGAGCAGCTCTCATGGCTCTAACACGACCCTCCTCTTCCACCAGCTGGCAGTGGACTAGCGTTACTAATTTCCTCTGCATGGGTCGACTCAACATGCTCTGGGCTGTGCTGCTCAGTCCCACACCTAGGAAGAGATTTGATAAGACTGGTTACCTAATGAAATTTATGGTGGCACTGACTACTGAAAATACAGAATCCTCCCTGCCTTAAAATATACTTCGAGTTACAAATCATGTCAGTAATCTAAACACTAACATAGATTTTTTTAAAGCTACATAAAAATCACAAAATATCCCTCATAGCGCATATTTCTATTTCTTAGACCTTTATTGTGTTTATTGTCTGAAGTGGCTCAATGAATTAATTTAAAAATAATCATGCATCATGTACATCCCTGCATTATCTATTGACACAATAGATTGACACAAATTGACACAATAGATTGACACAAATTGTTTCCATTGTAGTGACATTTTAGGTTTATCAAGTTTAAAGGATAACTGTCAAGAACAAAAATCAAAAAGCCAATTTAAAAATTAACCCAAACACAATTATTAAGGTCAAATTCAAATTTACATATATGTTTCATGGGGTCTTCTCAAGCAAAGACCCCATGAAAAATAGAAAAGGGAAAAATGTGACCCTGCCCGGAGCAATCATCTGGAGCCATGCCTGGACGGAGGGCCCGTCAGCGAGCGCCTGGTGGTCAGGTCTGCCACTTGGCCCGGCTGGGCACAGCCTGAAAACGCAACGTGGATTTTTCCCAACCCTGTGGACCCACCACCCGCAGGGCAGATCAATGGGGTCGGGTGCGCTGCCATATGGATGGCAGTGACAACAGGGGGTCACGACAGACCAGACCCAGGCGGAAGAAGCTGGCTTTGGGGACGTGGAATGTCACCTCACTGGCGGGGAAAGAGCCGGAGCATGTGTTGGAGGTGAAGCGTTACCAGTTGGATCTGGTGGGGCTTACCTCCACGCACAGCCTCAGTTCTGGAACCAAACTCAGGCGTAGGGTGGGTGTGGGGATACTCACAAGCCCCTGGCTGAGCGCCGCTGTGTTGGAGGTTACCCCAGTGGATGAGAGGGTCGTCTCCCTACGCCTTAAGGCTGTGGGAGGGAAAACTTTTGACTGTTGTTTGGGCGAATGCATCAAATAGCAGCTCACAGTATTTGGTCTTCTTGTGGTCCCTAAATGAGGTCTTATGGGATCCCTGTAGGGGGGACTCCATTTTTCTCCTGGGGGACTTCAATGCACACGTCAGCAATGATGGAGACACCTGGAGGGGCGTAATTGGGAGGAATGGCCCCCAATCACCAACTCTTGGGTGCCTCAAGGGTTGGTAATCCTGATCACTGTGGTGGACCCCGGTGGTCAGGGAAGCCATCCGACTGGAAAAACGCGGCTGTGACCTGCAGCTTTCACTGGTCTGGTTTGCAGCAGAGTGTAAACCGGCGGGGATAAGGATCAGCAGCTCCACATCTGAGGCCATGGTCCTTAGCAGGGAGCCAGTGGATTGCCTTCTCCAAGTGGGGAATGAGATCCTGCCTCAAGTGGAGGAGTTTAAAAATCTTGGGGTCTTGTTCATAAGTAAGGGAACAAGGGAGCATGAGATTGGATGAAGAATTGGGGCAGCAGGAGCGGTATTGCAGTCACTTTACCGCACTGCTGCCAAAACGACAGAGTTAAACTGAGAGACAAAGCTCTCCATCTACCATTCAATCTTCATTCCTACCCTCACCTCTGGTCATGACCGAAAGAACGAGATCGCGGATACTAGTGGCGGAAATGGGCTTTCTCAGGCAGATAGCTGGTGCCTCCCTGAGAGATAGGGTGAGAAACACTGCTGTTCATGAGGGGATCAGAGTAGAGTCGCCTCCTTCACATCGAAAGGAGTCAGCTGAGGTGGTATCGGCATCTGGTTCATTCTGGTTCATCTGACACATTCAAAGATAATCATCCAGGTGTTTGTGTGTGTTAAGCACCTCGGGTGTTGCTGAGAGGTTTGAGGTAGAGGGCCAGCTCTTCCACACATTGTCTGGCCTCCTCGTAATGCTGTGAGTCCTCTGGACTTGTAATCAAGGCAACTGGCTGAGCCTTAGGAACCTGCAGCAGAACACACACATCGATTGGGACAATTGATATAGTATCCAAAATGCTCCTCGGGCATCTGACAAAAACGGTCTTTAAGTAACGACATACAGTTCTGTTCATGTAGTCAGCTAAGATAACTATCACTTCTCTAAAATTTCTTTTCCACTTGCTCTTTTGACAGTACCTTTTCCTTTAACGTTAGCTCCTTTTCCAATCTCACGATTAATTACCTTTCTTTCTCCAGTTAGCCTGCTAACATTCATCTATGGCTTTGCAATGCCCGCCCAGCGCAATCCATGATTTGCCAACACAAAGTCGTGATGTCACCACCTTAATTTTTTAATTAATTAATTTTTTAATTCTTTGCGCATTCGCGCATCAACACTCATGACTTCGCCTCGTGGCGGATTTTTGGTAGGTAGTCACGTGGTACCGTACACGCATTCTATTGGATGACGACATCCGGAAGTGCATTATGTATCGGTTTTCCGTGAGACACAATAGTGCTTTAAATAGTAAGAGTGTGGGAAAAGGTAATACCGATTGAAGGTGGTTTAATATCAGTATGGGGAGGGTTCATAAACGTTTAAATTACTGTAAATAATAAGATAAATAAGTTTTCGCTATGTCGCGGAATTCATTATTCGCGTGTGGGTCCTGGAACGCATTAACTGCTAGTAATGAGGGTGAGCTGTGTATATATATACATATATATATAAATGTTTCGTTATAATGATCTGTCCAATATAATAAAATCCAGTTAACGTATCATTGAAGAAAAAAGGCCAAAAATTCCTGTATTACAACACTGAAAAACTATTTGTATCTGCCTGTCTATTGGAGCAGCAATGGCTCAGGGGTGGAATGGTCATTCATCAGTTGGGGGTTAACCTGCAATCTACATGTTGCAGAGCATAAAGTGCAGTATATACAGTATCTTTGAAATATTTAATGGGACTTCCTTGTTAAAACATAAGGGTTTTTAAGTCATTGACTTAATTTACAGAAATAGAAAAAATGGAGAAACTTTGAAAAGCTGTGTGCAAGGCCACAGATCTCCCTACATCTGACAGACTACACTCCCTCCACCAAAGCAACTGTAAGCAGACAAATGTAAATACCCAAGACAGATACATATGTAAAAGGTAAAAATAAGCAAATTTAAAGATCCTCTATTATGCTATTTTAGTTCATGTCATTCAGCTGCCAGATGTCCAACTACACTGTATTTGAAATGTCTTGCCCCAAAGTGACACGTGATACTCAATATCTTTAATAGAATATGGTTAAAATCCCTTCCGTTCTGAAAAGCCAGGTGTTAATGGGGCGTGGCTCTGAGCTCTCTCTATCACCCCAGTCCCTTCTCTGAGCTGCCTCTATCAACACCCTCCCTCTGCCCTCGCCTTCACAAGCACATGCACTTTCGGTTCGGTGAGTATGAAACCAGCAGGGTTCGGTACCTCCAACAAGGTTAAGAACCACTGGTGTAGAACTTCTTTTAACTTTCAGTAACTTCGTTACGACGTGCCTGGGTTTGCGCCAGCCGATCACCACTACGCCATAGGTGAAGGAAATTCCAGAGTGGCTACAAGGTTTTTAGCCTGTGTAGCCACAGTGCCGTTCTTATTTTTAGGAAAAAAAAAGGCTAAAACTTCCAAAAATCCCCGAGCGATAACATAAGAAAACAAACTTTTTCTCTCACTCTCGCTCTTTTTTCTCTCGCTCTTCCCAACAAAAGAGGGAGAGAAAAACAGAATGTGGCTTTTTGTGGCTGACTCAATTCTTTTACACTGAGCCACAGTGGATTAGTCATACTACCTCCTAGTCCAAGCCCAGCGTGCTGTGTTTCGCGCTCTTGTTTTCCATGAGATAACTTGATTTTTCTGCGCTAAGCGTGGAGTTGCTTTCTCAGTCTGCTAAATGTAACTTGTGACTTATTGTGTAAACACAATGAGACCAGTCCATAACCACGGAGATTTTGTGGGAGAAAAACACAGTGTTAGCAAATGGGATGGAAATCAGTGGAGACGAGATATGATTAAGAACAGCATGTTTCCCGAATATCGTCACGGAGAATGGGACATCGCTGGCTAACACCACCAGCTAACGCAGACTAATAAAAGGTAGGAGAAAGTATATTGAACTGTTGGCTGTTCCCTACTTTATCGCCGTCCACTAACCTACGTCGCAGTGACGAGGAGGATGTATCATTATAGCACTTAAGTCATACTCATAATAGATAGATACTTTATTAATCCCGAAGGAAATTGTATATATCCACTGCTCAGGCATTACATAACGAACAATATTGGATAAACACCAGGAGAAAATAAGCAACTGTAAATAAGATAATAACATGTCTCACTTAAATAAAGGCTGAGGCTGTTTGTTAATGAGTGGTGCAGCTTTGGATACACGCAGATGTGTTCGCTATGACGAAGAGGACAGGCTTTAGCGGGCACAGACACAAATGACTGAAGCGGAGCTAACTAGTTAGCCAAATGCTAGCTGACTTTACAAAGCTTGTAAGGAACTTTCAGTGTGTGGCTCTGAGCCAGGCTGCTACCACACACCCCGTAGCCTGAATGAATTCCCCCTTGGGGATGACCACACCCCTATTCGGGTGGATAATCAAAAATGACACAGTATAGGTCAATTTACTCTTATCAATCATTCAATTTGTTACGTCACAAATTAAACTTACAAATACGAGTGTATTCGCTGTGGATTTTTCATTTTTTAATATATCTATAGATGCAGGAAGTGTTTGTTTTACAGATTCTAGGATTTGGTCGGGTTAGCGAGGACCATTGTGTGTCTGTAGAGACCAGAAAAAATTTGTTTTTCATAATAGGACTCCTTTAAGACCCAATAAGATGCTCAGTTTAAGTGCCCATATCTGGGCTTGCAATAGGAGGTAGTATGACTAAGCCACTGTGACCCAGTGTAAACAAATTGAGTAAGCCACAAAAAGCCAATACAGCAGCTTGCTATAATAGCAAGTAAAACTTACAAGTAAATATTGACTAATACCAATAATCAAATTTATTAAAATCAAAGTGTCTAAGCCAAAGTTAAAATGTCTTCTAGTCTAAGTAAAACTTAGTAAAACTCCTACATTCTGAGGGCAAAATCTTCTGTTCAGTTTACCTACAAAAATACACTAAAGTCAACAGTTAAAGCTTAACTATCTTTATTTCTTAACTACTTTATGCAGGTATAAATGTGAGATTCAACAATTGAAAACGTGCATTCATTATGTGAAGATAGTCATACAAAATATTACTCAATGTTTACTTGTAAGTTTTACTTGCTATTATAGCAAGCGAGGTGAATACACATTTACATGGATTGCTGATTATTCCTGCTGGTCATAGGGATCGAAAGTCTAAGACTACAAAAAAGTATTAATAATATCTTTCATTTACCTTCTGATCGGTCTGTCACACTCCCACCCCCTCTCAGCATTCACCATTTTTTTTCAATTAGCATTTTAACACAAAATCTACTATAAAACAATCTATTCTCATTTTGTTTCGATTGATCGTCCTCGCCTTGTCATACACCATTTCGCGGGTTTAGCTTGTAAAAATAGAATCCTTTTTTTGTCATTGGACATGAGGAGGTCATGGCTCGAGTGCATATTTAATGATCGGGAGCGTTCAGGTCACTTCGGCTATTTCTGTCGGCATGCGCCCAGAAGGAGAAGGAGAAGGGGAAGGAGAAGGAGAAGAGCTCCACCTAGCGAGAGAAAAAGTTTGTTTTCTTATGTTATCGCTCGAGGATTTTCGCAAGTCCAAAAAAGTTGTAAGTTTTAGTCTTTTTTTCCTAAAAATAAGAACGACACTGTGGCTAAACCGGTTAAAAACCTTGTAGCCATATGGAATTTACTTCGCCTATGGCGAAGTGGAGAAGCCCAGCATATGATATATGAACTTTCAATAAATGTGTTAAGTGGATTTGAGCATATGTAAATAAACCATACCCCATCACACCTGGGTTAGACAGATGATCAGATGAAAGAATATATTTCTAACACCATATGACCGTTTTAACGAGGACATAATAATCCCTGGTTCCACCCAATATTCCTGATCTATTTAAGTATTCAATGGAGTCTTTCATGCTACATGATAACATCCCACCCCCACCCCCGCCGTCAATTTTCATGAAATTCCATCCACTAGTTTTTGTATAATACTGCTAATCTCCAAACAGACAAAAGCAGTAGCCTCTGAAAACATAACTTCCTTGGACACAGTAACAACCATGTGTGAGTACTACATTGGATTGACATCTTACACTGTATTTTCCGCACAAGTCACAGCTTGTTAAATTGCTCCTATTTTACAATGCAGCTTAAAAAAATACACTAAAGCATTTGTCATCATGTTTCCACTTGAACCATATCAATTTAATAAACGTTAACCTTTAAAAGCAAATCCATCGTCTTCATTTTTAGACCTTTGAGTTTTGATACTTGCCAAAATGACCTCATTACACTTCATGAAATTAATTAACTTATTCTCGGAAACACCACTAGTATAAAACTATTGTAAGAAAAAATTGTTTTGGGCATGTTCAAACTGATTGGACACTGGACCATTCTTATTTGTATAAGCAGAATTATATAAGTAACTCAGCTACGAAACAAGTCTGCTAGCAGTACCTCACCTTGTTGGTCAAACACAGCTTTACAACTTGTGCTTGTACTCGGTAAACAAAATTACAGAATTAGCCTTTGCTGAATAAATAGAGTAGTTCATGTAGTCATTTGGGAAGCATGCATAATTGTGTATGTGCAATGCTCTATGCTCTTATAAAGTCCATAAACAGTAATTACAAAAAGGATCATAGTACCAAGCTCCAAATATGTGAAATGCCTAGAGGCCCCTAGTGTGTTGTGTCCTGGGGCCTGTATTCAAAGAACTATGTGTGTATGACTAACCAAAAAAATTTAACCACATGCAAAGAAAGTGTGAAGAGTGTGAAGATAATTTCCCCACGTGTGGACAAATAAAGTGGATTTAATCTTTAATCTCTAAATACACTTGGAAGCTGTTACCATTTACTACAGGCAAGAAAAAAATATATAAACACACTGTCAATGTGAAAAAAGTGAATGAATGTACAAATCTTACCTGGCCTCCCACGAGTTGCAACAGGGCTGTATTAACAGGTAGCTGCTCGATGTCTGTGCTGATGGCTGTCTGGTCAAAGGGACAGGCCTTACGGTGCAACTTGTTTAGGCACATCTTGCAAACAGTATGTCCACAGCCCAAGCTGATGGGCCGGCGAACAGTCTCCTCAAATGTCTGTGTGCAGATTGGGCACAGCAGGAACTCTGTCCATTGTGGTGCTTGCACTGGCATGATTAATGTTGATGGGACTGGTGAGTGTCAATGTATGTAAGCTTTAACACAGACAAAATAATAATAATTATATATAGTGAAGATTCCACTGGAATCAAATTTTTTTCTTCCGAACTCAATCGTTCTTAAATGTTCTCACACATTGTGGATTTTGGATCACATTGCGTGATGAATACTGAAAAAGAAAAGACACAGCAAATTACGAAGTGAGCACAGATTCAACAATATAATTACTTTTTACTTATACCCTAATACTTTAAGTACTTAAAAAAATTGTTAAGTGTGTGTAAAACTGCTGTTAAATTCTTTTAACAGTGACACCTTAAAACAATAGTTTTTCTTAGAACAACTAATATAAATCAAAAATCTATTATTTGATGTGTACTGTACTCGGTTTTTCTGGCCGCCAAACGTTGTTCAGGCGTAATATACATTGAAATAAAAAAGAAATCCGATTTTTGATAGCATAGAGGGGATTCAAGCGACGGAGAAGGATCAAAACAACTGCTGTGTGGCCTACTTAGTGGAGCTGGATATCACTATTATGGACAAAGGGTCCTAACAACCAAGTCCCTCTGCGCTAAGTTATCAAGATGCTAACGTTCACTAATACACTCGGGAAAAATTAGGCTACAACCATTTACTTGTTTGTGGATTAAAGTACCTGAACGTGGATTTAAATATCCCGATGTATGATTAAACATTCATTATTGCTTTCGTCCGAAATTGTATAAAACATTAGTTATTCATATGTAAGGCTATGTTAGCTTACTTTTAGTTAGCTAAGCTATGGGTGGCTAGTTTGCTAAGTTGGCTAGTGAGCAGACGTCGTTTGATAACAAAAACTTAAAAAAAAAATAAAAATGGGTCGATAATGGAAGGAACCCTTCCTCAGAATTAAACTGCACTTAACAATCAACAGTGATACAGAAAGCCTTGTTTACAATATCGTGTCAGTTAAATGTAACGTAAAGGAAATCATAGCGACTGAAGCAGCAGTGACACCGATGAGAAGCCATTTGAGATTATGTAACGCTAACGTGAGAAACTACACAGCAACCTAGCTCTCTTGCTTTTTTTAAATTTATTTTTAACAAACGCGTTGATTTGTATGTTCAAAACATCCAGAATCATGGATGGAATATATTTAGATAACATTTTTAGTAACGTTTTTTCTCGTCGGAGTGAGCAAAGAAGGCTAACGGCGAACAAACCATACTCCTCCCTCTAGTAGCAGTTAGCTTGCTAGCTAGCTAGCTTTAATGTTAGCAACAACTAAACATAGCTATGCGTCATTAATGTGACTTAAACTACATTTGCAACATCTGCTCTTCGTTTCCATCAGTACGGTGGTCCTAATATAATATCTCTCAATTATACTCACTCATTCCAAAACACTTGGAAGATTTTCATCTTTCTTTACAAAATTGTTGCGATATTTTCCTGCCATGTCGACTGAGCAGCTTAGCAGCTGCCGAGGTTTCGGGAGGGTGTCAACTCGTCAAGCTCGCTAGCCGGTTACAGCTAGCTGGATGTGCGTACGCGTTGTGTGTGTATTGCATTTGTTTGTGCATATGTGTGTGAGCAAATAGTGCCCCCTACTGGCATCACACCGCACACACAGCCAAAACACAAAACAACGAGCATCTACCAGAGTCTGCTCCCATGTGAGGATTGTGACGAACTGGTCAATAGAATGTTGTCCCAGTGAGACAGACTTTACGAGACTGCTCGTGTGTTTGTTCACAGAGAGAAAGATGCGTGAGAGAAAGACGAAGAAGAAATGATCTGCATTGCAAATAAGAATAACTTAATAGTGTTTTTTTTACGATGAAAATTCTGATTATTCATATCAGAACAATTACAATACTAGATAAATGACGAAAAATAGTGGCGTCTCTCTTCGCTCTAAGGCCATCAAAACCATTTTAGCTTTCTCATTTCTTTTTTCTCATTGGCTCATTACTGTATGCACTGAGTCAGTGTGTGTGTGTGTGCTCCATACTTACGCAACAGAGCTTCACTCGATAAAAGGGTTCGCGAGGCAAGGACAAAATTAAGGCAGGCATTTTTGTATTCCATTTTTGCGTAATCCCACCGATTTCTGCAAGGGATTACTGGACCAATCATGACTGAAAGGCCGCTGGCTCGCTTGATGCTGCCTGGACCGAGATCTGTGCAGACAGCAGCGAAAACGGACAGCGCAGAGATGTGGAGCGACACACTTGTTTTCCTTATTTATCAGGAGTCGAAAGTTGTTCTGTCTTTTTACATATGTCAGCCGTCGACCTGAGGATGTTCTATATAATACCGTGCACGTTTTGGCGCAGGTTTCAGAATGGATGCCAATTCAAATTTGTGCAGTTGCACCTGAAATCATTTTAACTTTCTGACGACTGTCTGTGGTGGAATTGTCTTAAAAGGACGCCATCTTCACGGAATATCCAGGTGTTGTACATCATTTATTGTGTTATTATGAAATTAGTCCTAACTTTGCGAATATTCTTGCATTTTTCATTAAGTATATTTTCTTCAACTAGTTTTTTAGCAAAGAATTGTGAAAATGCTCTTCATGATCTTCTAATTATTTTATTCTCCTAAAGTGGATTTTGTTTTTTGTTTTTTACAAATTGATGAATATAATGACATTTACGTATAATATTGTTTATTCGTGTAGGGGCTCAGTTGCAGGCAGCAGTTGCTTATTCTCAATCTGAAGGATTATCCTGTGCACTGCAGAGTAATCAGTGGATAACTCAACGTGACTGAATCCACACTACATATCTCCTCACCAGGCAGATCACATAGTTAGTTGCTGGTAACAGATTTAATTAATATGCCTTTTGGATGCTTGCAAGTATAAACCTTTATTGTCCATTTACAGGGCCTATCTGTGTATTTTTTTTTGCATAACCAGCCAATGGAGAAAGACAAGGTGGCTGATAATAAACAAGAAAAATCCAGTTCCCCATCACCCTCTGCGCTTCCCATTAACTGGGGACTGATCACTGGCCCCGTACAGCCTGTTTTCCCAGCAACCTCTTTGAGCACCCAGCTTCCTTCTCCTCAAACTTCAGCCGTGCACACACTACAGACCAAGGTGAAGTCACTCACACAAAGAAGGACAATAGGAAGAGACAAAGAAAGACAAAAGTTGGACACAGAGGACTTAGTGAACAGTCCGACAAGGCAGATTCCGCCTGACGTCCATCCTAGTCAGAGGTCCAGAGGAGAGGGTCGTTTATGCCTTCCTGCACCCTCCTGGAGGTCAGATACTGCAAAGATCTTAAGCAGCAGTGATGATGATGAGAAGGAGGAGGAGGTAGAGGTTCAAGTAAGCTTGGAGATCCACAGCCCTCCAGCTGAAGCAAAGGGAGAAAAATCATTCCAGGATGGTGAGGATATTGAACAAGAGTGCTCAAAAACAAATGAGGGCCAGCCTCCTGGGCTCGGGGAGGGTGCCAGCCTGAAAAGTCTTTTGTCCTATAACTCAATCAACAGTAAGGATGCCCCATCTTCTCCTACTCATCCTCCTCTGCCCCTGCTCTCCATTTCTACCACCACTTCTGCTCCTAAGACATCATCCAATTCTTCCTCCAAGTCTTCAACATCAACCAGACACTGGGCACCACCCAAGGGCTTCTGGAGAGTGGCACGCCCTGAAACGTTGTTGCTAAATGGCATTAGCCCGAACAACATTTCCTCCACTTTGCCTTTGAAGGACTATACTCAGATAGAAACACTACCAGGAGCTCAGGGGACGTCTAAACCAGATGACATAGACAGCAGCAATGATGTGGGAGGGGTGGTGGATGACAACAATGCATCTTCACAATTGAAATACTCCAACAGCATGGAGTGCTACCTAGACAGGTGTGAGCTGAAGGAGACAGATGTCAAAACACTTTGCAGTTCGGACAGCTCGGAAAGCATGTCTTCACAGAGTGGGTTACTATCTGTTGATGAGAAACTAAAGATGAGGCAGAGGGCCTGTGCAAAGTTAATGGAACAGCAACACGACCACAGGGAGGGAAGAGACCAGAGTGGTGGAGAAAGTGAAGATGTCGTTCACACATCTGATTGTAAAGGTGGGGAATTCATCCAAAACATTAAGGGTGAATTCTTGAAAACGCTTTGACTTTTTTAGACATCACATCTATCTATCTATCTATCTATCTATCTATCTATCTATCTATCTATCTATCTATCTATCTATCTATCTATCTATCTATCTATCTATCTATCTATCTATCTATCTATCTATCTATCTATCTATCTATCTATCTCTATCTTATCTATCATCCACCCTTGATTAAACAAAAAGAAAAAAATATAAATAGCATTTAAATGCTCTAATGTTATTCAAATGTAAATATTTTGTCCGAATAGGAAACTTTCCAACTATTCAGATGTCCTTTAACATGCCTGTTTATGTCTCCCTATGATGTTGTATGTAACCTGGCTGATTCCCAGTGCTGAACAGATGTCAGATGTGCAGATCTACATGGGGATGTTGCTATTATTAGCAGTCAGAGTGGTGGGGGGAGGTGTCCTGGGTTTTGTTTCTCAGTCTGGGTACTATTCTGTGCAACAGAATTTTTTTGTAGACATTTATGTGAATGGATTAACCATTCACCATCCAATGTATTCATATTACTGCTGTTTATACATGCCATGTGTGTATCAATACCAGTACAGCCAGTGTAGGACATACAAGTAGATCCATGATGAGCAGATGATTTGTTTCCCCTTATCCCTGGTAAATCAGCCTTTAACTGCCTGTGACGAGTTGCATAACCTGTTTTTTTTTTTTTCTTGACTGAGGTTACGGATCAGTCGGATAACCCATGAAATTGCTACTGAATCAAGTGGCATGAAGGTTATGAAAATACACAGGCCCGATTATTTTAATATCTATGTGCCGTTGTGCCCCTATGGGTTATGTGCCCCTAGTCGTGTCTCCCTCAAACAAGCACCGCTTGGAACACCGAATAAGAACTGTGCACTTCTTAAGAATTAAACACTGCTACATGGGTGTATTTATTAACCGTCATACATACCAGACTATATGGGATGCACAACAAATTATATAAAGATAGTGGAGAAAAAAATGTTTTTTATGTGGATAGGATGCATTTAATGATTGCAAAAAACTAATTATTTTTTTTATGCTTTCCACTGGCTTCAGGTGCCCAGGGGGTTTTGGACAGCCCAGACTCAGCCAGTCCTGCTCAGGACCTTGAACCCTATCTGAGGTGATCAGCGTAATTCTTTCTTTGCTTAGCTTAGGGGCAGTAATGTACAACTACTGTCCAATATTTATATCCTGTCCTCATACAATATAATGGTTTTACCTGTGGAGACAATTGCTTCTCCTTTGAATAAAACATCTGAAGTTTCAATCAAGCTCTCTCATGCACAGTAAAAACAAACAAACAAACAAACAAAAAAACATTGAGACAACATGAGTCAATCATTAGTTTGGGTGATACATGACTGAAATAGAATGTTTATTGTGAAAAGAAACTGATCTGTAGAAGGTTTGCAACTTTGGAGATTAAGCATATTAAGGCAGAGGTTAACTCATTTGTACTGGTAAGTGAGTGAAACACTTTTTTTGCAATAAAATAATAAATAGAATATTTCCTCCATTATTTTATAGTGTTTTAATCATTGGCCAACTCTTCAACTGATTGCATATTCTCATATCTTCCCCAAAAGAGGCAATCTTTTTAATATATATTTAAGGATTGCATGTTTTTGATAGGTGATACTGGTTACTGTAACAATAATTTCACTTTTTTGTGATTTTAAAAGAGCTTTCTGGAATGTAAGGCACATATACAGTAAGCAAATGTCTTTTTTTTTTTAAATATTCTCTTAGTCTCAAGATTTGTTTTGCGAAAATATGTTGACTTTTTCCCAACTTGAGGATCCTAGAAAAATATGTGGTTGAAAAGTTCTATTTTTCTTTTGTGTTGTTATTGTTGATGTAATATTATAACAAGGCAGTCAGAGACTGTCCTGACCTACCCTGAAAGGTAAGCTATGCACTAGCTTTGACCATAGATCAAAGCTAGGGCATACGCAGATCAAAGCACCAGTTTTGATCTATGGTCTGCTTCATACTGGCCTTCTCCCTTGTCTTTCTATCTTAACTTGTTCCTGAGTGTACAAAATTCGAAATTTGACCTTGACCTAGTTTTCTCATGGTCAAGGTCATCATCTCATTTTCATCCCCTTTGTTGCCCAAGTAATCTGCTTTTTTTTTTTTTTTTTCTATCTGCAAAGGTTGCGAACATATTTGTTGGACATACTAACGGACGAACGAACGAACAGACCAGTACACAAACACTAACAATTACAATATATCACCACATTGAATCGGGATGTAATTAGCTGGAGAACAGCATTATATGGGTTACCAAAAACCGTTGCTAATTATGTCCTTTTTGCTTCTGTTGGAGTGAAACACTGCAATAACTCTCATCTTGAAAGATGTTTTCCTGTTGATACCTAGGAGAGAATGAATCACAGTCAGTCCATTACAAGGATAATCCGCATGGCTAGTGTATCATGCTATCTTTATCACTGGAACAGGGGATAAAGACAAGTACAGACGATGAAGCACAATGCAGAGCTGCTTAGCTGCTGGGCCTGAGGATAGATGGATGGATGACGTTTCCCTCTGTTGCTCACTGCCAGGGTCATGCTCCAGTATATCTCTCTAATATTACATAAGGCAGCTTAGGAAGATGCAGTTTGATTTACTCTGTTAAGTCAATCTGTTGGGAATATGATGTCGCTAGATATGTCCCAGCACGCATAAAGGCTTTGCACATTTGAACACTTCATAAGATATTAAATTTCCCTAAAACAGATGGTGATCTATCCTCCTCTCATCATACACTCAGTATCATCCTGCCTGTGTTTTCACATCCAAATGATTTTGTTGTTCTATTTCTTTTTTCATGATCGTCAGGTCCCTTCTTGTAATCAATGACGAGCTTCCCCTGAGTCCAAGACATGAGCAAGCCAAGCTTCTGTTGGAGCGGGCGAGGCTCAAGGCTCGCTCCAATCACGTCAAAAGCGATCGGCCCGGCAGACGTTCCCATTCCGATCAGAGATCCACTGTGTGAGTTGGCTACATTCTCCCCCATGGGCTTTGACAGTTCTTGGTGACTGTGAATGCAACGTTTGTGCCTCACAGTACTGCATATGTGTACATGCGACTGTGTGAAAAGTTACATTGTCTGCAAATTACATCTTTGCTACCTCTCCCTCTTTGTCTCCCATTCTCTCTCTTAAGTCTCCTGTATCTGTTCATCCCAGTTCCCTGTCTTGTGTTTCTCTTAAACTTCTTTCTGCTCCATCTATCTTTCTTTTGCATGTGGTCTGTTTTGGCCAAGTGAAAATGAGTTCATGTTTTAGAGCATGACTCTGATTGCTAAAAGTATGGAATACGTTGAGAAATCATTTTATGTAGATTTGTATGTGGAAATGTCACATATATATTTTCCATAAATCACCTTTTATCAGAAAGACTTCATTTATAACTTATAATCATCATCATTTGTAATGAATTCAAACATGCACAACTGACCTGTTGTAAATATGCCAATAGCAACAACATGTACTGTATGTCTATTAGCTCATTACTGAATCATTTGCTTTCTAAATATTTTTAAAATGACAGGGTTAGTTTCTGCCTCACTTTCACAAGGAAATAGCCTACAAATCAGTTTCACTTTCAGTTCTTTTTTACTTTTTGTAGGAAAGAACAACCAGTTGATTCTCCCCATCCAGCACCAGTGCAAAAAGTTGTTAACACCAAAGAAGATCCTGCTGGTCAAACTGTAACCGTTCCTCTCCTTGTCCCCAACGAAAGAGACACGTCCCCTGGAGACCAAGGTGGTCGCTCCAGACGCTATGGTTGTTCACCCACACGGGTGCGCTTTGAGGATGAATCTGAAAAAGAGGCAGAGTCCCGGTATTTGGATAGAGTGAGACAGCGTGGCAGACCCGGAACGCCCAAGTCCAAGAGTAAAGAAAGTAAGGCAGATTCTAACAGTGATGGTTCAGACAGGAGCAGAAGCCATAGAAGTGTCTCAATGCCTCCTTTGTGGATGCAAGAAGATGTGGGCATAAATAGTGAACCCACAACTGTGATTAAAGAAATTATAGTGCTGGTAAAGAAATGTGAAGCATGTGGCTCCGTGGTCAGGGAGCCTCAGCCGGCTTCGTCATCTCAGGATCTACATAACATGGAGATACAGAATTCCAACAACCTCGAGGACCCACGAGGAAAAACTCCTCACTGGGTGACTGCAAACAAGCCAGAAGCAAGTACTCGTCCCAAGGCACCTCTTACTGTCACCTTTGCTGGAGCTTATGTTCTGGGGGAAAATAAAGAGACTAGCACAGGGTGGAAATCATCAGGGTTTGGAAAACTTAGGAGAAGAAGCAGAAAAGGAGAGAGTCGACTGGAGTCTGGCAATGGCCCTTATGGTCCGTCTTGGGCTCAACGGCGTAACTCTAATCCCAGGAACAGAATCAACTTGAGCAGAGCTGTGTCCTTTGCCCCAGGTAGTCCCGTCACACTGGAGCCACATTTGATGGGGGCATCTGGGGACCTAAGGGAATCAACTACACCAGTGATGCCTATAAAATCTGCTCTGAAGTCAAGTTCGAGAAATCGGTCTGCTGCAAGTCAGTCCACCGTTCAGTTCCAGGTAAATTCAAATCAAGGAGGGGAGGGAGGATCTGACTTTTTGGACTCTACTGGAAGAGAGTCTCCAGTGACTTCAACCCAAGTGAACCCAACAAGCAGCCCAGTGTCATGCGTCAGGCCCTCAACCCTGAGGTATTCCACCGCTCGACTCGCTACAGACCTGCCAGATGTTGAATTCTGGGATGCTGAAGGAACAGGTGAGTGGTTGTCACGGAGAGAGAGAGAGAGAGAGAGAGACAGAGAGAGAGAGACAGAGAGAGAGAGAGAGAGAGAGAGAGAAAATAAATTCAGTATATCCCACTGTACCAGCAGGTCTGAGTGGAGAACTTTGTTCTGGTCCTGAGTGTCGTCCTCGAGGCCTGGCTATGTCTCGGGCTGAGGACCTCAGAGCAGAGCTACTGAGAGCAGAACATCTGAAAGCTGAAGCCATATGGGAAGAAAACTGTGATGGGTCCAGGTAAGTTATGATAAGAAGAGGAATAATTGTACTTTATTGATCCCTCTTTCAAAACAGGCCTGTGAAACACACACACACAAGGACCAATGCAATATAAATAAAGCAAGAGGTAAAGTTGCAGGCAGCTCCATTCTGGTGTTCCTCAATGAGCCGCTTGAAGGGCAGACGCTACCTTGCTCAAGGGTGTCTCAATAGTGCTCAGGAGGTAAACTGGCACCTACCACTGCTAGCTTACACTCCAAATGTTTTTGGTCCACACTGGCCTTGAGCTGGCCACCCTCCAGTCCCTAGCCCAAGGTCTAGGGGACTGAACTACTGTTGCCCCACTTTTAATGCCACTTTTTTCATATCTTAGGCAGTTAATCTATTTCTTCCTACCATTGCTGCTTCTAAAATGACTTATCCTGCAATATTGGTAGAAATTTGTCACCCTGACAAGGAGTACATGGCTGTTATGGTTGAAAAATTTCCATGATCAAGACAATTCCGCCCTCTTCAGGCGATAAAAAGCATCACCTGTAAAGACCAGAGCAATAGCAAAATAATTATTTTATCAGTTCTTAAAAAAAGTTTGTTTTTGTATTTAATCTACATCAGAGTACAGTAAAACATTTTCTCATTTGTACCACAGGAAATTGGATGGAAGGCCAAAGCTCTTCCTGCGTCGTTTCTTTTCCTCCATTGGTCTGAACAGTGTTGGCAGACTGGTGAAAGGAGGCCGTTCCAGCAGCATGGAGCAGCTAAGTATACCCACTGCCTCGCGAGTTTGCACTGCCTCCCCAAGCCCCACACGCAAACCGCAGCCAACCATCCGCATTCAGAGGACGCCATCACTGCAGACCCTGCACACGGTAAGCAAGGGTAGCAAATGTCTTCAAGACAGGGGCAGGTTTACATTTTGATTTTTGTTTTTTGTTAAATTTTATTAAATCAAATAGATGTAAAGGGTTTTTTTTTTTTCTCTCTAAGAAGTAGAATGTAAGGAGTAATACACTATAATAAAGCAATCGAGTTTACCAATTGAAGAACACATTTTCTTACAATGCCATTTATTTGCCAGTAGGTGCTGCCACTGGCCCAACTGCGCAAAGCCTCCTCTGTACAGAGTTTAGAGAGAAGAACGGAACGTTCAACCATACTTGGAGAGGTGCAGGTGCCATATGGCCTCGCACCCAGGTAGGTGTTGAAAGAGAATAAGGAGAAAAACAGGTGTTATACTTAAACAGTGGTTCCTCTTGACTGAAGTTGCATTTATGCTTTTACAGTCCTGACAGCCCTCAGATGGAACTCCACAAGGCCCTGAGTGTTGATGTACTTGCCTCCAGAATGGCACGTCCAGTGGGCCGGGTCACCCAGGCTTCCTCTGATGGGACCCTTCACCTGGAGCTCATCAGACCCCCAAATGGTCCTTTTGGTTTCGTTATCTCAAGAGGCAAAGGTCGACCAGACACTGGTAACTTTTTTTTAAAGAATTCTCTCTGCACAGTCAGGGATACAAATCTTTGTTTTGCAGCACTTAACTGTATTTCCTTATAAATGCAAGTCTATTCTTCAGATATGCTGAGCATCTTGAAAAAAAGAGAACAACAAAATTATAAGTCATCCCAGATCCCTTTGACTTGTCTGTCAATAGCATGTGGATGAATCTGGCAATCAAATTCTCAGATTTCATTATCGGATACAATATACAATATAATCTAATCTGTCAAAATTTAAAGGTAATTCAGCGGAAATTGTATTTCACACTCAAATTCATATAAAATGTTATATATTGTGTCATTTCAATTATTCTGATTGCGATTCTAATATATGTATATGTTATGTATTGATCTTTCTCTCACTTGCTTACTGTTTCCTTCCAAGGTGTGTATGTAGAGAAGGTGGGAGACAGCAGTGGGTACACTGGTCTGCTCGGAATTGGTGATGAAATTCTACAGGTGAATGGAGAGGCAGTAGCCGGTCTCAGTCTGGACCAGGTGACGCGGCTCATGACCCGGGAAAGCACTGCTTTACTTCAGATCATGCCGGCCCGACGAGCCCAGCGCTGACTGAGAAGCTGGGCACAGCACAGAGCCACTGCTGGATTATAATTCACAACTACAAACACTGCTTTTGTAAATGTGTGGGCGGTAGATGTGAAGTAGCTGGTTTACATTTCAGTTCATTTTTACATTTAAAAATGGAGAGCATGATAACAGGAGTAAAGGTATATTTGTCAATAGTATATATAGAGACAGAGGGTCCGTTTCTCAAAGCCGGTTTAGTGGAAAACCTGGGTAAGTTAACCCTGAAATCAGGGAAAACCAGGGCTTTCGGTGTCACAAAGGGAGGTAACTTAACCCAGATTCAGAGGAGTAAACCTAGCCTGTGTCATGAGGTAAACCTGTAGGTTTGTTACCACAGTAACAGACTCTGAAGCTAGCCTGGTCTGGAGGAGGGGCCGTGTCACAAAGCAGGTGCAGTGGAAACCCAGAGTAAGTTAACCCTGAAATCAGGGTTCTCGGTTTCACAAAGGGGGGTGACTTAACCCACAGTTAGAGAAGTAACCCTGACCTGTTTCATGACGCGAGGTGAACTGAACCTCTGGGTTTTTTACCGCAGTAACAGACTCTCTGAACATAACCTGGTCGGGAGCAGGTTTCATTCCACAAACCCAGGATTTCCTCTGACTCCACCCCCTTTCACCGCCGCTCGCGCGGCTTCATTTCCTGGTTCTGTCGGATGGAGAGTCTGACCGAAGTAAAGGTTAATAAATAACTCCGTATTTCAGAGGTGAACATAGCATGTCCGTTTGACGAGGAGCCCATTGATTAATTCACAGAGATTTTTTGTTTTGTATCGCGTTCAGATGTCCAGTCATATCCTGTCGGACAGTTCTCTTTATCAGTTCTGTTTATCAGTTCTCTTTAAAAAGGGATGAGAATGTGTTAGTACTTCAGTAGAGGATAAAGGTCACACTCTGTATTCCACCAGAATGTGAAGCAATGGGAAGAGAACAATCAATAACATAAAATATTAGCCCGCCTTTGGTTTCTTCAATTTCTTGTTAATTTCTTTCTTTTTTTCAATCATTATTAACTCCTGTGTGTATCATGTGACTAAAACAGACAGAAAATAAAACCTGGAATACCTTAAAGCGGTTATAAGCAGTACAATGTCACGGCCACTGTTGTATGAACTAAAGCAGTTCTGGCTATGACTGTATCAGACGAGCTAATGTCAGGTCTTGATTTCAGTTCTTATATATTATAGGTGTACGCAATGGTGTGAATATCCTTCTCAACTGTTTTTGTAACGCTCATATGTCGATTTACTGTTTTATCTACACAACAATAAAACGTTTAAATATATTTAATTATTTAACAGAACCTGATATAGATGAGAGCGCATTTATGTGCGTGAAAAGAGCTTTATGTTGGGGATAAAACAACCGAACAGTCAAACGTCCTCTTAATATTTACTGTACAATATCAAACATGAGGATGAGGAGGATCCCTAACGAGATGATGAAGTCTGACCTGTGTGAACGATGTTTTTATTTTCATTCTCAGCTGCTGACGTGCCCTTCTCCCCCCACTGGATCGCACCTAAATAAAATTAATAAACTACTCTTGAATCCGTTTACTTCCATATTTTTAGCGTGAGTACAACGGACTTAGAACTTACGCATCGACTTGAGCAGCGATTCACTCCCACGACATGTCGCTCTTCTTTGCAGCTGCAACGCTGTTGTTTCTTCTGAAAATGTCCTCAAAGTCTTTCTATTCATGAATTAAAATCTGTACTCCGACTTCCGTAAAGCGTCGCGGTGCGCGTCTCGTCCGTCGTCATGGTGAATCGATGAATCGGGGCTCCATTGATGATGGCTTTTTTTCCCCAAGTTGTGGTGTCTGTTAAACTGCGGGTCAATTTACTCTGGGTTAGGAAAACTAACCCTGAACCGCTTTTGTGAAACCGAAATCCCTGGTTTTTTACAAGTTCAGGGTAAAGCAACCCAGAACCACAGGTTTACCTCAGGGTAGGTTAACCCTGCCTTCGTGAAATAGGCCCAGAGACTTGGATTACAAGGTCAAGCAAATAAAGCAAAACAAAAATGACGTCCAAACAACAGTATAGAGGATCAAGCCACCTTAAAATGGCATATCATCTTATTTATTGTGGTTCACTGTTCAGTTGTTTGTTATGGTGATATTTGATAATCTCCCATTTAAGTCAAAAAACAAATCAAAAAACAAAAAAAAACATTCAAGCCAAGTTCTTCTGTAATTATGAATTACTTTGCTTTTTACATTTTGCAGTGTAATGTTAGACTCCGTTAATATTTAGTGGAGCCATGTGTCTCATTTAAAATGGTGCCCAGGTCGCTGATTATGTCAGATGATTGACTTATACGTATATGAATATGTATCAAATAATCTCTAAGTAGTGTCATTTACGGTAGCACTAAAATAAAGGGTTTATAAAAAATGCCCTTACAATTTGTGTCCAAATAAAAATGAATTTAATTTCCCTTTCAGTTTTAGTCATTTTTCCTGACATACATCATATTTCCCTTCATTTTGCTTGTGCTGTATTATCTGTTCCTTCATGATATTGAATGTGTTTTGCATCTAAATAAAGGGTTTGTCAAAATTCTATTTTTGAATAGTACATTATTAATTGTGCATTATCGGGTTTGTCTCAAAAAGGGACTACAGACACAAATGAGCGTGAAGCATACAATCTGGTACAGTACATCAAGTGGCAACACTTATGTTTGAACTGTACACTGTCTCTTTGAAATAACATAAAATAAATACATTAATAGATCAACAAACAAACAAAATAAACATACAAAGGACACCACTTAAAAAGCTTATACACGCATTTCGTTGTGTTGTAACCAGTTAGATGGACGGGCTCAATTGAAATAACTACAGAAAATACTTTTTTATAGTATTTTCTGATTTATTGACTTTACAGTTTATTGCTCATTGATTTAATATTTCTACATTGAAAATATGGACCAAAAAATGTAGTTATAGTTCTCGGTGCTTCCGCTGATAAAAAATATGTCTGAAAGTAGCAGTTTGTTAGAAAGATGCTCATAAAACTTTGGGATGGTTTAAAGACAAGAACTCAAGCAGGACGTAGGATGGCGGTCGTTAACAGGTCTGCAAAGACGATCTCTATCTATCTATCTATCTATCTATCTATCTATCTATCTATCTATCTATCTATCTATCTATCTATCTATCTATCTATCTATCTATCTATCTATCTATCTATCTATCTGTCTATCATGATGTTCCTCGCGCAAATGATGTCATTATTTAATATACTGAATTTATTTATTTGTCTAGAAAAGAGACAGGCTTTGTAGTATCCGTTATTAGATATACCTACTGTCATGCCGGCCGTCCTGTGTGTGCTCTGATAACGTGTTGCTCCTTATCTGATGCGACCAGAAGCCGATGTGTATTATCTCTCCCGACCATGACTCCAGATCAACCCCAAGGGAACCGCCATCCATGCACCCCCTCCCCAAAGGCATACAACGGCACATTTATTTATTTAATTAGCAATTCCTAAATCAATACGTGCTTATGTCCCATTAAGACATCGTTGTCATCATTAGACCCTTTTGATTTTTTTTTTATCAGTCTATATTTCTGTCAGTAGCCTGAATCCTCAAAGGTGCAGAAGTGGACATCGAGGAGTATTTTCTAGGACAAAAATAAAAAGAGACTACCCTCTGCGATCATCACTCATCGTTTTTGATAAATAAATGGTCTCAGAAATATTTCTTTGTTGGAAATATAAGTAGGTCAAAAAGCTTAACACCAGCTTTTGTTTCTTTCATCAAAAAAAAAAAAAAATTAAAACACCTCAACTAAAGCCCAGGACACATAATACTACCTCGCGTTGTTACAGGCCGTTGCGCTGTGCCTGTTTGCTTTTTTTTTTTTTTTTTTTTTTTAATGCTTTGCCCTCCACGAGCCTATATAGTCCACGACAGCCAAATAATAATGAATCATTTCATAAATAATGGGTTTAGCGGCTTATCGGGAATGAAGAGGCCGCTACCGTGCGCTTATCTCACTCGGCCACATTGCGGCCTGTGTTCCGCTCCCCATACTGAGGGAGCGCACTGGATGCAGCAAGGAATAACTCAGCCACACACACACACACACACACACACACACACACACACACACACACACACACACACACACACACACACACACACACACACACACACACACACACACACACACACACACACACACACACACACACACACACACACACACACACACACACACACTGCTCCACAACTGGTAGGAAAAAAAAGAGAAAACCTCAGACATGGATGACCCACTCACAAAATGGCTCCACTTACACAGTAACATCAACAACACGGCTGGAACGGTAAGCGCAAAATACAAATCTCTTTATTTAAACCACCATGTCCGTCGTTCCAAAAGGCTAAGTGATTAGAATTATGTTTTTTTTTAAAAAATACTGCTGGTGTATTGTGCGTAATATTTACCCTATATTTTGTACTATTGTCCGACCTGATGGTTGAAGACTGTACGGGCTGTCATAACGGATGCGAGGCCCTATTGGAGAATTCCCAGCAATTAATGGGCAAGTCTTTGTTGATGGCATGTCGTTCGGTTATGTTAATATTCTAGGACATTCATGATTTTAATTATATTCTATTTAAATATCTCACATTTGTGTATTATGTATGGCAGGTTTTTGATAATCGGCTTAAACCACAACAGCATGGCCTATAGGTTAAACAACGATAAACAGACATGACAAAACCCACAATACATATGATCATGTGAAAGTGTTTGTGAGGCTCTGCGATTATATTTGTCGATTGAATGAAGAAAAAAAAAATCTATTTTATTTCGATAAAAAGTCGTCCCCCCCCTTCGTGATCCTAATTCTCACATCCTCTCTATAATAAGTTCGATCATTCCACCAGTAAATGCCGCAATTTTCTCTTAATATATTAGAATGTGGTTTCACGCAGAGCTCTAAGTGGATTTATTCCCCGATAAGACAGCACCTTACCGGCATAACTATGTTGAAGGCCAATTTAGCTTTTACGTTTGTCGGTGTAGATGAAGAAACAAAAATGACAAACATTTACAAAAGAAATCCATCCATATTTATCATAAAAGCCATTTAGCATGATCGAGTAAAAATAAATATAAAAATACATGATCAATAATCAGCCTATGAAGGATGTGTTATATTCCAGCCGGTTTAATTTCAGCAAATAAATGCTGTTAGACCTTCAACATGCCCCCCCCCCCCCCAAAAAAAAAATGGTACAGACATCGAGAATTTAAGCATTTTTATTTTTATGGACTAGCATTAAAATTATAATGTGTGTTTTTTTTTTTCTTGATATGAATCGGAGCATTTTATCCTTTTTAAAATATGAAATCACATAACGATTAACCTAATGTAACCAGCTAACAACTATTACAACATGCCTTTCTTGCGCTGCATGCTTTCTGGCTGTAAAATTTGCATTTGTTAACAATAATTGTGGTGATGATTTTTTTTTAAAAATGGCTATGTTAAGTGTAGTAAATCGTTAAGTCTATCGCATGTTCCGATCAATCAATTCATAGAGGATAATCGTATTCAGGACGTTGTGGACTAGAGCGAGCAGAGAAGATCTTAAAAAATGATGGATAAAAGGCAGCCGGAGGTTTGTCGTGGAAGTCCCGACGCTGGATCCGGTTCTGGAAAGCGAGAGGACTCCTCCATCATCTCCAGACAGAACGGATGCAAGGAAGAAGAGGAGCCGAGGAGAGAGGAGGGGGAGAAGGAGAGGGGAGGGCGCTTCAAGGGGGCTGAGGAGACGGATGACGCTCCTCTGCAGAACTCGAGCAATGGGACAAGCATCAGCATCATCATCAACGGCGTTGCCAAGGAAACTGCCTCTCACAACGCCCTTGACCTGAAAAGGGAAGTGCCGGTGATCGAGCTCTCCAGGAGGGACGCTATAAAAGCTGTGGAACAGAGGACTGAAAGCCATTTGGTGCCGATCACGGAACTTCGCAGACCTCCGCTGCCGCTGCCGCCGCCGCAACGAGACGACGCTCGAATGGTCCAACTGAGCCCAAACGCGTTCCCTGTCCCGGCTCGGGCGATGCTCTACAACCTGGCGCAGCCTCTTGCCGCCATCAACAGGTAAAGGAGGCGACAGATAGAAAAAAAAAAAATCTTTCTTTCAATGCACGTTTGATTTAATCACTTAATCACTGAGTGTTCATTAGAGAAAGTTTAATGTTTGATGCCTATTATGGTCTCCAAAGGCTGCAATATGCTTGTACTGTGATTAATTCATGATGTTGACATTTAGCATGTATGTGTGTGTTTGTGGACATCACTCATATTGTTTCACTGGAGACAAAGTCAGTCATTCTACGATGAAGCCTTGTTTTCGTATTTTTGTGTAACATGAAGGTTTATTTTACTTATGCGTGTTGGTGTTAGATTAGAAGAGTTTGGGTCAGGAAAGTAATGGTTGGGATAATATTAATGATATTATTATTATTATTATTATTATTATTATTATTATTATTATTATTATTATTATTATTATTATTATTATTATTATTATTATTATTATTATTATATTAATAATAATAATTATTATTGTTATTATAATACAGTAAGGGTGCATTAACTAGAAATTCAGTATAAGTCTATGCAAATCCACAGGAAATGAAAAGTGTATGTATTGTCATACGTGTGCTCCTCTTGCAAGAGGGGATGATGGGTTCTTTGTAATATAGGAAATTGTGTATGACGAAATTCATGTTCTGTCTTTTACCTGTGTACTTTTTCTTTGGTTTTTGTCGCTGAAGTCTCGGAGGGGAGTCGGAGCAGTACAGCATGTACCCAAGCAACAGGGTAAAGCGCCGCCCGGCGCCTTATGAGGTTGAACTCGACGAGGGTAGGCGCATTTTAGATCTTTATAAGTATGGTAAGATGCACTTCTGTCGTGTCCTCCTTCTGCCAATGTAGTCCCTGAAACGCCCCCTCCTCATTTCCATTGCCATTCATCCACTGACATGGATCAACACTGTATCAAATCTGGGTGTTGCAGAAAATATCTTGCAAAAAGAAATTCCAGTTGAGTTTAACCCAGATGAATAAATGCATTAAATTTCATGACTTAAATGAATACTGCTAGTCAGGGTGTCAAAAAAACATGTGCACCATTGAGTAAGCTCTTACTTGCAAATTTGGGGTTTATTTCATTTGAAACATTCTTTCCACTGCTGCCCACTCATTGTCATATACAGGGGTGGAGGATGGGGGTACTGCTGCTTCATGCCAAGGATGTACTGCAGAGTGGGTTGAAGGATTAAGATAGACTGGGTGTGTTCATAGGGTGGCAATAGCCTTTGAAGACACCATTGTCAAGGGTGGGAGGATGTGACTACCTGCAGTGGGGTATTTTATCATGCCAAAATAAAAAGTACATATGCAATGACAAGTATTCAGGGTCCCCATAACCATATCCACGCTGAACGAACCATTTATCATGTATTGCAATGGTGCAGTATTTTGCATATTCTACTGATTTTTGCAAACTTCTGTAGCTTCTGCTCTATCATCTAAAATCCATGGTTGTATGGAGGACAATGTTGTTACTTCGTTCTTCAGGATTGTTGAAATTCTTTCTCCAGGCAAGTGTTTGTCAAAACTCAAAATGTGCATCTTCTCTCTTGCTTCTAGTTCTTCCACTTTTGTTATTATATTGTATAATTTATTTAGCTCCTTAGTTTGCCATTTGTGTTACTATCCCCATCAATGTCTGCTTACCTTACTCTCAATATGTCTGTCTTTTCCATTCCATCTCTGTGCCAGCTGGCCAGCCAAAAATCGTACGTCGTATCTTCACCAACAGTCGAGAACGTTGGCGGCAGCAGAATGTAAACGGGGCGTTTGCGGAGCTTCGAAAACTCATTCCCACTCACCCTCCAGACAAGAAGCTGAGCAAGAACGAGATCCTGCGGCTCGCTATGAAGTACATCAGCTTTCTCTCCAACCTCCTGGAGGACCAGGATGGAGGGAGGAATGTTGGCAACACAACTGATGGTGAAACGGGGCTCCTGGTTGGTGCCCACGAAGCAGGCCCGCAAGGTGGAACGCATCAGGACACAGTGGTGGGTTTGGCGAGGGACGATATTCTGGAGACAATGTCGCCAGGCTCCAGTTGTGGAAGCCTTCCTGATGGCGATGCAGAGGGAAGCCCTGAGAGCTTCATGGAGGATCAGGACTCACCTCCAGCTCCGAGGACTCTAACAGCTTCACGCGGGCCCCCGCTTCATCTACCTAGTCGTGATTTGAGGCGCAACGGACGGCCTTTAGATGGCTCCAGCCGTCGATGATGCCGAAGCCAAGAGATCATAGAGACAAGACCTGAGACTGAAAGAAAAAAATAAGATGGACTTCAAAATGAGATGAATATGCTCAGGACCTGTTAGCTTTGAGTTGTCAGTGCAAGAAGAGTCAAGCTCTGTATAATGAGATAGTGTTGTCCAAACTGGACCATGAGTACGCTTCCATTGCCACACCACACCCAAGGCAGCACTGATGAATAGCTTAAATCTTGATCGACTGAATTTAATCTCACAAAAGACTTGTAAATTCTGCATGTCTCGTGACTTTGAATAACCTGCAGATTATAAAGTTCTATGTTTTCAAAGCCCAAAAACTGGATTCTCTAAAAGCAATTGACACAAAGAAAAATAAATAAAGACCAAGCAAACTAAATTTTAAAAAAAGCCCTTGCTGCAAAGATTTTAATATGTAATATTAAAGTTTTGATAATATTGAATACAATATGGTTCGGTTATGTTAGGTCCAATGTGCTACAAGTAAATCACTTGAAAACATTGGTGGATTTATGTTAGATATTTATACCCAATAATCTGACGTGTTAGACCAATAACACAAATGTTTGCCTCAGTCGGAGGCGTTAAAGGAACTCGAAGGACTCTGATGTTTCATCATGTATTGTAAATAGCATTATATTTCCACTGCTGAACGTTAACAATAGTGATTCAAGTTCAAGTCATGTGGTTTAAGATGTCCAGTAGTGTTCTTGTAAATGGCTTTACTAGTGAAGTGATTTGTTTGGAGGCAAGAGAAACAAAGAGAGATACGACGGATGCAAAGGGTGAACCGAGGATCCAAACATGGGACATCAGATGTGGTACCAATTATTTCTGTTACACTTTGGTGAACAATGACACCAAATATGGCAACAGACAGTTCACTGCCTGGAATCTATGTTAAATTGCTGTGGAGGTACAAGACATGCAGTGTTTCTTAACGTGTACAAAATCTGGGTCATATGATCAGATGAAATAATCCATTCAATCATTTTTATATGAATGTTTCAGTGTTTTTTTTTTAAATCTGTAATGCAATTGTAGTTTAGTGAGGTACACAAATAAAACCTTTCATTGCCACATGTAACACACACACACACACACACACACACACACACACACACACACACACACACACACACACACGGCCCTACAATCACGACCAACACACACAGTGTTAATATCATGACAACACCAGCAGTTTTATGAGAAATAAAGTTAAATGTTGCTCACTGTTGTTGGATTTTCTGCTTTTTCAGCAGGACCTAGTAGCCAATATTGGTACCTTTGGTAACTATGGTATTTTATGAATTGCAGTAAAGGGACATTGTACGTTTGGTAATGACATATTTGTTGTATGATAGCTGTATCTATGAATATATCCAATGTTAAATCAATGAATTTTATAGAAAATCCCTGAATAAAACACTCAGAAGAAAAACCTTGTTTTAGTTCTCACTCAAGCATGTCCTTTGTGTATTTCTATTTATTCACTTCAATTTCTTCCTTATAAGAAACACATTGCTTCCATATTTCATCACATACGCCCACTAATATAAGCATGACTTAATTGATGTATTCCTAGAGGTAGAAAAATGCACACCACTCAAATTTTTCCCACCTATTAGCTCAGAATGTATTGTTAAAGCCACAACCTCCTCATGAAATACCACCACTGAATGCTGGAATCCTCACTTCCTCCCAACAAATGACAACTTCCTGCAGAGTTCAGCATGGCTCGCTGACCAGCAGGATATCCTGCTATTGTGAAGGTGGTTTTGACAGCCTCCCCTGCACTTGTTTGCACGCTGTTGTGTCTGTACATATTATGAAACAGACATGAAGACTCCCACCACCCGAAAGTTTTTCACTTACAAAAATGAAAACTAATGTGGCCCGGGCTGCGATCATTGATGAGAAATGAATGAAGCTGTAGCTTTGCCACATAAATGCTGCTTTTCTCAAACCTACTTCCCTATTGCCCAAAATGACACAGACAACTTTGCCACCAGTGCCGTTGCTGGAAAAACATCAACTCTCAGACATTTCTAACAAATTATAGCCGCTTCCAGAGAGCATCGGAGACATCCAGATGTTTGGAGACCTCTCCTGCGCTCTGCCACGGCTCTGCTGGAATTGACTGGGACTGACTGAAGGGCTCTCTGGGTTAATGCCTGCCAAACGTTTACCTGCTTCAGTGTTCCTGACTCTCCAAAAACACTCCCTCACAAAAAGAGAGGGGTATTGAAAGGGAGGGAATGACAGGAGGCTTCTGTCTGCCCATGTGTGTACATGTTTGTGTGTTTGTGAGTCCAGGCTTATGTGGATCTGCTTGTTTTGCATAGATCCTTGTGTGTGTGTGTGTGTGCGTGTGTGTGTGTCAGTAAGCTGGCGCGCATGTGTGTGTTTATCAGCTCAGTGCAGATGGGTGGCAGAGTGGCTCTTGCAGCCAAATGATTCAGTATGCTAATTAGTTGTTATCTGTGGTGCTGCAGGAACAATATACTGTCTTTCTCACAGTGGGAATCCAGCCTGCTGGGAACAGATTACACTGCACACACCGCCAAGGTAGTTATTTATATTTTCACACAGAGTAGTATAAAATACATAAATGCACACACACACACACACACACACACACACACACACACACACACACACACACACACACACACATGCGCTATCATCACTAGCAGTAGTTGCATAAATAAGGCGTAAATTTGAGGTAAATGTATGTTTCTTCACCAGTAGATGGAGATGTTATTCTGGGCTCTCCTCTTTGAACAGGTTTCAGTGTTGTGTGGCTGTTTGGTACTCTTCATAAAAGTTTCCGTACACACTTTAAGTTAACACTCAATTTACCCAGAACATTTTTTTTATTTTATTTTAATCAGCAAATGTCTCAGACACAACCTGAAAAACATGTCTGTCCAATCTTGTTCAATATTATGAAATCAGTCTCAAAACTTGTATTCAATTGACGCTTTCAATTTTAAATTGAATGCATTTATATTTAAAATTTGATTCACATTGCAATCTTGATTACCGTAATCGTCATTTAACTTCACACTCAAAGTTTAAAATATCCAGGTGATGGAAATAAATTATGATATCTGTAAGAGTTGGAAGAGATGGATTAACACCAAAACAGACATCTTATTATGTTTATTTGGTCAGGATCAAAAGCGTTACTCTTCACTGTTTCATCCCCTAATGATTTGTCACATTATGTTATATAAGTTATTTGTCTCAGTATTTGCCTTTGTCTATAATCTTTGTTTGTGTGTCCAGTCTGAGCCTCCCTCAGAAAAACAGAGGATATAAACTGCATTTGGAACACATAAGGGGTAGCACAGTGATACAGTGGGTAGGGCTGTTGCTTCACAGCAAGATGGTTCCGGGTTTGAGTCCTATTTGTTGCGGGGTTTGTATGTTCTCCCTATGTTCTCCCTGTGTGGGTTTTCTCTGGGTTCTCCCGTTTCTCTTCAGATGAATTGATCGATTCCATATTGTTTGTCGGTGTGAGTGGTTGTTAAGTCTTTCATGTGGTTCTATGATGCGCTGGCAACGTGTCTGGAGTGTTTCCCGTCCTCATGCCCATAAACCCGTTGGGATAGGCTCCAGCAATCCCCATGACCCACGTATGTGGAGGAAGCGGTACGGAAAATGGATGGATGGATGGAACACATGGGACTAAAACAATTATGCAGTCTTATGCAGATTGGTATGAAAATTAATGAGACATGCACACTTGTTATATATTGATAAATGAACTTAAAATAAATTAAGAGAAGCTTGCTGCTTTGTTATCATTTAACTGTCACTTCGCAGACTTGGAGGATATTTTGACTTACGATATTACCATTAAAGTGGTATGCACTGTATATATTTAATTGGTTTGGTAGGAACATTGCTTAAAAACACACCATCATGTATAAAATGATTATAGAATCTTTGAGTGCAAACACACAACACACCAAAAGACACCCTACACAATAAAAACATAAATTAAAACTGCTAGATTTTATCACTTCATATGTCATAAATATATACTGCACATTTCATACTTTGTCAATGAGCAACACTACGATGAGTGTTCACCTGAGTATAATTCAAGATGCACGCTTCTCTCTTTGCAGCACAGGGTTGAGCACTAAAGCAACCAGTCTTTTCTCGGTAACGGTCATGATGCTTCATTCTGTCAGCTTCTGGCTGATGTTTTTTGTTTTTTTAAATCAGTGTTCTGTTTCTGTGAGTCAGAGTAACCTTCAAGCTTCAGAAGATTCAAGATCAATTAAATTATCATTGTACAATTTAAGATTATAACAATGTCAATGTCCGTCATTGAGGAAGAAACTCCGGCAGGACCCAGTTGAAGACATGAAGGAAGCCACATAAAGTTTGACAAACACAGTAACTGCTGATCTTCAGATAGGATTTAGCTCTTGAATTTGCCCAACCTTTAGCACCACACTCCCCCAACATCTCTGTAAGTCATTATATTTTCAAAATGGACCAAAATTCAGGAATTTCTTTGACTGTGGTTAAGAACAAAATCAGTGAGAAATTGCTTTGACATTCAGCTGTTAGTTTCTCTTGCAAAGACCAATGCATTATTCTCCAATGCATCGTCAGTCAATAAATCAACATGAATATGTTGAATCTTCTATGCGTTTTGCATATGTTCTTTAGAAATACACCACTGTTTTATTACACAGTATTATTGATGAAAGCATCACTAATCCACAAGTCTCTACATTTGTCTCTCTGCAAACGTTAGGCATATCACGCCCTCTAGCGGTTGTAAAGCGTAATTGTGGATTATTTACCGGCTTTGTTTCCATATTTTTTATTGGCTGCAGCTACAAAGAGCTTATCAGTGTTAATTACAGTGACTAATGGTTAACAAATTAGATTCTCTTTCTAAGCAAATACAACTCGAGGGTCATTTATTTGAACCATAGTCAATTTTAATGCTTTGTTACAAAGGATGGAAGTGTTGCATGCAGTAGTACAACCAGGACTGATTCATCTTTGAAAACAGCAAAGCAAGCAAAGCATCTGACTTGATTAGCATCAGCAAAGAGCAGATACTGAAGCAGCAGTATTTAGCTGTATGAATCAACTACTGTTGCAATAGGCTGAAGGTTCTGCAGAGTCTACAAAGAGTTAAACCAGAACTGATTCAAAGCCTGTGGTCACAGGTTTTCTGTGGCAGCAGGTTTTTCCTTCAAATCTGGGTAAAGCAGGAAGCCAGAAAAAATGCTGTCATCCTCACTGCTGGAGTAAACTCCATTCCAGTCTCTTAGGGTCTCCAGCCACACTTGGTCACCTTGATTCAGTGGCAGCAGAGCAAGGTTGGATGCCTGATCAATCTCCTGGCCATAGAGAGAATCCCTGGTCCGCAGCTTTCGTACCCCATTAACCACAAGGGCAGCACGCACAGGCCGGTTTCGCACAGTTATGTGGTAAGTGAATAAGTAGACACCTGAGTAAGTGACATTAAACTTGTTGAGTACTGGGTCCCAGTGCCCCTCCCCATTGTAAAACACCTTATCGAACTTCACAGGCAGGTTGGGTGGAGGAAAGGACCTGCTTGGAAACAAGCCGACACTGAAGGCAGAACGGACGGGCTCCACACTCTCACCTGGGGATCCTTTAGGGCCCCGTGGCCCACGTGCACCTTTAAGGCCACGTTCCCCCCTTAGCCCTAACATGCCCCTCCCTCCTGGAGGACCCGGAGGCCCTCTGGCACCAGTATCTCCCCTCCCTCCTGGAGGACCTGGCTCCCCTCTTTCTCCTTTCACGCCATCAATTCCATTCACGCCTGGGGGCCCCATCTCCCCTCTCAGACCAGGTGCGCCCGCATTACCTTTCTCGCCTTGTAAACAATCACCTTTAAGTCCCGTTTCACCTTTCTGACCCTTTTGCCCTTCCACCCCAGGAGGACCCATGGATCCCTCTTGCCCAGGGTTACCCTTAGTCCCATTCAGGCCAGGCCATCCTCTTTCTCCTGGGTCCCCTTTCAAACCGTTGTAGCCACGATCACCTTTCTCTCCTTTGGGGCCCAGATCACCTATAGTACGTAGACGTTGTATTCACACAGATAAATGTAAATGCACAGTTAAAGCAATATATATGATGTACTTATGTATAATCTAAACTCATCAAAGTCAGGATAATTTATTCTACCATAAGAAACTGCATACCTCTTTCTCCTGGTTTTCCTGGGACTCCGGGAGTGCCAGGATCACCGGGCGGTCCTCGATCACCTCTTTCTCCTTCAGTAGTTTTAAATAAAACGTAGAAAATGACTTCCACAGTAAATTCATACAAAACATGTTGTACAATACTCCATTACATAGATTAGGTGGATGGATGGAAGGATGAAACTCTTCTTTTTTATTTGTTGTACCTATATCACCATTAAAGCCATTGTCTCCAGGTTGTCCAGCTGGTCCCGGAGGTCCTTTGGGACCTGGTTCTCCATTTTCTCCCGGTAACCCTGCAAAACAGTGAACGTAAAAAAAATTATTATATCAAACCGATAAACCGGACATCAAACCGGTAAATTTCCTGACAATTCCAATCCATGATACCTGGTGGACCCCTTTCTCCAAGCAGTCCTGGTGGCCCAATCTCTCCTGCAGGTCCCACAGGGCCCCTTTCTGGTGGGCAGCACTCACAAAAGTTGAAAAAGCATTCACTGTAGTCAAGAGTGTAATTTCCCCTCGCAGGGGGTGCAATGGTATCTGTGTTGAAGTCAGTTGGGTAAACGTCATTGGCATAAGTGGTACTGTCTGATGGGGACAGGGTGTAGGGATCCATCATTACATCAGTTGTCTCATACATGTGTATGTTGTTTGGGGATGTTGAGGCAGTGGTCCGTGCTAATCGTCCAACCCCACCATTGGTCCCAGGTCGAGGGGGCTTCTTGGTGCTCTGAGGTTTGGGCAAGCGTGTGGTTCTGCTGCTAGAGGTCAGTTCAGCCATGAGAACCATGAGGAGAATTGTGAGGAAGACATTATGCTTCCAAATCGTTGGCATTGTTGAGGTCTTGACACAACAATCTGTAGGAGAAGAGTTGTTTCAAGAATAGAAAGTGATGTATTTTGGACACAGTGCATATACAGTATACATAATATAAAGCAAGTACAATTTACCTGCTTATGTAGATGGTGTTGACTCCTCATTCCATCCCCCTCAACTAGCAAATGATGAAGGCTGCCTTCTTCCTTATATTGCTGTGGTAGTGCAATTTCTTTATATTTAAGCCAATGAGAGAACAAGGGACTGAAAACACCGAGGGTTATCAGGAGGTGGGTGGGCTGGCAACAACAGATTACATGACTCCTGAGGGATAGGAAAGAAGGTTGCACACAAGGCAAGACTTTATTCTTTGTGATATGGGATATGATTCTAGAACACAAGAGCAGGAACACTACTGAAGTTTGTACACACACATACAGGCACACACACATACCTGCTTTGTATACAAAACAGCAGAAATATAAGGTTACACACAGGCACATTTTCAAAAAACGTGTGCACTATTACAATATATACAAACAACCTCACACCTTCTTCGGGGAGGATAATAACCCGTGCTTAGTAGTGACCACACTAGTTTGGCAGTGCCTCAAAGCAGAGAATGGATCACAGTAAAACCCATTGGGAAAGGTTTTGAAGTCCCAAAACAGATAAAATGGCGATACTGATCCATCGTGTCCTTCATCTAACTAACCAGAGTAGCCAAATAATGACCTGTCCCCACTGAACTTAAGTTAACTTTATGCATCTCAAAATGTGTGTTGGCTGTAGTTTAAGCCCCTGACACTAACTATAGATTCCTCATTGGCTGCCAATGTTCTTCGTAACATTTGATGAGGAGCCATTCATTGTTGTACCGGCCTAAATAACAGATGGACCTGGTCAACATAGCTCAAAGGCAGAAGAGACACCGTCTGTCATGGTTTAGCTTTGTGTTCCAAAACTTTTTTTCAATAACAGCACATCTACTGTACATGTTCAAACGTTTATATGCTAACCTTTTTTGTGCTGCTTTTAGCCATTATCACCAATCACTTCTTCTTACCCTTAGCAGATATCTCAACTAGATAGCTCACATCCAGCACCTTTTGCACACTTTGTCATCATTCTTGTCAGTTGCATCAACTTTCCAAATGAATATAATACTCCACGCACCTGCCGGCTAATAGGAAATTATTTATTGTTGGTTATCTATAAGGTGTGCTTGGAGCCTTTGTTTGATTTGACAATTTCATACCATGTGCCAGACACCAAGAGAAAGCTTGAAATGAAGCTGCATGACAGGTACGAGTCGTCTTGAATAAAAAGTTTTTATTGACTAAACTGTAAATTATTGTGCCGTCTAAACTGTGTTATTCCGTAGAACCACCAGGGGACAGTATTTAATCAATGATTTGACTGTAAAAACCGATATCCAGCTCCCTTTGAACCAAGCTCTCTGTTGCTGTCATTAAACACGTCGTTGAATCATCCGTCTCTTGATTGGCTGTTTATAAATGGGCACATCACTAATAACAGAGAATACTGACCCTCAGTGAGAATATGAAAGGGTTTTAGTGTCAAAACTTTCTCCATAATCTTAGAGCAGCCTTTTTTAAAATTAGCCATATATTATAATAATTGTTGTAGAGACAACATCTTTTACTCGAGCCTAGAGGAAGCCTTTTCTGACCAGTGCACTGAAGTTTTACTCCTAAATATTACTTCAGAACTAGATCAGCAGTTACAGGCATCCAGGTCCTTTATTTGGAATATCACTTGATCATGCAGCCTGTTTGTGGGAATAGAGAGAAGAGGAACGCCAAGAGTATAGGACTGAGAGTAGGGATGTTAAATATTGGAACTATAACAGGAAAAGGTAGAGTTGGTTGGCATGATGCAGAGGAGGAAGGTAGACATACTGTGTGTCCAGGAGACTAGGTGGGAAGGCAGCAACGTTAGAAGTTTAGGAGCAGGGTTCAAGTTGTTCTATCATGGTGTAGATAGGAAGAGAAATGGAGTAGGAGTTATCTTGAAGGAGGAGTTTGTTAGGAATGTCCTGGAGGTAAAAAGAGCATCAGATAGAGTGATGAGTCTGAAGCTAGAAAGTGTGATGTTCAATGTTGTTAGTGGTTATGCTCCACAGGTAGGATGTAAATTGGAGGAGAAGGAGAAATTCTGGTTGGACTGTGATGAAGTGATGCAGAGCATACCTAGAAGTGAGAGAGTTGTCATTGGTGCAGACTTGAATGGACATGTTGGTGCAGGAAACAGAGGTGATGAGGAGGTGATGGGCAGGTTTGGTATCCAGGAGAGGAACACAGAAGGACAGATGGTGGTTGACTTTACAAAAAGGATTGAAACGGCTATAGTGAATACTTTTCTTCCAGAAGAGGCAGGAACATAGGGTGACCTATAAGAGTAGTGGTAGCAGCACACAGATACACTACATCTTGCGTAGACGGTGTAATCTGAAGGAGATCAGTGACTGCAAAGTAGTGGTAGGCGAGAGTATAGCCAAACAGCATAGGCTAGTTGTGTGTAGGATGACTCTGGTGGCGAGGAAGATGAAGAAGAAAAAGGCAGCGCAGAGGACAAAATGGTGGAAGCTGAAAAAGGAAGAGTGTTGCATGACTTTTAGGAAGGAGTTAAGACAGGCTCTGGGTGGTCAGGAGGTGCTTCCAGACGACTGGACAACTACAGCTAATGTGATCAGGGAGAGGTTAGGGGAGTATTTGGTGTGTGATCTGGAAGGAAAGGAGATAAGGAGACTTGGTGGTGGAATGAGAAGGTACAGGAGTGTATACAGAGAAAGAGGTTAGTTATAAGAAGAAGTGGGACATTGAGAGGACTGAGGAGAGTAGACGGGTACAGGGAGATGAAGCGTAAGGTGAAAGTAGAGGTAGCAAAGACCAAACAAGGGGCTTATAATGACATGTATGCTGGGTTGGATAGTAAGGAGGGAGAGACTGATCTATATAGGTTGGCAAAACAGAGAGACAGAGATGGGAAGGACGTGCAGCAGGTTAGGGTGATTAAGGATAGAGATCGAAGTCTATTGACAGGTGCCAGAAGTGTGATGGGAAGATGGAAAGAATACTTTGAAGAGTTGATGAACGAAGAAAATGAGAGAGAACAAAGACTAGAAGAGGTGGCCGTTGTGTACCAGGAAGTAGCAAAGATTAGTCAGGATGAAGTCTTCAGCAGAGACGAAGATGCTGAGGTTCTCTTTGGGAGTGACCAGGATGGATAAGATCAGGAATGAGTACATCAGAGGAACAGCACACTGAGATGGTTTGGACATGTCCAGAGGAGAGATAGTGAATATATTGGTAGAAGGATGCTGAGTTTGGAACTGCCAGGCAGGAGGCCCAGAGGAAGACCAAAGATGAGGTTTATGGATGTAGTGAAAGAGGACATGAAGGTAGTTGGTGTGAGAGAAGAGGATGCAGAAGACAGAGTTAGATGGAGGGAAAAGCCGAAATGAGAAGCCGCAGCCTTTGTCATTTTATCTCATGACATCATTTTGCTCCAGCCACCAGCGCTGGTTCTCATGATTTCCGTGTCCAGGTTGCAGCTCCGCACTGTTTCTAAGGAACGAACGAGCGTCATGACCGCCATCTTCACAATCGACTTCCGTAATGTATTTTCAAAATAAAGTTCTCCATTTAAAATCATTCATTGATCGCCACGCTCATACGGTTTTTTGCTTTATGTTTTGAGTTACTGATCTCACCACAGCTCGCTTCCTGTTTTCTGTCGCTTTGGCGATTTGACGCAGCTCAAAATGGAGCGTTGCGTCTGAACAATGAAATGGAGATAAAGAGACATTTATCTGCGAGGAGCTGCGGGGCTGAGCGTGGAAAAGAATGAACGCCTTCGAGTCACAGCGTCTGACTCTTGCTTTCCTGCGGGTTTTAAACCAATGACTCCCACCGGCGTGGGTCTAAGCCCAAACATCCGTTATCTAACAATGGGATGTGGAAGATCGGCTCAACTCGTAGAACCATCTTGCAGCTGTGCAGAGAGCCGAGGATAACACGACTCCGGACTGAGTCAATGAGGGTGGACCGCGTCTCCCAGGCCGGTTTCTGGCATCCAGCCTCGTTCTTAGAATAGAACACTGGGCCTCGGCTGAGAAATTTACACGTTTAAATACTGATCTTTATCAGCCACGGTGATTTTTGAATTGATTTCGTTACAGCTCCGCTGATCGGATGGAGTGAATTGTGCAAAAACGGGAGCGGTAGACTTGCAGTTTGATTCCGTGTGATGATAGGAGACACAATGACGCTCTTGTCTCTTCTGGGTCGGATCATGCGTTATTTTCTCCTCAGGCCTGAGACATTGTTCCTGCTGTGCATCAGCCTGGCGCTGTGGAGTTACTTTTTCCACACGGATGAGGTGAAAACCATCGTCAAGTCCAGCCGGGATGCCGTGAAGATGGTGAAGGGGAAAGTGGCTGAGATGATGCAGAATGACCGGCTGGGAGGCCTCAGCGTTCTGGACGCGGAGTTCTCCAAAACCTGGGAGTTCAAGAATAACAACGTTGCAGTTTATTCCATACAGGGGAGGCGAGATCACATGGAGGACCGCTTCGAGGTGCTCACCGACATCACCAACAAGAGCCACCCGTCCATATTCGGTATATTTGACGGTCACGGCGGAGAGGTAGGGTGTGAGTTGGGGTGAGGGTTTATTATAGCGCGTTATTTGGTTTTTATCGCAATGAGCTGCTCCCAAACCACCTTGCAGCTTAATTCAAGAACTTTGTGATATCATTTCGTCAGATAGAGACACAGACAATGGTATCAATGACATCATCCTGAAAGAAAAACTTTCAGTCATAGAATATCAAATATTCAGTGGTGGGGCATTAAGGAGGGAGAAAATAACATTTCATAGGACATGATCGCTGGAGAAAGCGTAGAGACACCTGGTCTTCAACACTTATTTACACTGGTGCACAGACATGCAGCACTTGTGTTAGTCATCCCATTTTCAAACAGCACCCCCCTTACACACACACACACACACAGCCACCATCATTGTAAGCTTTAGTATCAGCACCTCCTTCCAGCTGTCAGTCAAAAAGTTAATTCTAGATCACAAAGAGGTTTGTGTGTGTGTGTGTGTGTGCGTGCGTGCGTGCGTGCATGTGTGTGTGTGTTTCCTCCATGGTGTGTATTGTCAAAGGTCAGCAGTTTCTCATGCTTGGCCTCAGACCTCGTGTCCCAGACCACATCTGTCATGCACAGCCAAGATGCAGATGTGTGTATTCCAAAGGAAAGTTACACAAAACGACGGCTGTGGTGGTCTGATCTATTTATCTACTGTTCTGTAAATGACACCATAATGTACTAAATACTCATCATCATTGAGAATAGTGGAAACTGGAGACTGAAGCCATTAGCTTATTAGTAAAATGTTTAAGAGCTGATAAATTAAGTGAAAAAAGGGATTGTCTAAAAATCTACCATAATACAATCCCATAAAAATAAAGAATTCAGTTTAAAGGCATTGACTGCATCAAACTGTTTATTGGAGGGAGGGGTGGGTGTCTTTTTTGTTTGTAGTGTGAGTGGAGGAGTATTCACATTTTGGAATGAACATTTTCACACAACAGTGTTGGTCTGTGTCCGAGGCGCTACACATCTACATTTTGTGTAATTGCACACCTCCAAGCAAACAGTTGCTTATCAAAGCTCATTAGGGTAGGGTTCAGGCACGAAGAGCAACAACAGACAGAGACAGTTAAGTATTTGCTTTTCCGCATCACTTAATCCATTCCTGTTCCATGAACAAATATTTATCTCCTCTCTCCTCAGAGGTAACTCATCTTTCTCTCCCTCCTTCCTATCCCATGTATCTTCATGTATATTGGTGGATATGTGGTTTGTTCCTCTTGTATTTGTTGCTTAGAATTATTCCTCCTTTTAACTCAATAGTCACAGTCAAATAGGGCCGATGAAGAAATGATGTGTGACCCTGGCATTAAAGAGTCAATAAAAAGATTGCTGAGAGAAGATTCTTGGAGTTTAGGGTCATTTTGGCTTGATGGAAAAAAAAAATTGTACATATGAACGTTTTATTAGAATTATTTGGTAGGGGATCAACAGGCATTTAGATGCAAATGTAAACACAGACACAAAACACACACACAGCTGTATTGAAAGAAGTTATGTAACTTGCTCCTATTGATCGTAATGTAGGGAGAAAGCAAGGATCACCTTGTAGTTTTTGAGGAAATGCGGATAGGTCATTCCTCAATAAGTATGCAGAGATGGATATAACAACATGTGTAACTCCATTGGGCTCCCTTGGTGGGGCAATGGAGTTTAAATTAAGGAATACTGTCAAACCAATAATGTGCATATAGAAAAGATTTACTGAGTCTGTTTTTCATTGAAACTGAAAGTCTTAGCAGGCTGTCACACTGCTTTGCTGAAAATTTAAAAAAAAACTGAAATTATGGTCCTACTTTCATTCAATTAGGTGTGAATGTAGCAATTATGTCTTTGAGAGATTCACAATGTATGTTAGTTTTAAGTTCAGTGAGGTCGGTCCAATATTTAACCATTGCCTGTTAATTCCTCAGATGTTTTCAGTTGTGCACAACAAATTGGGATTTACACTTGAAGCTCTTTCCCTGATAATGGCTCACTGAGTACTTCTCATTTCAATTAAATGAATGAATGATTGCACTTGTCCAGTAAATGGGAAAAAGAGGAGGGGGAGAGGGGCCTCAAGAGAAAACATTTTCACTCAGGCGATCATTAGCGACATTGTAATCTGATCTTTATTACCACGTTGATGGATGAGAATATCTAGCAGAGAGGCTTTAAGTCAAACTTTGGCAGCACATGTTCAGAAACACGTGTTTGTCTTTCCTTGGGTTTATGTCCTTTTTTTGGAAAATGTAGATTAAAGCAAAAATAAGGTGTTACCTTTGAAATGAAAACATTCCCAGAGAACAATTCTTAAAATTATCACATCAGTGATTTGTAGAGCTGCATGTACGAAATACTCAGGTGCCAAGATGGCACAAAATAGAGCCGTCTTCGATTTGGTTTGACAGCATTAGCATAATGGAAATTGTTGCAGAGAAGATGAGGTAGGAAGCAGATAAGTGAGGTAGGAAGGATGAGAGCTAGAGGAAGAAGAAGCTATTTAATAATTCAGCATAGATCAACTTCTGAAACAAAGAACGCCCCTCTAAATGAGCAATGAATCTAATCTTACTACCCGAAATCAATAGACTTAAGCATGCATACTGCTCGTAAGGGTTGCCATAGGGTGACATCCATAGGGTGTTTTTGATTGTTTTTGGAGACCTGGCAACCTGCATCCTCATTTTGATCTCCTCTATCCCCTGATGGAATCTCTTTAGGATCTTTTGTTTCACTGTGTTGTCCAGCTGATCTCTACCTGCATCTGTTCTGCGGTATAGAGCTGTAAACAGCTGCCTCCGCATAGCTGGAATGATGCTGATGAGAGCAGTGAGGGTGCACCAAGACAATAAAGTCATGGGCTTATATAAGGAGCTGAAAAATATTTAAAAATTGGATGATATTTTGCTGAGGGTCCATCAGTCTGCTTGACAGTCAAAACTTCATTGCATTTGTTCCTTTTCAGGTGGTGTTGGACAATAAGCAAGCATTTTCTTTTACATGATGCTACTAGATATAGAATAATAGTCCCTAGTGATCCATCAACCATGGTCTAACCCCTTCCTGTGTCTTTCCTCTCCTCACTCCTCTCCCAGGCTGCAGCTGACTATGTGAAGGCCCACCTGCCGGAGATCTTGAAGCAGCAGCTGCAGGCCTTTGAGAAAGACAAAAGAGAGAGCACTCTGTCTTACGCCAGCATCCTCGAGCAGCGCATCCTGTCTGTGGATCAGGAGATGCTGGACAAGCTCTCTGCAAACCATGATGAAGCAGGTTAGAAAGAGCAGAGCGGCATGTTGCAAATACCTGTGGTGGTTTAATTTCGACTGTATAATTCTGTTTCCTATTCGTCTTCGGATTTTCCACACAGGAACCACATGTCTGGTAGCTCTGCTGTCAGATAGAGAACTCACAGTGGCGAACGTTGGAGACTCTCGTGGCGTTCTGTGTGACAAAGACGGGAACGCCGTTGCGCTGTCACATGATCACAAGCCTTATCAGCTCAAAGAGCGCAAAAGGATTAAGAGAGCAGGTATGTGAGGAGAGAAAAGTATATAAAGTGCATGCTGACACCTGTGATGACTTTGTTGTCCTTTGTGGCCATCTGTTGGTGTGTTCAGGAGCAGCGTCATGTTTAATGCAGCACAGGGTCAGATTAAGACTAAATTTTTACTGGTGAATTCTGTAAATTTACTGAACTGTGGGTTTCTTTTCTTTCAGGAGGCTTCATCAGTTTTAATGGATCCTGGAGAGTCCAGGGAATCCTGGCCATGTCCCGCTCTCTAGGGGACTACCCGCTGAAGAACCTTAATGTAGTAATCCCTGATCCTGATATCATGACCTTTGACATGGACAAACTGCAGCCAGAGTTTATGATCCTGGCATCTGATGGCCTGTGGGACGCTTTCAGCAATGAGGAGGCTGTCCGGTTTGTCCGTGAGCGTCTGGACGAGCCTCACTTTGGCGCAAAGAGCATAGTCCTGCAATCTTTCTATCGCGGCTGCCCCGACAACATCACTGTCATGGTCGTAAAGTTCAAGAGTGGGGCTGGGGGGAGTAGCAAAGCTGGGGAGTAGGTTGAGATCAAAGTTCATCTTGTGATCGTCTAGATGAAATACCAACTTATGATTTCACAGGAGGGCTCTAAAAATTTAAAGGTGCATCGAGCAGTTCTGGCCAATTATTACATCTTAATCACAATTGACAACCCCAAAGCATCAGTTTTAAAAGACCTAGGAATAAAAACTCAACAAGAAAAACACAGAAAAAAACATGGGGGTTTTCTCCGAACAACACAGATTATACTGTGATTGATTCACTGCTGTTTACTGTACGTGCATTTGAACAGTACAACTCCACTGGAGGCTTCTCCTGGGGATCTTTAAACCAGTGCCTACTCAAGAATTACTGTGCAACTGCAGGTTACTGAATATGTATTTGAGAACAACTCCACCCTTCTTGCAGCATTTTGGTGACGCTCTCATGTGTTGTATATGCACTTGATATGATATTTGTGGCATGGAAATAGAGTCAGACAAGTTGGATACTGATTGGCTAGCATAACTATATTTGCAGGACTGTCCAATCACAGCTGCTACAACAGTAGGGACCGTAGTTCTTGAAAGATCCCCTCTATGTATTCAGTAGAAAAGGTAAACTGGAATGTAACAGAAAAATAATTGGCTATTTTAGGGTATATTTTGTATTGAAGTACTTATGAAATTAAACTGATAAATAAACAGGAGGGTGGTTTCCTTGGGTGACCCAGTGAATAAACATAAGGGGGTCTAAGAAGTCTTTATGAGTTTATTTCCCCATTGTAAATAATGCTCATCATTTAAAATGCTATATTTTACATCAGTGTTTTAAAATATGCAGCAATGAGTGATACACACATACACGCACACACACCTGAAGACAATGCACTTTTTAGATGTTAAATATTTGAAATGGGAGGTTGTTCTTTTTTTTATCAGCCATTGTAAACTTTGTTGGCCTCTTTGGGTTTTAACAAGCTGTGTAGAGCCTGGTTCATGGCGTAGCTGTTAGTTCTTGATTAGATTCTTGGTCTGAGTCCACTGTGGGACCTGACGCCTTTCTCTTTGTGTACTCTGGTTTCCAATGTCTAAAGTATGCATCCATGACGTCCACACAACGGAACGTGCAGCAGCTTCACAGCCCTCTGCTGCTGTGAGAAATAAGCAGATGACGCAGCATGTCCTCTGCAAGCTGAATGCCAGTAGCTGGTAATATGATACAGCCTGCCAGAAGAACTTACAGTAAACTAGACTTGATTTACTACTCTCTTGAGTTTGGTTACTTTTATTTCATCCATGATTGAAGCCATCTTTATTGAACTGTTTACCTGATGCCTTATTTATTGTTATGTTTGTGGATGAGTCTGGCAGATTTGCCAAACAAGTGTGTAATTTAAAAAATAAAATAAAATTTACTCATCACTTTGATTTGAGAAGCATATCATTGTTCACATGTCAATAAAAATTGTGTAAGAATCCTGTATGTAAACAATTCATATTAAATGACCCCTTTTCTCCTGAAAGGTGCTGTTCACACTTTATTTCCTTACACAACACATTTTACACTACCTGAGCAGTGCGTTGTTGGGTGCCCTGCTCAAGGGCAGAACAAGAATAGATGCTGAAGGAAATTAAAGCAATGAGAACATGTCTTGGGAGTTTTTTACAGTTCTGCTCCAACCAATCATTTATCCTGCAGTGCAACATTTTCCGCACTATAAGGCGCACTGGACTATAAGGCGCACTTTCAATGAATGGTCTATTTTAAAACTTTTCACATAAGGTGAACTGAATTATAAGGCGCACTGTCTGTTTTTGAGAAAATGAAAAGGCTTTTAGGTGCGCCTTATAGTGCAGAAACTACTGAAATTAAAGAGAATGATTGGATGAGAACATGGTTGGAAGAGGAACGCGGGACGTCCCCTGGGTGTTCCAGATGCCATAACGCTGTGCTGTCTCCTAGGCCACCCGATCGCCCCCTGCTGCAGCCTCGCACGCTGCCGGGACGGCTCGGAAGTGCTAAACGGTGCCAAGTGGCGTGACGGTCTTTACCAGGTGGAGCGACTCAGAATAGCTCGGACTTGTACTGATTTAAACGCTTCAACCCAAGTTTAGACGCGTAAGCGCACACATAAACGCGCAAGCACTTGGCTGCGTCACTCCTCTGCCTTTCGGGAAATATTTGCCTTTCAAATAGATTTAGCACTTTATATAGTGGGACAAGTGAGCTGGCAACAGAAGTGGTCGTCGTCTAATCAATTCGAAAAGAAGAAAGAAGTGACCTCGTCTATTTTGCTTCAAACTTCATGAGACCTTTTTGACTCTTGTTCACACAATGGGACAACATGGATCAAAATCTCCCGCAGAAGAGCGGATGACTTTCCAGCGCGCTGGCGCTATGAACAGTTGCCAGAAAACGGAGGCGTTTTACATTCCAGCCGCTGAAGTCCACTGTCCCAAGAAGGTTACCAGTCAGAGGACTTGTGTTCATGCTTCCACCCGAGCACCGGAGAAGGCAACACCCGATTTCTGCAGGCTTCAACGGCGCCGTGACACAGAAGGGCTGGTGTATGTCATGGATAATCCAACCGGTGGCGTCTGGGTGAAACCTGGAGAGAAATGGACCAGATCCTGACAAAAATGAAATATTGGGGGTTAATGCTTTGGGAGTGAACTAAATAATCATGAGACTGGACGCATTTTTATGTGTTCCTCGTCGTGTTCTTGTTGACGGGACATGGGAGTCCTCCGCGGAGGCGCGTCCTTGTTGAGCATAGTGGAACCCGATGTGTGGTTTTAAATGTTCTTAGCCACACGGGAGACCGATCTGGACTGATAATTGATTGATTTAGTCAATGTGAGACACTCAAATACAGTATCAGATCTACGGGAGCCAATGTAGGAGAGGAAGACCGCCGTGCGCACCGAGATGATGCACTTTTCTTTGGAAACATTGACTCGTTTTTCAACGTGAACCTGAGCTGCACCCTGCCTGTGTTAGATTGTACGGCCAGTCTTTACGGTTTCGATTTTTAAAAAAGCGTGGAGTAGTTTTATAAAGAAGAAACGAGCTTAAACATGCACCTCTCTGCTATTTTTATATTTTTTATTTTTATATTTATCGGCTATTTTATTTTTATCCATGCTTATAAACAAACTACTAATTTTCATTCTTTTTTTTTCTTTCCATCTGTTAATTTTTAATTTGTCTAATCAGAACATGAAATGCCAGGGAACGTTTGAAGTTAACGCTCCGTATATCAGAAATAACTAAAGCAAGATAATATCCAGGGGACTATGACTCCTTTTTGACGTTGGGAATGGTTTTTGAAATGAGTGATTTTTAGAAAAATATTTCTTTATTTCATACGATGCTAAAACTGGTTTGGTAAACAGTATTTTTTTTTTCTTTGGCAAGTGAATTCTGGAAATTATTTCTTATGTTATTACCATTTTCACTGATTATCTACTGTTTTGCTAAACCACAGTGTCTTTAAAATTAAACATGTAATTTCAGGTGCATGGTAATCTATGTAACAAAAGACTATCCAGGGCAAAAGATATTGGTCTTATTACACAATAAATCTTATTGCCTTTGTATATCTAGTTGGAAAATAAACAGGAAATATCTTACAGGTGGCACGACCTTTGCCCTCTGTCACCTAATCATCAAAACCTTCATTTATAGTCAGAATTCAGTGAGTGGTTTAAAGGAGTGCTGGATTCTCATAACGGGACTGCTAGTATCTCAGCAACCACAGACCCAAGTCCTCCTTCTGGGTCTAAACAACGCAGGAAAATCCACTCTCTATTAACTGAGGCCCGATGTGTGCGTCAACACCGCGCCCTCCATTGGCTTTAATGTGGAAATGCTCGAGGCGAGAAAGAACAGCATGAATATCACCTTGACCTTGTGGGATATTGGCGGTCAGGCAAAGAGGGGAGAGCCCTGGAAGAGTTTCACCAGGACGCAACGGCTGTTGTGTTTTTTGGGGTCATCCGCTGATTGTTCCTGTCAGCAAACAGGACGTGAATGGCGCACTGACTCTCACTGAAATAAAGGACATATTTGACCTAAGATTTGCGCTACTCTGGTTTGGTTCATCCAGGAGTACAGGAAGTTCTCAAACGAGTGATCCATCTGGTGAAACATTAACTTTTATTTATAAGAATTGGACCTGTTATTTCAAGCCAAATAACAAGATATATGGTTTTGGGATGAAAATGAAATAACAATGTAATTCCGACAATAAAATATGACAACATGTGATCTTGGGCTCAAGTACATGTCTCTCATTTAAGCAGAAGTCCAATCAGATATTCCTGTCGAGGATTTATTAGTTGTAGTATAATGGTGGTCATACGAATGAGATTAAATCGCATCCTGTAAAAACTTCGTGACACATCTTACACTGCTATAAAATAATTCCATTATCCCATGCAGTCACGGGCTTTTACATTAAACCACAACAAAAGGCACCAGTGACATGCAAGTCATAATAGAAGTCATAAGTGACAAACTGAAGTGCGAAGTCAAACTTTCTTCAGTCATTGCTTGTTGCTCAATTTAATATAAAGCCAGTTGAACATTTTGACAAGTCTCCTTTTGATTCAGTTCGCAGCAAATGTAATATAGCATTATTTCGCCTAGTTACACTAAACAGACCGTGGTTTATTTTTAAAAAATGCAACCGAATTTGGATTACTTTCCCTAATCCGTTACAGTATTGGAGACATGCTACACAGAGGTAAAATCCGGACTGCTGCAGATGAGAGAAGAAAAACTAACCGGGTTTAAATACAATCTTTGTTGTCGGGTCTATTGAGCTGCAGTGAAGATCAAACTCATCCAACCAGCGTCTTTTGTCATGTAATTTGTCTGGTGTTGGACTCGGGTTGTCCGCCTCTCCCTTCCCGCACTGTTTCCTCGTATGTCGGCAGGCGTTTGCACTCTTCATAAGAGGGTAACTGAGCTGTGGCAGTGGGATCCAGGTTGCTGTCCGGTGTGCTGCTCTCCACGAGCGGTTCTTGCGATGTGGTGACCGTGGGGTGGCCATTGCGCGGAGGTGTGAGGTGCCTGGCTCTGGCGCACAGCACCCGCTGAACGAAGTATCCCACCGCGAAGAGAAGCAGCATGATGAGCACCCCGGAAAGTTTCCGGGTGACCATAGCGATATTGTAGTAAGTTCTGTCCATAAAGTGTCGACAACAAGTAACGGCGGTGGTGTCGTTCCCCTGTGCGCAACAGACCTGCTCATCCCGGCAAATCTCCTGTCCGCATCTACGGATGGAATAAACTGTACGCACAAGGAAGGAAACACCGATCACCGTCAGCGCTTGGTACTTATAGAAAACCATCGCTGCTACACAATGGGGAGCCGCTGAAAAAGGGGGTCCAGACACGCCTTAGCACTCGTGGATAATTTGCTGAAATATGCGTTGGTACAAAGGCCGACACACCGCCATCGTCGACGCATTCCCAGAAGACATTCAAAGTAGCGACAACATGAAGTGGAACGGAGTCCGCATCTCTGAATAATCACCGCACAGTATCCACACAAACTGGAACAATCCAGAGCCGAACCGACACAGGCTTTAACCGCGAAAGTGTTTCACTGCGCCCTTCATTTATTATGCACTTAGCGGGAATTGATACCGCGCAGCAACTCGTAAACATCGTCTTATTCATGCGACACAAAAGTAAACAGGCGCCAGGGAAATCGATCAGTCGCTGTCTGAGGCACTGAGAAACGAGCGATGACTACCCGTGGTGAAGGTAGAAGGGGACATTAAAATAAACTCTCTGAAGGACACGCGTGGGCAGGCTTCAGATCCACTGGGAATAGAGAGTGGATGGGGCGCTGTCCGGAGTGCTGATACTACTAATCCCGAATACTTGTACAAAATGTTCCGGGCTGGCAAGAACACAAATAACTTCCATTTGCGTTATCAATTCCCTTGCATTCAGGGGTCAAGTCAGAGCTTCCCCTAAAAGCCTGGTCGGCGTACATTTAGACTGAGCTTGATGCAGGAAATGCAAAACGCGGCTCCCGGCAACATGGATTTCTGCTGAGCCTTCAATCTGCAGCAGCGGATTGACTCACTTCAGCCTCATCAGAAAAAAATACCTTAAAATTATTGGGAAACAAATGGTCAAGGTTAAGTTTGTACAATTTACAGTAAATTAAAGGCATTACTCCATGTAACTATGTGCTTTTTATTGGCCTTAGCAAGAAAAACAAGAATTTTTGTATTGCATCATATTGATCAGTACACTGATCAATAATGTGAATACAAGATAAATAGGTTGTGGGCAGTAATGGAGGGAAGTGCTCTCTAATAGCACGTCTGCTTTTCTCCACAGTTCACAATAGATTGTATTATGTCAGCCGAATCATTACAGTGGATGTCAAAAGCATGCGCTGTTGTGTGTTTGTGTAAACTTACACAAACACAATGCATCATTCTGATATCTAATTCTGGTTGCTTTGGCCCAATGACAGAGCTTAAAATGCAATGCTAATTAAATTGTTAGCTGAAGACAAATGGAGCTCTTGGCAAAGAGCTGCTGGATGGTGAATTTTGTAAAGATCAGATATCAAATAATTGAGACAGTTGTGAGGCTCACATGTTTCTGGTAGGTAGTACCACCAAAAAAACTAATTTAAAAAGACAAACAAGGGCAGGGAAAAACAAGGAAGTATATCAACAAACTAAATGTTTGAGGAGGGTTGCAAGTCAAGGTCACAAAGATGGTATTTACAATGTCAGGATTGATCACTGCATTCACGGATTAAATATCTCTATGTGTTTGTCCTGGTTGTCTTTTTTATGTAAGTAATGAAAGCCAATTTCTAATCAGTGTTCAATTGCTTTCCATAGTCTCAGCTGGTCCTGTTATTTGGTGCCGTCATGGAATCTGCTTGCCTTGTGTCCGTTTTGTTGGCTGGTAGGATAGTAATGAGTCCTAGCCGGGTAGTTCGCCCTGCAAAACCAAACAGTTTCTTTGGGAATCGTGAAGTTACATCACCTGGTTTGTTCAAATATAATTCAAACTTCATTTACACCAAGACCCTAAAGCAAAAACTTAAGATTTCACCCTTTAAGATATTCTTGAATTCCTCAAAAGGTTAGAAACTTTAAACTTGATAAAATGGACAACGTGCAAACAGTAACATTTCGTACAGACTAGTCTTGTAAAAAGAACAAACTCAATTGAAGTTACACTCACCTATTCTGCCGTGTTGGTTCTGGTGCACCCTTGGATGAAAATGATAATATGAAGCTGGTCCAATCTGTGATAAAGTCTCTGGCAGCGGTACAGAGTGCAATGCTCTGCTGTTGCTCATGGAAGTAAGCGCTTCTGAGGACAGACGTTTATCGTTGAGGTGGGAAAGATCACAGTTTCCACATGCCGGATCATTCCCATCAATGGATTGCCATCTGGATAAGGAAGGAATTCAGAGTGAGGAAAGGCACATTTTTGTTGAGTTTGTATATTAAATGTTTCTCAGAGGGAAAGATGTTTTGAGCTGCATTTTAAAAAAAGCTAAAATTGTAATCCTTTTTGCCTAAGAAGAAAGCTGTGTTTTTAGAATACCTGTTCTCAATCAAAGAGCAGGCCCTGTTCTGAGGGCACACGGGAAGCATGAGTGGAACGGCCTTCACAAGGCAGGATATATGAACCTATGACAGAATTCAGAGACAAATACAACAAAGTCCTTCTTTGGGGTCTTAAAAATAGACCTTAAAACAGAAAACCAAAAACGAGTAGAGTAACAAACCTTATTGCTGGGTTCCTGGTAGAACCTGAAGGCATCAAGCTGAAACCTCAGCTTATGCTCTTCCATCCTTGGAAGGAAGTGGGAGCTGGAGTTAGTCAGGAATGCATCAGCAAAACATCTGGAGGCAGCAACGGACAACAAACGAGGAGGATGAAGTAACTTCAGGGTAAATACAGCTCACACAAATACACAAGTGATCATTTTGTTGTTGCAAATTGACAGTGGTTTACAGAACTCACCCATGATTCAGAATAAAGTTGTATTTCATTGGAGCCTCTGCATCAGGAGTTGCCATGGCAGTACAACGGTCAACATAGACTCGCAGGGGCGTGTGGTTTCTAATGACAGCAGACAGTTCAAGAAGAACGGGGTCACCAAGGAAGTATGAATAAGATCCCCTCTTGAAATTCCAATTATCTGGGGGATTGAAAGCAAGAACACCAAACATTCAATGAATGATAAAACATACCAATGATGTATGATGACGAAAAATATGGTTATCAATCCTTTAAATACCAGTCATGAGTTGCAGATTGAAATCTATCTGACCCTCTGCTGAGGCCACAAACACATAAGGATCCCATGTTGGATGCACGGAAATGCCATTCACACTGTACCTCCTGAAAGACAGCACGTGATGACAACAGTATGTCAGGATTACATTCCAAAGATATTTAATTTTAAAAAAAGTTAATAATATAGCCATGCAGAGGGCTCTAACAGCACACAACCCAACTGTGTAAAAATACAGAACCTACGTTTGATAATGGCACACAACTGGAGTAACTGCTCCATCCAGTCTGAGCAAACCATCAGACGAAGGCTCAGGGGAGTAGACCAGAACATTAGAATAGATAATCTTCTCTTTGGTCGACTGAAAGGGACAATGGGAGTTTCTCAGAAAGTACCATCTACTGAACATACTAATGTAACTGTAAAAAAAATAAAATAAAATTCCACATTTTGTTGACCTACATCCCATAAAAAACACATAAAGCTTACAGAGAGCTCAGTTCCACAGTCCATCAGGTTGGCCTGAATTCTGAACTCTGCCCCTCCTGAGGATATTGCCCTGCACGGACTCCCGTCGCCCACTGGTTCCGAGCCCAGCCGAAGGTGGGCCCCGTCCACACGGAGGCCTCGGTCGAACATATCCGCCTGCACCACGACCTCCATCGAGTCCGGGTGACAGTGGACCACGATAGGTCGAGGTCGAGCACTCTCCTCAGGTCGTATGCTACCTCCAGTCCGGCTTGGTGTGTGGGAGTCTTTCTGACCGTAAACTAATCGGCATTTTGTGTAAGAGCTCAGTGAAATAAGGACGAGAATCCACCCACAGGATGCTCCAGCGCGGTCACGGCCCATTCTTGGCGTCCAGCAGGTTTAAACGGAGTGGCGGTGTCCCACGACCTGTGAACATATGGTCGCATCTGCGAATCATCAGCGGTGATTTCGACTTCACAAACACACCTGGGTTGGGGGGGCTGTTCATTGTTAATTATTAGAACCCCCCCCTTTTTTTACCTTCTCATATTTACCTGAAACACGTAAAGTGAAAACGTATGTGACCGTGTCATTAATAAACGATACCACAGAACACGATCCAACCTGCTGGTCACGGTGCGCTTGTGTGATAAACCTGTAGACGCTAAGAACAGAATGTTCCGCTAGGTGGCGCTGCAACTGCAAAAATGTGCTCAAGTTCAATTCCACTATGAATAATGTGTTTACCTGGGAAGTTTGATTAGGTTTTTATGAGGATGTGGAAATAGGTAGTCCACATTGTGACACTAAAGTTGCACTTGTAAGCGTAAGGTAATCGCTGCACTGTAATCATCCCTCTTATAAATGCTGGAATATTGGCAGGATTAATATAAACATCAACTTTGAAAATGGAATGAAAATGCTTATTATTTTCAAGCTCTGTATCCGATTAAGTAACAATGGCATGTCTCCGTATATCAGAAATTCTTTACTGATATTACATAAACATAATTATTATTATTATTATGTGCACCGAACGACAATTTAACAATTAATGCTGGACTTTCCAAATGAAACTGTAACTGATGCGACTGTAGATTCTCTTTTTTTCAAAGGGAATATTACTGATATAGCTTCTCAGCAATACGTTGCCTAGAAGTCATGTGGGAAAAAAAATACTGACAAATAAACAGGATGCATGCATGAAAAATATTTATTTTTAGAAATTGACATACAAGAGAATGTTACAGCAATAAATAGTGGAATAAATAGTCCAAAATAAAATAATGTAATCTGTAATAAGATTACTTAAGTATTTAAACACATCATTTGGATGTCAAAAACATTTTACATTATTAAATAAAAATAATTATAAGTGTTTTGAATTATTATTTGACTACACCATGAACTTTTTATGTAGTTTGT